>NC_044393.1:70511673-70820121 GCF_006542625.1 Nomascus leucogenys
TTTCAAATAGCTGGGATGAGAAAATGTACCATAAGGTTTCACAGAATTTGTTTTTGTTAATTCTGAGTCTATGACACTAACCTGTTCAAAAGGGCTTTTTGTCTTAATGCCCTTCCCACCACAGAAGACCCAGTTGTCTCTAAAACCAAGATTAGTAATAGATGTGCTCCCCAATTCAGCAATGAGCCGCCGTGCCTCGTCATTGAGTCTTGAAGAGGGAGAGAAAGAATACAACAATAAACAGAGGGAACTGTATGCTAATACTGATTCACTAGGATATTAACACATAACATGAGACAAAATGAGACTTTAAATAACAGAACATTTTGGAAAATAATTTTTTTTCACAGAGTAACATTTCTATTGGTTGAATTCTTTAGTGACAAAAGACATGAACTCCAACAATTAATTTTAAGTTTATTCTATTATAAGGACCTTTAGGTTTTTATTTCACAACAGTTCACCTTCATTTAACTTTTCAAATTACACTCATCAAATAAATAAGGGATACCACAGTTAGTAGATGCCTACCCAGACTAATCCAAGGTCTTAAGCAATCAATATTTTTATAAAATTAATAATCTTTTTGAATCTCCACTAAACCCTCTGTAAATTACATTTGACCAGAATAAAGGTAAATGCTGACAAAAATCTGTATGTTTCTAACACTATGTTTTATTTAAAAGAAAATGAATTTTGAGAACAGATACATAAATTGTACTTCAGTGATAACTGCCCAAGTGGTTACTTAATAAAAATGAAAATATTAACCACACAGCAGCTAAATGCCTACTAGCAGGAGGAGGAGCAGTGACAAAAGTCAACCACTAGGGAAACTACTAATTGAAAGATGTCACTAAAAAATTTTGTGTAAGTGATCATCCTAATGTTCAATGATTTTCTCTCCTTTATCTCTAAGGAGAAAAGAAACTCAGTACATAAATGCTAGCTATAGAGCTTAAAAAAAGAAGAAGAAAAAATTAACTAAGCGCTACTTGTACACATATTTGGCATTGAGTCCTATATGCTGCGCAAAAGACAGCTCTAACAGATCACTTAGAGAGGTCTGTTCTGCTAAAACCTGAGGCAAGGCAAGTTTGCATTTCCAAACAGCAGGAAAGTCAGTGAGGAAGGTACTTATTCATTCTGCAGTGTTCTTTCTAACATCTCATGCTACTATCAGTTAGCTCCTTTAATATCTTAGTGAAAGAAACACTACATAGAACAGTTCTCATTTAACTAAAGAAAAAGGGATACTCCTATGGTTTTTTTAAAAAAGTGTCATAAAACAGGAAAGAACTACATATATCATTAAACTTTCATGACTGATGCCAACCACATCCGTGGGGGCTGTGGAGCTGTTTTGGCCACAGCCTGGGCACTGCTGTCCACCTGGAGGAGGTTCACTAGAATCAGCAAGAAAATAAGCCATAGCCTGTGGAGTATTTAGCCTTCAAGATTCACCTCCTATATTAAGTGGTATATTTATAGCCAAGTGAACTAAAAAGAAGTGAAATGACTGTGCAGAAGAACCAATCTCAGCCTCTGTGAAGACTGTGAGGCCTTCACATGAAATCTGTGCATATGCGCTGGCTTTCCCTCCACAGTTCCTCTGCAGCTTTGTTTCCTGTGCCCATCCTTACATGAATTATCCGTCACTTTTCACTTGTTTGCTCATTTGATAAGCAACTTTTGTGCTAGAGGGAAAGGCCCCAAAATTATCACCTGAACTTTGTTTTCTTGTTTCCAAATGCTATTGGGATGCCACGGATCTAAAAGACTGTCAAATTCCACTTGCATCATTTATCCAAATGTTCTATTTTCTAACTACCTTATAGAAGTCCACACTTGCATCATCAGCACTAGCAATGAGTTTTGCTGCTGTAACGAGAATAAATAGTATTGAAATGTGCAGAGCACAGGTAGTAGGCTCAGTGGTCAGCTAAGTGGACTGCCTCCTGCAGAGAGGCTTTGGGGTTCCATTCACATTTACATCTCAAAAAAATTATGAGTTGATACCTCACAGGCCTTTAGGGTGGTTCATAAACAGCTGAAATGATGAATGTGAAGTTCACAAATGTTAAGAGATTGCTTTATACAGGAAAAACTCCCTGCAAAGTAGAAGCGTATCCAAATGCAGGTCTAGCTCCCTGCTAAAAGTAAAATCTTATCCAAGAATTTTGCATCAACTAAGAAATACGTTGAAGGGCAGTCAGGCATTCTTATTTTTGTACTCCTGAATTTCAGAAGTGACCATTATGATCTGTATGAACAAACCAAGCTGATTTACAATCAAGCCAGAGATCGAGGAGAAACTTAAAGATTGAGCTTTATGTTTTCACTCCATTAATCTTATTCCTTGCTTTTCCATTAGAAGATACTGAGATCCTGTGCAGATACACATTAACATAGCAGGCCTGAGCCTAGAAAGGCCTACTAGCAAGACTGACCCTTGGCTGGTATCTGGCCACTTGGATTTGGGGAGGGCTCTTATCATTTTCAAAACTGATAAAAATGGTTCACTGTGTCTAAACTGTGGGCAAAAAAATGCAATTTATGCTGAACACTTGTTTTCTCTCTGGGAGTCTGGTATTTTGGAACAGATTAGGCAGAGGGTGCCTACATGACCAGCCCCTAATACAATCTCTGGGCATTGAGTCCCTAATAAGCTTCCTTGCAGACAACATTTCCCGTGTGTTGTCCTAATTGGTTGCTGCAAGAATTAAGCATGTCCTGTTTGACTCCACTTGAGAAAAGACTCCTTTTTCCCTCTAGACTTTGTCCCATGAACCTTTTCCCTTTGCTGATTTTCCTTTGTGTATTTTTGCTTTAACAAATTACAGCCATGAGACCTACTGGAGAACTGTCAAAACTGGGAGTGGTTTGGGGGATGTCTAACACATAGCCCTGTGTATATCTAACTACAGTTTTATAACAAGATGACTTTGTCAATGACTTCTAACACTTTCTGATCTGCCTATGTAGAATTTGGTGGATTATTTTATTATTATTTTTAGATATCTTCTATGTAACTAAGTAAAAAAAACTTTATATTTCAAAAGTTTAAAATCATGTAACGTAGCCAGTATTTAATTGAATATACAGGAAATGTCAAAATGCCCCTTTTTAAAAAAAAGCCAGGGCAGCAAATATATTTTTATATAGCATAAAGGTTGGAGATACAAGCTTTTTATTCCACATAGGAGCACCCTGAGTTTGTTACATATATTTTAATCCTTACTAATGGTCTTAACTGAGTTAAAAATTTATGTCAAATAAATTATTTTAGTGAATAATTTTCTTCAAAATGAACAGAAAATTATCCTGTGATAAACCAGGATAGACAGAGAACAGTATCAGGTTTTGCTAGAAGACAATCTAACGCTGCCCAGAGGCAATCTAAACTAGAAAGGGAGGAAGTGGGAACTGGACACAGGAATCTGTGGGTTCTGCCTCCATCCTTGCTGGGAAAGGAGACACATCGGACAGTCCTGCAGCTGCACCATCAAACCAAGCCAATGCTGCCTTTCTGGAAGCACAGAAAGCAAGAAGGACAATATTAACGGCTCAATTCTGATTAATAGGGAAGAACAAGCTGGGAAGGAAAAATATCAGAAGGTCTGGAAAAAAAATCACCATATTACCTCAGGGTGTTGAAGAGTAAGAAATGCTAACTATATAAGGCATAAATGGCGACCCAGCCTAGACTTTAAAGAGAACATATTATACAAAGTTCAGATTAGAAATTTTTATGAGGGAATACAACTCTTTAAAAACAATCAGAAAAACTCTATAATTTTCACTATATAATTGCTAACACTCTCAGAAAAAAATGGAGCATAGTTTCTAAATTAGTGCTATCATAGGAATGTTTTATGATGGGCTCAAACTTAAGAAAGGAAGTGTGCAAAAATACAAACCAAACCACATTACTAATGACAAAATTTTTAATACTACTAACCAGGAAGACCTGTAGTGCTCAGAATGAGATGAAACTCATAAAATTATTAAAAGCCACAGGAACAGCTTTTGCTACTAAGTATGAATAACAAACGGACTCACTGTTTCACGAGAATGATATATCATCAGACCAAAGCATGACTATCTTTTACAGGGAGGCAAACATTCTTTGATCAACATAAAAAGGGAATAGTAGCTCAAGAAGTCCATGTAAGTGCTCTAAAGTAAATTTAAGCCTCCAGTCCTGTAAACCCCCTCCCCCACTCCACACTTTTAGATTGTAAAGGAACTTGTTGAAATAATCATCAAGGTAGTGTCAGTTATTTTAGAAGCCTCATGGAAAATGCGAGATGCTAAGACATTATCCCAGTTTTCAAAAAAGGCAAGAAAATTTTAGAAATAATGGTCCAATAAAACTAATGTGAATTCCTACCAAAATCCTTGAAGGGATGACAAGAAGATCCTGTGAGCATTAAAAAGCAAGAAGGAAAGAAGGGGAAATAAAGGGGAACTGGTGGGAAGGAGAGGGAAATAAGTAAAGCCAAGTTAATGTCATCACAACTACTTCAGCTTTTGAAGAGGTTTTCAGGCAGTAGATCAGGGTACTGTAATTAGCACAGTCCATGAATTTCAAGTGAGCATATGATAGTCTCAGAAAATAACCTCTATGAATAAAATAATGAAATAGCAGCTGGATGGTACTCCTGGTAGGGTACACTGGCAGCTGTTTGAAAAGTAGTTTCTGCAGCTGATTAACAGATGCATCCCTTGGAGGAAGCCTCTAGCAGGGTGGCACACCGCTCGTGGTAAACATTTTTATCAATGACTTATATTTAGACATAAGCATGACTTTGTAGAGAGTACAAAGCCTGGATCATGGGAACTTCATAGGACGAATGTCAGAATCAAGACCAAGTGGGCCTACATCAGCAAAATTAAATTTAACAAGGATAAATGAAAATAAAGGCCTTCATTTAGATTAAACAAAATCAAGTTCTGAAGAGAAAGACCTGATTTGACAGTGGTTTAGGAAACAAAAAAGCCTGAGATCAAATAAAAAGATCTGAGAATTTAACTTGACCAAAAACTCACGAGCCAAAAATGTAATGTGACTGTTTAAAGAAAACTAATACAATTCTAGTCTGCATGAATATTCCAAGAAATGTAATCTCTAAAACATGGTGGGCTAGCATCTGCATTGTACCTTGTACTGGCCAGACCACATCTGGAACCCTGTGTTTGATTTGATGCATTCATTTCAAGAGAGACAATAATCAACTAGAGAATGCCTAAGAAATATAGCCAGGAGGATGAAACAAATTAGAAGCTATACATGATAAAAAGTTAAAAGAGCCTGTGTATTAAGCCAGAAAAAGAGAAAGCTAAAAGAAAAATACCAATTAGCTTCAAATACCTAATGTATCAAATGATTTGGGGAACACACTTACTGTTTTGTTGTTCCATCTATCCAAATTAAAGAATATCAGGCAGAATTTAGAGGGAGACCACTCTGAGAATTTAATACTGTATTGTGAATATTTTGTTTCAATCTATTTCAAATGGAGAAATGAAAGGGTACTGGCACATTAAGTAGGTAGGGTGCTAAGTAGAGGTATTCATAGAGAACAAGGGAATCTTGCCCAGGCTCCAATGCTGCTTTAGGTGACCTTTAAGATCCCTTCTTACTCCAAGACATTCATATTGAAGCCCTTCACGTAGGCATAACATGTCATGGAGTATTCTCTCCAAAAGGAAGAATACAACTGGCAAGTTTAGCTTGCTCATTCAAACCATTACCTCCTTTATAACCAAAGAACAACTTATTTTATTTAGTGAGGGTCGGGGTGGAAAGTAGGTATCATTAGATAACTGTACTCCCTGAAATGTAAGTTTTCTTAGATCTAAGTTTTTCTCTATCTTGTTTTTTAAATGGGCTTCATAGAATCAAGAAACACCATGATTAACAAAGGAAAATACGTTTCTTTGGGGCAGAACTTCAGAGCCTTTCATTGTGAATCCCGAAAAAGGGGAAAATATAAGGCATCATCCTCAAACTTCTTTGACCATTATATGTACTTGTAAAGGACTGGGGTTCTACCAAACACATTCTGGGAAATAATGTGATGGAGATCAGTCCTAGTTAATCTGCTGAAGTTCACAGCACTACAAAGCAGGCTCATCATGATTAAGAGAAACTAGGATCAGAGATGATGAGAGAGAGTGAGTGTGAGTCAGCTGGGTTCTGCTTTCTCTGGTTAACATGCCACCCAACTTTCTCTCTTGGAAAGAGCAGGGACATTCAGTTTACGCACTTGACTTTCTTGTGTATAAGTGGAAGAAAATGAGGTAAAATTCAATGGCCTTAAATAAGGAAAAGCCATAATACATCAGCAGCAGTAAGCAGAATTTCTATTCATATATAAGACAGGGTATATAACACAACTGGTAAATCACTGCAAATGTGCCACAATTAGACACCTGCCAAGATAAAAGGGTTTATATATATATATATATATATATTACATATATATAAAATAGTATATATATATATATATATATAATAGATGTAGACTGCCTTTCTTAAGGATGTTGTCCATTTCAGTATAAAAGATATGATGCTTACAATTTCTTTTACCGGTATTTAGAAAAAGGAAATATTTGAAATATAAATTCGTGTGCCCCAAACTCATATAACTGAATTCATTTAAATTCACAGAAGATGAATCATATATTGACCAAGTGACCAAACGTAAAGAAATTAAAGTTTAGATTTTTCCTTTTGCCCTAGAGGTTACACTCTCTTCCAAAGCTGCTTTTGGTGCATTTAATGGGTACCAAAAAATAGCAGTTAAGGAGTAAACATCATTCCTCCCCTAGTTCTTAGTTGTGGTTACAATTTATTATTAGCATATTAGCAGATTAAGGGGAGCAATTTTGATTCCCATCAGGTATAACAAAATAATCTGGTGAAAAACCGAGGTCATGTTTGTCACTTCAGAAAAGTGGGGCCTCTTCTTTTTAATGTTAAAACTTCAAATTTTACACGTAATAGCCTATTCTCTCAGCAAAAGCAAATAGCAAGTTACCTGTTTTTTGATGAGAGCCTAATTATATCCTGTTTCATTCTATTTAGGTAGATGAAAATGCTTGAATAGTTAAGTTTTATGTTAACCTTCAATTTATGGATTTAATATATTCTTAGTTGAACCAGATAAAACACACAATGTCAATGAAATCACTTCAGCTTACAACCATTTATAAAGTAGCACTGTTTTCAAGTAAATCTGTGATAATGTAGCTATAAAATAATACATTTATAAAAATCAATACATAAAAAATACAAATTTCTTATAAATCTTGTAGTATTAAGGTTCTGTCAATTAAAATCTATAAAATCTATAAATCTTGTAGTATTAAAGCTCTGTCAATTAAAATCTATAAAGGATTTTTTTATCCTTGATAAGTCATCTGAAGAAAAGTCAGAGAAAAAATTATTTTTTTCTAGAAAGAAGAACATTAAAGGGGATTTAATCTCAACCAGAGAGGCATGAAGTACAATTACTTTTATAAAACAATTTTAAAATAATTGAAATAGTGTCTTTTTGGAACAGAGATAAATAGGTCAAGTGAATGGAACAGAACAGAAATTCCAGAGATAAAGCCAAATCTACATAAGAACATGGGCATTGTGTGTCATGGGGAAATTGCAAATGGGTTTTTAAACATACATGAAAACAGTGAAATCACTGTTAGAGAAAATCTATTAAATATCTAATCTGGAGGTGGAAAAATACTTCTCAAGTATACAAGGAGACGGATAGAAAAATACATAGACTATATAGGCATTAGGCTAAAATTCTAAAATTCAAAATGCACGCTACACTAACAAAATTAAAAGCAAATAGTGTACAATAAACACATTTCTTTTTACATTAGAAATGGTTAATATCCTTAAAACATAAAGGGGTCTTACAAGTCAAGATACACCAACTTGAATGGTCAAAAGACAATTTACATAAAAAGGCAAAAGAAAAAAAAAACACTTGTGAAAAATCAATCTCAATAATAAAGGCATATTAAAATAAGATACCTTATCAAACTCTTAAAATTGAAACTTAAAAAAATTAACAGTTGGTGCCATGGAACTTCTGAGAAAAATATAAAATTGGTAAAAAAAAATTTTTAAAATCCATTTTTAAAAACATGCCATCTTGTAATCATTTCCAGTTTAAAAAAAAAGAAGTCTATCTTAAAGAAATAGACATGGACTGTTCAAACATTTCTAAGATAGTATATTTTGCTAAGTATGAAAACTGGAACTAGCCTGGGTCCAGCAATAGGCAACTCATTAAACAGGTTATAAATCATGACATTTTAAAAACCAGACTAGGCAGGCATAAACAATTTTTTATAAAGAATATTTAATAATAAGGGGAAATATTCCCACATAAGTGAAGAGATGTGCTATAAATACTAGCATTCTAAATATTTAATGCCAAAAAAAGTGTGTTAAGTCATCTGGAATAGAAACTAAAATATCATCAATGTTTACACTGGATAGTGAGATGGACTGGAACTTGGTCTCTTTGTGCTTTTCTATATTTTCCAAATTTTTACAACATATACTATTTTAAGAAAAAGTTATAAAACTACTATTTATTAAACTTATTTAAAATATAGCACACTTGTATCTTTGACAATGAACTCCATTTCTTGAAATTTACCCTAATGACATAATAGGGAAACTTTAAATAAAGGTAAGCCCATAACTGCTGATGAACCATAAAAATGCTACTGAAGAATATTAATGCCAGGAAAAACAATTTCAGAATGTTAAAAAACAGAACATGAAAGTATAAAAAATGTTATATATGATGTGATTCTAATTTCACGACAACATATGTGTGATAAACATTTACATAGAAAACCAGGAAGGAAGCAAAGTAAAAATAAAAATTGTTAGTTGTGTTTATCTGGTAGTTTGATTACTTTGCTCTATGTTACAGATTTTTTTTTAATGAAAATGTATTGCTTTTATAATTACAAATTATAGCTCCTAAAAGTTCTGTGAAGTTTTAAGTTCACATACTTGGTTGCTCCATCATCGTATGTTCCCATTAAAACTATTGTTCCATCTTGTATGGCCTTCAGAAACTCAATAAATGGTGCCACATCTGAAGAAAAAGAAAGGGTTGAGGGTTTTAAAAGATGATGAATAAGCATCATGATAATCTCTAAAAGTAGTATTATAAAACGTGAAGTATCTGTAAAGCACTAATTTCCAAAGTAAAGTAATACAAAAGACAGACAAATCTTATAAAGAGTTTAAAAACTGTTAAATTTGTCCCTTAATATAATCCCACCATCAACTTACAATTTCCCATTCCTGATTTATCCTGTATCTTTTGTATTGATATTCCTGGGGCTAAGTGAAAAAAATCATAGCAAAGTAAAGCATGACTTATGAAGTAAGAAATTTAGACATCTCTCAGATTTGAATAATTGGGATCCTGAAAAACCTTATTCTGGGGTCCATGCATAAGCTTAAGGAGGCATGGGAGGTTTGTGGACTCCCTAAGTGTATGTAAAATTGTATGGGCTGAGCACAGTGACTCAAATCTGTAATCTCAGCACCTTGGGAGGTCAGGGCTTGGGGGTCGCTTGAGCCCAGGAACTTGAAACCAGCCTGGGCAATATAGTGAGACCTCATCTCAACAAAAAAATTTAAAAATTAGCCGAGCTTGGTGGCACATGCCTGTAGTCCTAGCTACTCAGGATGTTGAGGCAGGAGAACTGCTTTGAGGCCAGGAGGTGGAGGTTGCAGTGAGCTGAGATCACACCACTGCACTCCAGCCTGGTTGACACAGCAAGACCCTGTCTCAAAAAAAAAAACAAAAAAAAAACCAAAAACGAAACGAAAAAAAGCATAACATTATTTGTATGGGTACTTTACTAGAAAGAGGATACACAGCTTTTCTCCGATTCTCAAAGGTATCTGTAATTTTTGGAAAATCTAAAAATACATATACACACAGATTTAAAGGATATTTTAGGTATATCATTTGCTATGAACTGGGAGAAGGAATACGTTAGGTGATCACTAAAAGCCAAACTAATTGTAGCAAATATTACAGTCACTACTCATTTGATCTACCAAATCAAAATCCACAAGGACTTCAAAATAAACCACTTCAGTGACTATAAACTGTTGATGCCAGATACATACATAGGTCAGATTCTACAAACCACTTAACATCTTGAACTCTTTACAATGTCTGGGTTCCTTATAGCTCTGAAGTCTAATTCTACTCCAAAACTGGGTACTTCAAATGTACTCCATTTCTTTCCACAGCAAAGATTCCAAAGATTTTCGATAACTGATTATATTTCATAATAATAGCATTTTCAATTCAAAAAGATATAACAAGGCAGCTAACAAATTACTTCATTTAAATGCAAAGGTGGCAATAAACTGCAACAATTTCCTAACTAGAAGAATGCTTCCAGTGGTAATTAATCTACCTGTGACAAGAGAAGTAAGAGAGCTCCTGGTCACATGACTGATTTCAACAACAGCTTTGTAAGACTGTTTCTATCAATAAATTTTGGCAGGACCAATTTATGCCTTTAGAATCTAAAATTGATGGTCCATTTTAAGTTTATACAGCTTTGACAGCTATGCAATGTTGTCCTAACCTTATTCAAGAACAAAATAATACATGGCATCTTTTGTTTTTTTGAGACGGAGTCTGGCTCTGTCGCCCAGGCTGGAGGCAGTGGCATGAGCTCGGCTCACCGCAACTTCTGCCTCCCCGGTTCAAGGGATTCTCCTGCTTCAGCCTCCCAAGGAGTAGCTGGAACTAAAGGTGCATGCCACCATGCCCGGCTAATTTTTATATTTTTAGTAGAGACGGGGTTTCACTGTGTTAGCCAGGATGGTCTCCACCTCCTGACGTCATGATCTGCCTGCCTCGGCCTCCCAAAGTGCTGGGATTACAGGCGTGAGCCACCGCGCTCGGCTACATAGCATCTTATTACAAGCTGAAGATATGTTAGAAAAGCTAAATTATCTGGGAACTCTTAACATGAATTTCAGGAAGCCTAATAGCTGTTGGCTTCTAGGGAATATATAAATGGAACGCGGAGGTGCAGGGGAGATCCTCATACTGATCAATCTCCCAAATTAAAGAATCAAAAGATAAACCAGCGTTGGCCTCCCTTCAAACTGGAGGAAAAAAATCCCTGCTTCCAGGCAGTGTTCTTCTTTGGGGTGCCAGTCCCTTGCCTCTGCGTGCTGGTAACTTCTTCCCACTCCTTGTGGGACTTCCAAATATGGAAGAGGAAAGTATCTGTGGATTGCGTTACAAGAAAGAAAATTCTATTTCTTCCCTCAAATATTCACCTACCTAAAAAATTAGCTGCAAGTCAGAGGGTAGAACTGTGATGAATAATAGGACTGCTTTTCTAAAACTGATAGTTTATCTTGTCCTACTAATGCTCCTAGTTATGATTTATTTTTGAGACTGAAAAATCACATGTAAAAAAAAAATCAATTCCTATCACTTAGGAATGCTTACTTACACTGGTTATTCTGGTCTTCAAATTACTTTTTTTTTTTTTTTTTTTTTTTAAATTTTAGACAGATCTAAAGGAGCCCAAAACTTTTGAATTGGTTGTCCTGTAGAAAACAAGATGACTTTTAAAAAAAAAATCTCAATTTTGATATTACTATCTTCAATCACACACCACAAAAAATTTTTCTAAGAAGAAAGTATATGAAACATGAATGATAACTTAAATACAGCTGGACATGTAGTGAACAGAAAGTAAGGGAAACAAAATGAACTAACACAAATAGCATCATCATTCTCTCATTAATGGGCTACGTTGTATTGAGGTGATTAAGTCAGTGCCAGCAAAAGAACAGAGTCATGTTATTTATGCTTACCTCCTCCCCACATGTCAAAATATTTAGTGTCTAATACTTCTCCTGTTTTTCCTAAAAGAGATTAAATTTATATCAAATTATGCATCTGAAGTATATCATACACTGTAAGACCAATAATCTTATCCAATGATTGATGTGAATTCATTAGCAGAGAAGGAATTACTTTGAGAACTTAAAATCTGAATCACATGCACCTAAAATATATTTTTAAAGGGTAATTTCTTAATAGAACTTTCTCATTAATCTTTTAAGCCAAAGAATAGAAGTTCATTACTGACTGTAGACCATTCCAATTCGGTTAGGTATATTTCATCCTTGTTTCCATATTCTCTTATTTTAAAATTACTCAAAAGTAAACCTTTTACAAAAAAGAAGTATCTCCTTGAATCAGATGCCATTTTCTACATTAAATCAGTTTTTACAATAAAATTTACATTAACTTGCCCTATAAAATGTATTTTTTGCTATTAATGAAATAGACAGATGCTGAACCTTTTACCTAAGGAAATGAAGAAAGCAGAAACACAAAAATTTACCTCTTGCTGTGAAAGTAGTAAAATATATTTTTCTACACTATGAAAGTACAGTGGTTTCTAACCATCCTATATATCTTATAACCATCCTACACAGCTTTATGGAATACTTATTGTACCAGAACAGAGAGGATCAATATGCAGTTAGGCCTCACTTTATGGTTTCAGGTTTTCAGATTTGATTTTGAAGGAAAATTTGAGATGTTCAGGATTCAATCAACTTATTCATACTAATTAAGCTATCAGAAGAACGTGGCCAATAATGAAAAATTACAATAAATTCTTATTCTTTGCTCCTCCCCCTACACCATCCTTTGTCATTTCAGACGCCTTTAATCCTGTCAGCCTATCCTCCTATTATGTTAGGATTCCAAAATTTGAAGCAAGATTTTATCAATGTGATGTTAGACTGCTTGTTTTCTGACAATCTCATGGGAAGCTCTTGCATAGCAAGTCAGGATACTTTCAAGAAACACGCTATAAATTCTTAGACACCAAGTCTCCACCCATAGATTTTTTGCGGGGCAGGGATGGGACAGAGGGCTTTATCATCAAGAGCAGCACTTTCTAACCTGATCCTCTGATAGTGCATTTTACTTTGGGACAGAAAAATATCCACTGATTTCATCCACAAGCTAAAATAATTGTTCTTACCATTTACCAAGGCAACATTGATCCCTCTTCCAACATTATTCTTAACACCACTCATTAAACTGAAGGGGGAGAAATTGAAATAAATTTAGAATTAAATATTGTACAATAACATATCAGCAAAATAAAGTCTTTCAAAAAAGGTTAGGAATATTATACATATTTTCAATTGTTCAGTGCTGCAGAGGAAATTAAAAAGATCTCTACTAAGTCAGAGAAGACAATCTAATACTGAATTTTAAAACAATGTCCTTAAATAATATTTCGCAAATAGAAATACATATTAAAAAATATTAGGCCTGAAATAATAGACCCATTTTTGTGCTACACTGCTTCAGATTATTCTTAAAACATGGACATTAAGCACATGTTCTGCACCATTCTTAAGGTATCAAATGAAAGATAATCTCTTTTCTGCTCTCTTCAGTACCAGCGTGACATGAAACAGAAGTGAGATACTACCCCCATCTTTTAAATCTAAAAGCAAACAGAGTGGGGGAGCACTCTTTCATGAATGTTACCTAATTGTGAACATTCTCCTAGTGATTATCACTGTAAAGTTCCTCTACACTAAGAAATATTGCACTCATGAAATCACTGCATTGAATGACCGTCACTTACATGGTGACTACCTGACATAATCGACTTCCATGGGCAGCTCACTGACCACTATATAAAGACAATGACACTGTAAAACGGAAGGTACCAGTGACACATTTGCTGGTTATCAGTTCAGTCTGTTCAATTGCTCAAATTAGAATTATTAAACTAAAATTGTGAGTTCTTTTAACTCAAAACTTCAAGGTAATAGTAATACTCCCAGTGGTGTGCTGTTAAATATTTAACAACTGGTCTGTGTTTAGGAGAGAGAGGCAATATGCATATATGTGACTACACGTGCACACACATGTCCATATATTGACAGAATTATATATACACATAGGCACACAATTATAAACTAATATAAAGGATGTATAGCACACAATTTCATAAATAAAATCTATAATGTACTTTATTATAAATCTCAGTCAATTGATTCTCACAGAGTATTTCAGTTGATTTTTCAAACAATTCACATCTACAGCTAAACTATGGTTGCAATTGATGAATGAGCTCAGTTCTAACAAATGTTGGATCTATGTTAATGAGTAAGATAAAATAAAGAAAAACAAATAATGAAGATTCATGTTCAAATTCCACTTGCCTGTCAATGATGACTGAATCACATAATAAGTTTTAAATATTGGAAGACTACTTCCTATATTTTTGGTGCTATCCACCATATAATAGATACAGATATGACACATTTTTCAATTTAATCTGCATAATATTTTCTCCCTCACTTGAAGTTTAGAACTTGAGTCTGCAAACTTTTTCTGTAAAGAGAGAAAGCACTAAAGAAGCTACAGGGAGATACACTCAAAAACACTATAAATAAATAAAAAGAAACACTTTTTTAAATGTTCATGGAACTCATAGGAAGGCAGGAAAAAAGAGAAAATAAAAACAAATAATAAAATAGTAGACTTAAACCCTCATATATTAATAATTATAATAAATGAAAATAGTTTCAACATACCAAATAAAGACAGAAATCGGCACAGTGAATTAAAACAGGAACCAACTACACACTGTCTACAAGAAACTCACTTTAAATATAATGATATAGGCAGTGGAAAGTAAAAGGGTAGAAAGAGACATATCATGCAAACATTAATCAAAAGAGAAATTACAACTCAATTATAAAGAAAACCCAATTTATCAATGGGCAAAGGGTTTAAAAAGACATTTCTCCACAGAAGATATACAAATGGCCAATAAGCACACAAAAACATGCTAGACATCACTAATCATCAGGGAAATGTAAATGAGATTTCACTTCACATCTACTAGGCTGGCTATAATCAGTAAGTCAGATAATAACAAGTGTTAGCAAGGATGTGGAGAAATTGGAACCCTCCTACACTGCTGGTGGAAATGCAAACAGATGCAGCCACTTTGGAAAACTATCTGGCAGTTCCTCAAATAATTAAACAGTTACCATCTGAAACAAAATCCACTCCCTGGGAGTCTAAAGAAATCAAAACATATGTGCACATAAAATGTGTACATAAATGTTTCTGTAAATGTTACTCATTATAGTTAAAAAGTGGAAACAACACAAATGTCTACCAACTAATGAATGAGTAAACAAAATGTGGTATATCCATACAATGGAATATCGTTCAGACATAAAAGGAATGAAGTTCTGATACATGATACAACATGGAGGAAGCCTGAAAACATTACTGTAAGAAGCCAATCACAAAAGACCAAATATTATATACCACTTATATGAACTGTCCAAAATAGGCAAATCTATAAAGACAGAAAGGAAACTAATGGTTAACTTAGGGTTTTGGGGTGGGGAAGTGGGGCAGGACAAGAAAGGCATAGAAGGGTATTAGCCAAGGGGTACAGAGTTTCTTTTTGAGGAATAAAAATTTTCTAAAATTGACTGTGGCAGAGATTGCATATATCTGTGAATATAATAAAACACTGTATAATATAAATAAGTGAAATGGAAGGCATGTGAATTATATCTCAAAACTGTTTAAAAGTACTAGTTTGGAGCACATACATTTAAAAAGTTCTATGCTTTACTATTGGCTCAGCTGCACCAAAGAGAAGGAAGTTTCAAAATGTATTGTTCTGTTTCTTTCAGAAATACATTCAATAAGTAAACTCCATCATTAAGAAGTTACTGCTGTGATTAACGGGTTAAGTGCCAGAGTGACTTTTCCAAGTAAAGATCATCTAGGAGTATGATGTGGCATTTTACAGACTGAAATCTATCACAAAGCAAAGAAATAAAGGTAACAAAGAAGCACAATGACATAGGCTTCCCACAAGAGGGCAGCAGCTTATCAATTTTTAAAAACTGAAATTCAAACAAAATCTCTAACAAATAAAAAACCCACTGAGATTTAAAATGTATAAAGGTTATTCACACCCTTACTAACACAAGTTGAAACATTTTCTTTTATCCTTCATGAATATAAGGTACCCCTCCCCACACCTCTAGGCAAAATTCTAAAGGAAATGATTACATCATCTGTAGAAATATTCGGTATCTTCAAATATAGATTTGTTTCAAATAGCTACTCCATGTTCTAGTTATTAGTTATTATCTCTTAGATGGTTACTTTAAAGCAGGGCTTGGCAAACTATAGCTCACGAGCCAAATCCCGCCAACTGGTTTTTTGATTTAGTTTGTTTTACTACTCATGAGCTTAGAATAGTTTTTACATTTTTAAATGGTTACATTTTAAATGATTATGTAAGTACCTATATAATAACCTTGATTTTACCTCTTTGCCCTCATAGCCAAAAACATTGATCCCTTGTTAAAAAAAAAATCCCTCAAAATAATCTCATATTCTTGCAGCAAATAATACCATTAAAATAAAAAGTAATGAATTATTCCTAATATCAAATTCATACAAATTGAAATTAAATGAATATATGCTTTAAATGAAAATTATAACTGGAACATAAGTTAGTTCTATGGGTGCTCTAACGAGAAAGAAAAAACATGTAATCCCAGCACTTTGGGAGGTTGAGGTGGGAAGACTGCTTGAACCCAAGACTTCAAGACCACCTTGGGCAACACAATGGGACCCCATTTCCACAAAAACAGAAAAATTAGCTGCGTGTGGTGGTGGTATGCGCCTGTAGTCCCAGCTACTCAGGAGGTGGAGGTGGGAAGATTGCTTGAGTCCAGGCATTCAAAGTTGCAGTGACCTAAGATTGCATCACTGTACTCCAGCCTGGGCAACAGAATGAGACCCTGTCTCTAGGTAAAAAAAGAAAAGAAAAAAGAAAAAAAGTAAAGGAAAAAAAAAAAAAAGCTGCAATTACTGTTTTTCCTGAGACCTGAGGTTCATACCTGCGATTTTCTAACTAATGAGACATTCAAAACACTTCTTAATCTGCATAATATATTTTGACTTGATCTACTTATGACCACCATCCTAATCTAATTATCACCTGTCTGTATCAGTTTCTCAAACCCAGCCTCTCATTTGAAGAGCCTGATAATTCTTGTGGATGAGCTGACCTATGCACCGAAAGATGTTTAACATCATCTCTGGCTTCTACAAGGAGTACCTCCAAAGCTATGACAACCCAAAATTACAATGTCACCTGGAAAGCAAAACTGCCCCCATTGAGACACACTGATCCAAGAATAGTAGTCTCCAAAATGAGTTACATGTACTAAGAGCAGGTGCTCTGAAAAGATTAAATTTTCTGCTTATGTTATTTTTATTATCTACTTAAGTGAATGTATAAGCAATAAAGTCTGTTACCAATAGGGAGGCAGTATGAAAGAGCTGTGGCAGTAACTGGCAATGGCCTTCCAATTGTCCTCTCTATTCCACTTCCTTAATTATTTTACACAGCAGCCAGATAACTTTTTTCAATATAAATAAAACCACAACATGCCAGAATTTGAAATCCTTACACAAGTTCTCAATACACTCAGAAAAAAGTCTCAACCCTTTACCTGCATGGCCTACAAGTTCCTATGCAGCCTGGCCCTAATTCACTTCTCTCCAGAGCTACCCAATCTTAGGGCCTTCAAGCAGGCTTTTCCCTCCTGCTGGAAGACCAAGGATGGTCTTCCTTCCTATCCCTCAGATCTCAGAATACACACATCACTGTCTTAGAAACTGTTCCATAACCCTTGATCTAAAGTTGGACACCTCTTTCCATCCACTCTCGCCAGCACTCATCACACCCTGCTGCCCTGCAGGGCTGGTGTCACAATTTGTTTGTTTTTTGTTGGTGGTGGTTTTTTCTTTTTTTTTTTTTTTTGAGACAAAGTCTCACTCTGCCGCCCAGGCTGGAGTGCAGTGGCACGATCTTGGCTCACTGCAACCTCCATCTCCTGGGTTCAAGAGATTCTCGTGCCTCAGCCTCCCGAGTAGCTAGGATTACAGTCCCATGTGCCACCACGCCCAGCTAACTTTTGTATTTTAGTAGAGACAGGGTTTCACCATGTTGGCCAGGCTGGTCTCAAACTCCTGACCTCAGGTGATCCACCCGCTTTGGCCTCCCAAAGTGCTAGGATTACAGGCGTGAGCCACTGCGCCCAGCCTGGTGTCACAATTTATAAGTGCGTATTTTTTTTAAACATCTGTCACCCCTACTAAACTGTAAGTTCCATGACAGGAGGGATTATGCTCAAAAATACTTGCTGAACAGGTGAGTAAATGACTCGCAGAAAACTTAAGACTCTTTCTTTGGACTTTAACCTGAGGCTTGGGTATAAAATCCCACCAAATATTTAATCTCTCAGGGTAATGGCAGAATGGTTCCTGAAATAAGGATGGATAGGTGGCCTGCCTCATTTAATGGTTAAAGAAACTGAAACACAAATGCTACATGACACATCCACCATACTAGAAGCAAATTCTCTGGCTCAAAGCCCAGTATGTATTTTACCAAGCTCCACTGTCTATGCACTGTTCTCTTTTCAACCTTAGATCTTTAGCTGTTCAACATTAGGTTGAGGGATAGAGAATAGTTTCTAAGACAGTGATGTGTACTCTGGGAACCAAAGGACAAGAAGGAAGACAGCCCAGTGAAGAGTGAGGAAAGACTATCCTAGACAGAAGAGCATACTCTAAGGCCCCAAGATCAGGAAGATCTGGAGAGAAGTGAATAAGGGTCAGGACACATAGGAACTTGTAGGCCATGTGGGTAAACAGTTGAGCTTTTTTTCTGAGTGTGTTTTGTTGTTTATGGTTTTAATCTGTAAATAAAAAAACCTGCTAGTAAAAATAGTCTGATCTCTTCTTCTCTGAACTAAAATTCACATGCATCAAGGGGGCAGAATAGATGTCCAAGATCATCCATGGGTTAGGTATTCTAAAAGAACTTTGTTCCTGTTATTTAGAATCAAATTTGGGGTCTATTTAACCAAACAAGATAAAAAGTGGAAATGAGAATGTTTTCAAAAACCTACAAACTTCTAAAATGCTAGTGCCTTATTACATGTCAGTAAAACAGGACTGTTCTAATGAGAAATCAGAAGACAAATGGATTAACAATAAATCATCATTAGAATACGGGAAAATAAAGGAAATCAGTACAGACCTTAATGATCATCTAGCTCAAGCCCTTAATTTTACAAGTGTTGTCCCATGAAGCTCAATAAACTTCTTACAGCTAACTACCTGCAAAAGAGGCTAGGATAAAAATTTAAGAGCTTCAATATTAAAAAGAAGAGGCACATAAACAGCTAGGAAAAGCTGCCTAGGTCTCCTCTTTGCTGTAAAATTATCTCTTTATTCTATATAATTCGTGACAAATTTATTATTTTATATTAAGTTTAAATAAGCCCCCATGTCTAGTTTTCTAGGCAATAGCATATTAAAAGCAACCAACTAAAAGTAGGATTTGCAATTTCAGCAGCAGGAACTTGCAAGCAACAGTTGACACTGAGGTAGGATATCAAAAATCCTAAAAACCATCCTTTAGAAAGCATCTCAACAAAGGAAACCATTCAGCTCAGAGGCAAGCAGTTTGTGCTGCAATGGAACTGAGGTTATCACTGGATCATTTCACACTTCAACAAGCAGCACTCGAATATTTTAAATGAAAGACGTTGGTTCATAAGAGAACGCATTCATTGTCCAAGGCAATGTTGCAAATAGGATTTCTGCCATGATGAAAATGCTCTCTCTGCTGTTCCATTTGGTGACCATGAACCACATGTGGCGACTGAACACCTGAACTGCGGTGACGGATACCAAGGAACTGAATTTTTTAGTTAATTTAAGTGAATTAACTTTCTTCCTAATATTTAAGGATCAAAATTAAATAGTCACATGTGTTCTGTTGCTAGTAAATGGGACAGTGCAGATCTACAGAATTCACTCAGAGGAAATCTTTTATCTCTATAATGCCGAATAAGTGTTATGTTCTTAGTCACTCTCTAATATAAAATTTAAGAACTTTAAGGCCCCTTGAATTCATGAGAAAAAAAAAACTGCATAACAAAAATGGAAATCACTTTCCATTAATAAAGTATGCCAAACACATTTTCAAAATATCCATTAAACTCAGGTTCAATTGGCTGCAATTTAATAGCACACCTTATCGTCTCAAGTCAACAAAGACTTACACATTATCTTCCAGGCAGATTTTGGGTCCCACCACGTTGGCTGCTCCACTTGCCATTTTAAAAGCAAAATGCTTCTCAGGGCAAGCTTTTGAGATCCCACACTTATATCTGGGAGGCTTTGTGGCTTTGGGGGAGAAAACATGATGTCTTTTTTAGAAAACAAGTTAATAGACTTTACCTCACTTTATTTCAAATCTCAAACCACAAAGGGCATTAAGTAAAACATCAAGATACACATGTCTTAAAATACAAGCTAATTTTTTCCCCTGAGGGTTTCAAAGAACCTCAAAAAATTAAAAAAAAAAAAACAGCAACAAAAAAAACCACAAAAGACACCAGAACTTCCTAGGAAACAAACTAATAATGGACATAAATGGGTCAAGTAATATGATCTTCATTAGGGTAAATATAGTTTATCTAACTATGAGTTTATTTTTAAATTTCAGGATGTGGGAGGTTCTGAATGTTACTTTGCACTTCTAGTCCATATATGCACAAAAAATTATCACCTCCAGGATAATTAAAAAAGGCCTAATGTTCCATTGACTACATGCCCATGTACAGTATTGTTCTAACTAGGAATTCTCCTCTTAACTCCTTCTCACACCAATTTCTTGTACTTATAATAATGGAGCTAAAACCAAAATATCCATCATGAATAACTACCAAAAATATTTGGGCTGTCCAATCAAATAGCATCCTTTTATAACTTTAAAAAGCAATTTCTAAATCAGTTTTTCCTCATACTGAACTACTGACACTTTGAATATAAGCTCTCATATGCCTAAGATAAGGCAGAATAAATCATACATAAAATATTGAGATGAAATACTTACAACGTGCAGCTGTGTCCAATGCTGATCTTGCTGAAAAAAAAATTACTTTTGTCAGATGGAATGAGTCTATTGGCAAGTATCCACTTTTAAAATATATTTAGGTCCACAAAAATAAGTGTTCAAATAATGATTCAGTATACAATAAAACATGAATATCACTTAAGAAAAAGTGAGAAAGTAACTTCACACTGTACATTCATTATAAACTATTAAATAATTATGGAGGATAGTCTTTTACTACTGAGAAAACATTTCATTTTTCCCTTACCATTTTGTTTTGAATTTTAGTTACTACATATTTAAAATTCAATCAGGAAGTTACTCTACAAACTTACCTTTCAATGTTTATAAATATAAATTTGGTGAATATGATGGTGTTAAAAAGTTGTTGCTGCTGTATGGTGTTGTACAGATATGCAAAGAAAGCCCCAGAGAATATACATGAATCTATCTTGGTGGTGAGGTTAGGAGATTGCGAGGGCCAGGGAGGGGGATGAGGAAGGTCATTACTAAAAGATTTATAATTTATCAGTTCAAGGAATCCATGAGGTCAAATCTTAATTTGAATGTAGTAGTTCTCAACCTGACCGTCTATCATAATTATAGTTAGGGCTTTTTAAAAGCACTAACATCTGATCCCAGCCCAGGAGATTATAACTCAGATCATCAGAGTATTGTGGACAGCCATTTCCTGATTTGACTAATAAGTATGCAGTGTGATAAATGTTAACCAGCTGTCTTGCTATAAATAGTCACACAGTTTTTAGTTCTGTACTATTTTAGATAATTGTGAACTTCCTGTAGGTCCAATACTCAAACTGGTAAGCTGAAAGTTAAAAGATTGTATTGAAATGTTTAAAAAGAGGAAAATGACCAAGTAAATAAAAGCTCATCAACTCAACAGAACACTCAGTAGAATATTATGCACCATTAAAGCCATGAAGGTAATATAATAACACTGAAAAAGCTTAATGCCCAGAACATAGCAGAAAACAAACCTTATCAACACTTTACTGGGATATAATTTTGGGAAAATCAGTTTTTTAATCATCAGGATTTTAAGTAAATAACATCACCTCCATTTAATTTGTGTAAGAGTAAGGGGAGTAGATGCTTTAAGGTGAAGAAACTCCTATGAAAGACTTTTCTTTCCAGAAGAAAGCTCATTTTTATCCAATACACATCAAAATCAATAGCCCTGTACTAAGTCTACAATTCAGAAAACATTAGCACCTGGTGGCCAAACAGGTACATTAATTTTCGTAAACAGCTGTCCAAGTATAGAATACAGGTACAACGTACAAACACCAAAATCCCTCCTCTCCTACAACTATTTTTCCCTGAAACTACACTGATAGCTTCAATGCTTAATTTCTTTCTGCATATACATTTCAATTCAAGGAACAGTAATAAACATTTGTTATTGCATTTCATCAATGAATGTCCTTCAGTAAGTCGGGCTAATGAATCAGAACTATTTTGCACTTTAGTTTTTAATAATGTCTCAAGTAATTTATGTATATACTATATATCAATAGTTTAAATCTGAAAAGGTAAAAATAAATAAATTCAATAGAACATTAAGTACTTATGGCCAGGCGCAGTGGCTCATGCCTGTAATCCCAGCACTTTGAGAGGCTGAGGCGGGTGGATCATGAGGTCAGGAGATCGAGACCATCCTGGCTAACACTGTGAAACCCCATCTGTACTACAAATACAAAAAAAAAAAAATTAGCCGGGCGTGGTGGTGGGCACCTGTAGTTCCAGCTACCCAGGAGGCTGAGGCAGGAGAATGGCGTGAACCCCGGAGGTGGAACTTGCAGTGAGCCAAGATCGCGCCATTGCACTCCAGCCTGGGCAACACAGCAAGACTCCGTCTCAAAAAAAAAGAGAAAATAAAAAGAACATTAAGTACTTATTGCAGCAATATAGACAAAAATAATTTGGACTGTGTTCAGTTCATTTACTAGCTAAGTATTCATACTGAAAATAAACACTACATTAAGCCACAATGCTGAATAAGATTGGTGAATTGTATCCACGTTGATGTCCTGATTGTGACAGTGTATTACAGTTTTGTAAGATATTACCAATGGGAGAAACTGAGTAAACAGTATGCACCATCTCTCTGTATATTCAAATGGATTTGTAAAAAATAATATAATTATCTCAAAATAAAGTTTTATAAACAATTGTTTTTAAAAATTCATAATCGACATTGGTAATTTCAACTACTAATTGTAGGCAAAATTTTCATTCTTCCTTTCTAGAAATGTGTTTTATTTTTCTAAAATAATACTATATAATAAATATAAATCTACATAATTTATAGAAACTGTCAAGTTTAAAAAATGGAAAACTAATTACAAAAAGAACTGTATTTAATCTTATGGGTCCTTAAGATAGTGATTATAGCAAGAATCCTCCTACTGGATTAAATATGTTAACCTTTCATATACTAAGATGTTAAACAAATGACAAAGATAACCATATATCCATCTTCGTTAAGATAGTCTGAAATGAGAATTAAAATAAAACCACACAATTAAATTTTGGCCAATTCAATAGATTGGCAACCAGTAAGGTTACAAAGTACTACACTTCAGTTTTGACATCAAAATAACCATCTGCCCTAATAATGTCTAAATCAAATAGCTAAAATGCACACAAAAACACTTTGCAGGTTCTTAACATCAGGAAAAATCAAGAAATAAAAAGTAGGAGAATAAAGGAGCTCAACGTTTGTTCATAGCTGACTACCAGTGATATTCCAACTATACAGCTTTATGTGAATCCCACTTTGGAAATATTCTTCCTTTCCATGTAGAAATCCTAATTCTCTGTTACCTACATTTGTTTTTACTCAATCGGCATTTACTAATTGCAGCACCCAGTGCTAGATGCTGGGTGAAGCACCAAAATATCGCCTTTAAGACTCACTCTTGGGTGAAGGGAGACAGACACAGGAAAAAGAGGGAAAAAAGCAAAAAAATTATATAATGCAAGGCAGATTAAAATCAGTGCCAAATTGAAATATAAGTGCTATGCAATCAGAACAAATGTTCAGAAAAAGAAGCAATACATTCTTAAAGAGGGAGGTTCAAACACAATTTCTTCCAAAGAAGGGGAATGTATGCAAAGTTCTAAAAAATGAGAAAGATGTGCAGGGTGAGGAACCAGGACGAGCAAAGGTCAGGGTTGAAAGGACAGGAGGGGATTTGAAGCTGCAGACTGTGTGCAGACTGGCATAAGAGTGTGACCCATGCAGGAAGGAGGGGTGAAGAACAGCTGAGAAAGGCAGGCTGGGGGATCTGGATGCCACCCTAAGTAAGGAGTTTGTACTTTATCCTCTAGTAACTGGAAATACTAAAGATTGTTGAGTTTCAAGAAAATGGCTCTGAAAGTGGTGAGATAGGCAGATATCAGAGATGAGAAAAGAAAGGAACATCACTATGATGTTCATAAAAACTGTACAGACTAGAGATGAAGATCCAAACTAGGGCAAAGATGGGGGACAAAGGATGAGGACAGACATGACTGGTATCACTGGAGAAGAACCATCAGCTGCATGTGCACAGTGACTATACCACACTGTAGCTTCACCCAGCCTTCTCTTCAATCTTCTTTCTAAAAACAGTGGGTCTTTTCCCATGTAACTTCTACTTGTTCCAATGGTCCCACCGCCTCCCTTCTCCCAAACATCCTCCTTTCCCTGCTGGTTTAGTCTCTTCGCATTCATTTGTCCTTCACTTAACTTTCACCCAAGGCCTATAGACAAGTGAAAGCCTATTACTTTAAAAAAGAAAAATACGTGCAACTTGCTTTTGAGTCACAGTACACAGACCAGAACAAGTAAAGCAAAATCTCACTATACTTTGCAGTAACTACTTTTATGCTGGAACCTGGAGACTTCATTTTAGGATGTGTGCTGAAAAACAAACAAGTTTAGGAGGAACATAACCAGTTTATCAAGAGAAATGGCTGAAAGGGAGGATTCCGTTACTAGAAAAGATGAAAACTTGTAAAGGAAGGTCTGATGGAAAATGGCTACAGTTTAACTGAGGGATCACTGATGAAGAAGGGGGCTCTAGCAGGCAGAAACAAGATCAGTGAACTGAAATTACTTGGGAGTACAAAAGGCAGAATTCAGTGCAATAGAGGTTAAGTACCCCTTATTCAAAATGCTTAGGACCAGAAGTATTTTGGATGTGGGATTTTTTCAGATTTTAGAATATTTGCATTATACTTACCAGTTGAGCATCTCTAATCCGAAAATCTGAAATCTAAAAATGCTCCAAAGAGCATTTTCTTTTGAGCATCATGTCGATGTTCAAAAAGTTTCAGATTTTGGAGCATTTCAGATTTTGAATTTTCTGATTAGGGATGTTCAAACCGTACAATAAAGTACTTTCATGTAGTCACTGTAAGAAAAGTCACCCGAAAAGGTTTATGCCAAAACTGAAGTCTACGTATCAGAATTGTCCAAAGCCTTGATACCCAGTATGCAGTCCATGGACAGGGATCTCAACAGCACCTTGGAGCTGTCAAAAATGCAGAATCTCAGGCCCCACTCCAGACACTAACTCAGAAATTTACCAAGATTCTCTGGAGATTCTTTTGGCATTAAAGTTTGAGAAACACTGGAATAATAGTCTTGAGATTAAATGTGAAAGGGAGTGATATGGTTTGGCTGTGTCCCCACCAAATCTCATCTTGAAATGTAGTCCCATAATCCCTATGTGTCATGGGAGGGACCTGGTGGGAAGTAATTGAATCCTGGGGGCAATTACCTCCATGCTGTTCTTATGATAGTGAGCTCTCACAAGAGCTGATGGTTTTATAAGGGACTTCCCCTCGCTTCACTCTGCACTTCTCCTTTCTGCCACCAAGAATAACATGTTTGGTACCCTTCTGCCATGATTGTAGTTTCCTGAGGCCTCCTCAGCCCTGCAGAACTGTCAGACAATTAAACCTCTTTCTTTTATAAATTACCCAGTCTGGCGAATTTCTTCACGGCAGCATGAGAACCTAATATGGAAACTGAATTAAGTCTTGGGGATTTTTCTTTTCAAACATGAATTTATGGAAAGCAAAACTCAGTAGCCCAGAGATCTCAGTTCTTTCATTTGACTTCTGCCTACTAGATCAAAATATGGTTTCTAGGGTTTATAGTTATCACTTTTTATGCTTAATTATTTAATATTATAAACAACAATTTAGTCATAGCTTACTCAATGTAAGTACAAGGATCTATGAAGAATCTCATCGTTTCTCTAGCTTCAATAATAAAAGTGTACAAAAACAAAAACAATTTCCAGAAGAGATTCAGAATTATAGTTAGGTGCTGCCTAATGACGTTTCAGTCAACGACAGACCATATATAGAGTGGTAGTGCCATCAGATTATAGTACTATGTTTTTCTGTTAACTTTCCCAAGTTTAGATACATAAATACTTACCACTGTGTTCAACTGCCTACAGAATTCAGTACAGTAACATGCTGTACAGGTTTGTAGCCTAGGAGGAACAGGCTATACAATGTAGCCGAGGTGTGTGGTAGGCTATACCATCTAGATTTGTGTAAGTACACTCTATGATGTTCTCACAATGACAAAAATCACCTAATGACGCATTTTTCAGAATGTATGCCCATCATTAGGTGACACATGACTATGATCTCATATAGCGCCTTGGTTAAATAATTGTTTTCCACTTTAATATGTCAAAATTAAATTCTATTATTCAGTCTTATAATGGTATATTTATAGAAAAGAAATGAATACTTAGCAATTATTTGAGATTCAATAAGATATTCATATACAATCATCTATAATAGCACTATGTATAACTGGTTCATATGAAAACATTTCAAATGTTATTTTATGAATGTAAGGATTCTGTTAGAAAACTGGGTTAAGGTACCTTATAATGGTACATTTACAGTATGGCAACATTAAATTAGTGGGTTAGAAGAAAAACGCCACACAGGGAAAATAAGGGTAAGAAAGCACCATGGATTTCTTTCTTTTTTTTTTCAAGAGATGAGGTTTTACTCTGTCACCCAGGCTGCAGTGCAGTGTGACATGATCACAACTCACTGCAGCCTGGAACTCCTGGGCTCCAGTGATCCTCCCACCTCAGCCTCCCAAGTAGCTGGAATTACAGGTACAAGCCACCACAGCCAGCTGCAAGATGGATTTCTATGGCTGGTATCTAAAATGCATTACTGTGACTCCTAATCACATGGTTAACTCAGGGCTAGATTTGGCTTCAAGTTTTCTAGCAGCCGGAAAACAATTTAAGCCTGGAGGTATTTTATGTTTTAGAATGTGCACTTGGAATGCCATGATTAATGCCCCTAAAAATGTATAAAATAGACTCATTACATATGTTCAAAATGTTGAATAGAAAGAAGATTCATGTTTTATACTAAATTAATTCCAAGATATCTTATTACATACTGTAAAATATTCTAACAAATCACATTTATGGATATATAATAATTACATTTCCTTTTCTAGCACTGAGTGACTCAGTGCTGATAACTGATAAAACTAGGCCACATCAAAAATAAGATTTAAGAAAGGAAAAAAATAAAACTTACCAAATAGATTTCCTAAACTTGCATCCATTTTTATTTCAAATACTTGAGAAATAACATAAAATGTCAGTAAAAACACTGCCACAGCTACCACCAACTTTGCAGCACCTAAAAGGCAGAAGTATTTCAGCATAACTTTGTAAGCCCACAGAACTTTCATTTTGCATTTCTATGAAAAATGTATATAAATTTTTTAGGATTAATAAATTTCTACTTTGCATCTATTAGATTTTAATTTTACATGAGATACACAAAAATTATACAAACAATTCATCAAGATAAAGAATTTTCCTGATCAAAGAATTCTCAGATTATCTAGCTATCCAGACAAAGGACTGCTTGAACCATCTGCCTAGTTTTATATGCAAAAAAATTACCTATTACTTGCTGACAACAAAAAAGTGTCATGACTAATGGAACACCACCACCAAGTTTGTTGAATGGCAGATTCCTTATACTTCAAAAATAAAAGGAGCAATACTATATAGGATTTTTCAAAAACAGTGGACCTTCTGGGGATGCTAAGGCCACAATGTCCTTAGCATCCTAAGGACATGCTAAGCGAGGAATTCTCGAGTGACATGTTACAGATTTATTGTCCTGTCACTAACCAACATATCTCCTGGAGCTACATAAGCCCTCCTGGTGTGGCAATCAACAAAGCTTCCCCCTTCATACTTAATACCTTAGTACCTTAAGACAGGCCTTCTCCATTCCTACAGGATATAATTTGGTACCTATCACATATGCTTCATAACACAGTTACATGGAAAGCTCCAAGTGGGCAGACTCTTCAATGAACTGATGATGCTCAGAAAGCTACTGCTTCTCACAGCCTACTCACTTCTGTGTAGAAATACTCTACTGATGACTATGTGGGGAGCAGGGCAGGGAGTATGTAGAAAATCTCTGCATCTTCCTCTCAAATTAGCTGTGAACCTAAAACTGCTCTAAAAATAATAAAGTCTTAAAAAATCTGAAAGAAACATTATTAATGTAGAAATGAAAGAGCAATGAGGAAGTCTAACTATAATACTAATCAATCCCTGCCTCCCTTTTCCATTTCCTACCTTGTCCCCTCTAAAATCTGCTTCCTATTTTCAAGAGCAACTTACAAGTTGCCTACATTTTTAGTGCATAAGAGAGCAAAATTCTGTTAGGCTTTGAACTCTTCTCCCCAGGGATCTAGCAGAGTGCACTGTATACAGTAATACTATCAACAACTGT
This sequence comes from Nomascus leucogenys, assembly GCF_006542625.1. Lineage (NCBI taxonomy): Eukaryota > Metazoa > Chordata > Mammalia > Primates > Hylobatidae > Nomascus > Nomascus leucogenys. The sequence continues at coordinate 70,540,600 of NC_044393.1, forward strand.
TTGCTAAGCAGGTAAATGGTAACAGGTGGCATAGTCCTTCTTGATCATTTAAGACTAAGACCAAGAGCTCGAAAATTACATGTCACATGATAGTCTTACCATCTTATTTTCTAGCAATCATAGGCACATGCAACCAGAGATAACTTTTCCTTGTCCCATAAAACAGTCACATGAAAACTTCATTGTTCAAAACTGAAAAATTAAAATATCAAGACGATAGCACGAACATTCTAAATTCTATACCAAGCTAAATGTAAGCCTACCTTTAAAAAAAGCTATATACAGCAGCATGGATGAAGCTGGAGGCCATTACACTAAGCAAACTAACACAGGAACAGAAAACCAAATAGTGCATGTTCTCATTCATAAGCAAAAGCTAAACACTGAGAAGGGAACATATAAACATAAAGAAGGGAAAAACAGACTCTGGGGCCTACTTGAGGGTGGAGGGTGGCAAGAGGATGAGGATCAAAACACTAACTATCAGGTACTGGGCTTACTACCTGGATGATGAAATAATCTGTACACCAAGCCCCTGTGACACTCAATTTATTTTACCTAGATAACAAACCTGTACATGTACCCTTGAGCCTAAAAGTTTTAAAAAAGCTATATACAAACATTTTATATATATATATATATATATATAATAGACACTCACATATACTGTTTACTTAGTGTCTTCTGTAGAACTAAATGCTTTATAAGTATAATCTTATTTGCATAGCTTTGCAAGGCATTATTTTCCTTTTACAAATAAGGAAAACAGGACTAAAATTTTACATCATTTGCCTAAGGTCACATAACTAGTCAGTGGCAACATTGAGTCTTAAACCAATACCTATTCACTTACACTGAACCATCAGAGGAACTAGGAGGAAAGAAAAGCTCTAAGGCAGACAAAAGTTAGAGGTGGAGAAACTAGCAGAGTCTCCATGGGGTTAGAGTTCTGCAGCTTCTGTTACAGAGATAGCCCCCAAAACTGGCCTGAGTCCAGAACCAGCATCCCATTCTGGACTTGATGGGGCCTAACAAACCAACCACAATTCCCATTCTTAGCTTTCCGTAAGATTCCCTCTTCCTCCTAGTCACAGACTGCACTAATCTCAGTGTGTTCCAGTTTTTCACAAGCCAAAAAGTACAAACTTCAGAATTTATGCCTCACTGTAAGAAGAATGGCTATGAGGATATTTCAAAGCAATCAGATTTTTTAAAAAAAATTAGAAGAGATTAATTAGTTAAAAGCAATAAATTAATAGCTAATTGTCCTTATTCATTCATTCAAGGCAGTTCCCTCAAGACCTATACTAGGAACAGTGCCAAACACAAAATAAGCACTCAGTGAATAATTACTCATCAATTAACCTGGGAATTGTCAGAACCAGAGAAATGGACTAAATGACAAAGTTGATTTCAAATAACATGAATTTAAAATTATGTGAGAAAGAGAAACTTACTTTATTTCAAATTGCCATGCTTAAATAATGTACTTTAAAAATCATCTGGAGACATGACATCATAAATAGTAAGTCCTGCTGTACTCAAAGAACATTCACACACACACACACACGCAACATAAAAAGACACTGCAACACATTTATTTAAACCACAAACAAGCTCTTCGTTTCTGAGAATATTTTTCTTGAACAATTGTACCGTTACTTTTTTAAAAAATGCTTTGTAATTTCACAAGATTCAGTTTTTCAAGTTTCTAGAAAAGCATTTGTAACAGCCCTCAGTTATCTTTGTTTAATAATCATGATGTTTAATCAATTGCGCCTGATTCTATACAATTATGACCACAGTATGAAGACTGGTTTGTTCATCCAGCTTGACTTAAGGCATTTCTAAGAGATGCTCCTTTAGGAAAATAATTGGTTTGCTGGTGAGATGACAGTTAAGAAAAAGACTAATTATCTTGATTTTGAGAAATTACAAGTTGCCTATGTTGGGCACACGCTTAGTAGAAATTTCCACGTAAAGAATGCATTTCTTCTAGGGCTTTGGTTGATGGGAAGGATGGGGAAAAACAGACTTATTTTTACTACATAGCAAGAGGTCATCAGCCCCTCCAGTTATTTATAAACGTGTCTTTTTAGAATATTTAAATATAACTACCTTAATATTATGAACATCTAGTGGTGTTTTTCAATTTTCTCAATATGCTGCTTAATAAACAGATTAAAGTTCTTATACATAATCTCACTTTTGCAGATTAAACTTGAACAAATACTGAGCAAAAACATGTATTTTATCCAATCCTTCACACACATCTTAAGTACATACATATGAGACATTTAAACTTTAAAACCTTACAACTCATTTTTCTCAAGAAGCTAGAACACAGCAAAAACAAAAATCAGCCTCCCTAGGTTGTCAAACCATTCTTTATATGGGCATTATATACAGTCTTCAGATTTCTTTTTTCAGATTTTAGAATATTTGCATCATACTTACCAGTTGAACTTCCCAAATCTGAAAATCTGAAACCCTAAATACTCAAATGAGCATTTCCTTTGAGCATCATGTGTTGCTGCTCATAAAGTTTTAGATTTTGGAGCATTTCAGATTTTCAGATTTAAGAAGCTCAACGTGTAATTTCAACAAAAGACTTGAACAAAAAAAAAAACGTATGTAATACTGACTAAATGTCCAATTTGTGATTTGCCAACTACCTAAAAATAAAGGGCTGAATAATTTAGTTTATTTCAGTTTAACTTTCTCAATATAGAGAAAGATTATTTAACCTCTCCTTTAGTCATTCTTTAACAAACAGGTTACACAAAAAGTACAACTACTTCTACTAAATTAAGTATCTTACCTGCTACCCTCATGTTTGGTTTTTCAGTCTATGGTGCTTTTCATTAATATGCTCCTAAAAAATCAAAACAAAAAGCAAGTATCATTAGCTCTAGAACAAACATTCCTCCTTAGATTGAGTTTGAAATGGGGCATATAAACTAGTAAATTTTATGACATTTCTAAGTATTATGCCAACATTGGCATTAAAAAAAAAAAATCTCATCACTGGGCCTGTCTTCCACTGGACCATAAGACCTCAAGGAGGGTCTGTCTTATCCTGCTGTGTCCTCAGCTCTCCAACTGAATGACCAAAGAGTGAAAGTGTGTTATCAAGCTTGTGAATAGAAGAGAATGCCTTCTTATTCTCATGGATTATGCATCTATAAGAAACTTTTGATATTTAGCTCCAAACCTTCAGTTTGCAGATGATGTCCAAAGAGGTTAAGCTGCTTATCTAGTTGTGGAACAAATTATTTGTAGACATGGGGCAAGAATTGAGGTCAGCTGGCTCACTCCAGTACATGATGCCACTTCATTTTTGATATGACATAATTCAAGTGCCACTACCATAAGCATTTACAGCAAGGGCTTCCGATTTCAATACCAGGGACCTCTTCATGTTTTTCGATTTAAGTTTGTAAAATAATACGTTAAGAAGTACAGAATTGCAATTTTAAATATCCCAGCAATTATCATGACTGACAGAGTAATGTTAATACATCAAATGGATTAACTATTCTCTGATATTACTGTAAGATCAACAAGAAACAGATGCTGGGAAAAAATCTGTATGTGCATGGGTGTTTTCATCTTAAGAAATAACTCAAAATAGGTGACACTTTGAAAAGAAAATGAAAAAATAAGTAAGTTTAATAAGAAAGCCACATTCAAGTTTAGCTGGAGAGCTTCCACAGTCAACTCAACCTATTGTAAAGGAATGGAATTCAAAAGGAAATTTTGATGGATGAATCACATTTGCCAGTAGTACATATCTCTCTATTTTAGATTGTATTTTGATATTTATGTTTCAATATTGTTGCCTGATCTAGTAATTCACAGAATGTGTCAAGAAAATAATAATAATGGCACATCCCTGAAGGACACTGAAAAGAAGTGAGACATGAACTTTTTTTATTCACTGGACTAGGCAGGTGGGCTTAAGGGGGTTCTGCGGGGTGGGGGAGTCTGGACAGCTCCCAAAAGTCCAATGCTCTTAGGCTAGCTCTCTTTCTTCTGCACAACATATCCTAAAGAAAAAAAGACACTTAAACTGAGTTGTGTGTTATTGATTTCCTTTGTTGATTATCTGAACAGCTTCCACGTAATAGAAAAAGTCAATGTTATATATCTATTTCAACTACTTAGCCACAGGCTAGGAAAATACTAAAAGGAAACAAGATACTGAAGTATCCACAAACCATCACATAAAAGCAGAAAAAAACCTCCGCTTTTTAAATGAAAACCCCAACTGGTTATAAATCCTCTGTTGGCTTCTGGCAAAATTGAACTCAGCTTTCACAACACATACATGCTTTTCCTGCTAGCTAATATTCCAAAATAACTTCACTCTTATCTGAGCGTGACCTAGGAAAATTTCTTTGATAGTGTGACAAGCAGTTACGCACCAGGTACTTGATGTTCTATTTCACTGTTTCCATGGCCTGCTCAGACCACACCTTGCAGTGGCTGCTGCATGTACCTGCCACCTGTTTGTATCTCCCAACAAGCCTGTTTCTAAACTTATCCCTAAGACCACAGTATAAGCAATGATGATTGTCTAGCTGAATACAACTGTTTTCCATTAAAAAGTCTCAGAGAATTCACATTTAGTAAAATTTCTAAATTAAAATCTCATCAAATTAAATCTCAGCCATAACATGCCTCAATTAATTTCCTTAAGAAGCAAATTAATGATTCAAGAATCTAAATCAGCATAGGAGTATTGAATATACTTGGGAGCAAATCCAGGAGCATCTATGTGTGATGATAATGTGCTAATTCTAAATCATTCCTATTTGTCTTCTTAGAGGGAGCATGTAAAAGCAAAGAAAATATTTACATACAATTATCTTATATGGGGGAGGGAAGCAAAAACTTAATGGAAACTTCAGGCTGAAAACCATCAACAATTAAACAAGGATTGAACAGGTCCAGAGAAAAGGAGCACAATAGTAAAGGGAGAAAAAGGCCTTTGCTAGAGATTCAGAACTCTAAACCTAGAAGCAACAGGTGAAAGGGCTTATATATAAGAATGTTCATTAAAAGGTAGAAATACAGATATTAGAGCCACTTACCAAAACCAGAAAATGAGTCATAGAAGGATATTTTTAGGATGGAAAAAAAAAACCCAAAACTCAACTTAGATAGTACATTTATACATTTGCTCCAAAACGTGTTACATAGGCCAAAATTTGTTTTAGTGTTTTTGATAAATATATGTCACTGAACCAAATCCAGTTGCTAATATGTAAGGTTCATAATCACCTGAGATTCAACAGCAAGGACAGCCACCACGATATTGCTGGGCAATGAAACACTGCAGCTGGAAAGAGCGCCTGAACTAGGGCCTCAGATGGGACGTACTAAACTTCTTTACATGGTTTACAATTTAAACATTCCTTTGGCCCCACTATCTACTCTGATCTAATTTAGTCAAGTTTTATTACTCTGGTAGAAATCAAGCTACTATGTGAATAAGGAGTCATTGTTCTAGAATCAATGAACTTCAAGAACAATAGAGTAAAATCGAAGGTCAAGTGATACTTCCATTATTTCCTTGGGAAGTGGACTAAATCACATAAACCACAGAAACATCATTCTATATTGATAAAATTGTCATGAAAAAAATTATTTACCAGGAGGGGGATTTCTTGCCAGTTAACATAAACCAAGTATGAATACATACTTATGTCAGTGCAATTCACACACATCCTTATTTTATGTAATCTTTCCACCAGCGTCTAGTTGCTGGGGGTATTAAAACAGCAGCATATATGAGATCAGGGGATTTCTCTAGGGTCACATGAAGGGTAAGTAAGAAGCTCACGCTACAAACAAATCCACTTCCTTTTCACTCCAGCTGTTCACTGACACAGTCTAATATAAGAGGCTTGTTGATAAAATGTCATGCCAATCAACTTGGCTTTTGCAAACTGCTTTGGGAATTGCTGCAAACTACCCACTCCAGCAATTTAACAGTATGCCAAAATGACTAAGCTTGTGCATTGGAACCCCTCCTTGAAATAGAAATGATACAAGAAAATTAAACGTACAAATACACCCTTTGACGTACCTACTTAATATTAACAAACAGCACTTAATTAAACCAGAGGAAAATACTACAAGTTATCCTCTACATATAGAGAAACTATCATTCAATTCAATCCTACTTCAACTCAGTGCTGGACAAATGACAATTTTAACCGAACCAACTTAGAAAGTTCCCATGATTCTAATAATAAGGGATTCTAATAAGTAAGGGAGAATTCACCTTCTTTGCCTATCTTTAAACTGAGACAACGCCTTCAGACTCAGACCAGACTATACCATTCATTCTCCTGGACTGTCAGAGCTTGCCAACTTGTCAGATCTTGGACTTCTCAGCATTCATAACCTCATGAGCCAATCCCTTATAATAAACATACATATACACACACAAACACGCACATATAAATCATATACCTATATATAAATGAAGCTATCTCCATATGCATTATAAGGAATATATGTCTATATATCTAGAGCTATATGTATACACACACACACACACACACACACACACACACATATATATATATAATTGGCTCTGTTTTTCTATAGAACTCAGACTAATACAGACCCCCTCAAGAACAGAATGTAAAAAATTAAATTTTTATCCCCAGAGCATTTAAAGTAAAAGAGAAAAATGAGATAATACTAAAATCAAAAGAATGCTACAACTCAAAGAGTCACTAGGGTAGGTTACTCTGATGTTGCATTTACAAACAAAAGCATAGTATTTTTTTAAAAATACCGTGTTTGCTATAAATAACTACTTTTATGTGAGTAAAACAGGGCAACTGTTGGCAAACTCTTTCTGTAAAAGGGCCAGATGGTAAATATTTTTAGGCTTTATGGACCATATAATCTCCATTGCAATTACGCCACTCTGCAGTTGTAGCTAGAGAGCAACCATAGCCAACATGTGAACGAATGGGTCTAATTATATTCTAATAAAGCTTTCTTTATGGACACTGAAATTTACATTTCATAAAATGTTCATGTGTCACAAAATTATTCTTCTTTTGATTTTTTTTTCAAACCACTTAAAAATGTGAAAACCAGTTTTGGCTTGTGGGCCATATAGGCCTAGGGGTTGTACTTTGTCAACCCCTAATAAAAAGAAATAAAAATATAAAATTTAAAAATAAAGGAATAAACATCTTTCCCAACCAGGCTCTAATAGTCCAACTTTTTTTGCTGGGCTACGTGCAGGACATACAACTTCCACGTGGCTTCGACAGGTCCTCTTAGAAGTACTACTACAGATGCAGGACAGATGAAACAATCCTAATTTCTGTGCTCCATACGTGTTCTTCAAACATTTTCATAATCTGATCTCCACAGAAAGAAGCACAATTCCATGAGAAACAACAGAATGGATCCTCTTCAAAAGGAAGAATAAAGTCCTTCCCTTCCTGTAGATGAAGCTATCCATCTATAGCAAAGGTGGAAACAAATCTAGATGCTGTTATGTTTCCAAACCAATCCCAGGAAATATAAAGAAACCAATAAAAATTAATCTCACTATATTACACTTCAGTAACTATAAAAATTATGTTCTTGGGAAAAAACTTACATTACTATTTCCTTTATGTGAGTGTTTATATGGGATTATTTTTGTGATAGGCTTAAAAAAAGAGTGAAGTAAACATGCATCTAATGCTTAACAAACTTCTAAAATTCCGAATATTTAGCTTTAAAAAACCTTGCCTTTAATAACAAGTTATTACTATTGCACATACAGACTGCTGTCAAGTACCCTGTCTCCCTTGAATGCAACTATACACACATCTTTGCAAAGCTGGCTACATTTTTGAAATAACAAAATGGAAAGGAATAAGATGACTGCATTCATTTGAAAAAATATTAACATTTAAAAACTGAGTAGGATATCTGAGCTGCTATCATTGTGTTAGAAATATTGTAAATTTAACAAAATTTGGTGTTTTTAACACTAAAGGCTTGAAAGAAAAATCTAGTTACTAACTTGAGAAAGTATTTAATACTAGCAGGATACCAAATCCTAGAAGATACACTCTTAAAAGAAACCACCATTTTAACACACACACACTCACACACTCCTGTTATACAGATTTGGAGGTGGGTATGACTTGATCACGAATAAAGGGAGATTTTTACATGATTACCAGCAACTAGAAAAGTATCCCAGATTTTTAAAGAATCCAGCTAAACTCACATTTTGAAAAGGGAAAAAAAGGAACAAAAACAAAATTGGGGGTGCGGGGAGAGGTGATCCATATGAATTCTATAATACTAAGAATGACCAATTTTTCAAAAGATCACCAATGATTATGATGTAAATGTATCCACTCCTTCTGCAGTGCCCCCCCATAAAGCAATAGACCAAAACCTTATAAACAATGGGTCAAGTGAACCAATAAGTGTTTTAAAATAAATGTTTAATGTTCTATTGAAAATCTTGGGAAAAGAATATAGATGATCTATGCCTGGATTTTTGACAGTTTTCTGAATCAACATCATCTGGCTTTTCTTATTTTCTTAAGTAGCATCATATTGAAATTACATTTAAAAGAGAACATCTAAACATGGCTAAGAAACAGAAATAGAATTAGAAGTATACTATGGAAAAGCACAAATGAGCGAAAAAGTGTTTTTAAATTTCCCCTAGAATGTTAACCAATGCCAGATATGAAGCAAATTGGGATTATACTAGGCAAGTTTAGCTTTCCTCCACAATCCACCATAAACTGCTCTACCTTGCTTTTCATTTGGCGCTCCTGACAGTGAATGGAGAAAAACACTTCAGAAAACTTCTATCTACAGCAATTTAGATAAAACTCCATTCTTCTAAGAATGAAATTGGTAAAATATAATACCTGTTTCTCCCTCCACTTAAAAACAGGTTAGCAAAAGTGCTCAGCTGAATCATGAAAGTGCCCCATCTAGGCCAACTTTTACCCAAAGACTTAGTGTAGGGAGAGGCAGCCAAGCCTGACAGACCATACATACTACATCCTGAGAACATAAGTATTCCAATATGATTCATCTCAATGTTAAGAATTCATAGTACAACCCCTTCAATCAATGTGAATTAGCTAAAGAGACCTACAGTTATTCTTTCCTTTTCATAAATCTGGTATTTAGTGGATCAACAAGTATTTAACCATGTCTTCCAAAAACACTTCAAGGAGCTAAAAACTAAATGGATGTGTTCTTCTGCTCCTCTATACCCAAATATAACATGGGTAGGCAACTTTTTCCTAACAAAGATATTTTGTTTTCCAAGCTAATACTACTGAAGGAAGCACCTTAAGCAGGTGGGGTTGCTCTTCACTGAATTCTCATTAATGGGGAAAGATTTGTTCTAACCTACAGATACGCCCTCATTCAGTACCCAATATGCCACTACAGCATTTCTGAGTTGGCAGCCGAAGTTCAGGTTTACACTGACACAGATTTGGTGTTTACCCCAAATATTGCCACTACATCCTACCACTACTCAGTACAAGACGCTACGTGGCTGGTATATATGTGTATAATCACCTAGCTGGCATTAATGAAGGCTGTGGACTCTCTAACAGGAAAGTGGCAAAAAAAAAAAAAAAAGGGTAGACATCAAATGATTATGCCACACCTTACTATTTCAGTGGACTATAATTACAAAACAGAAATCACTGAAATACAAGGAGGATAGAAATCAGACTTCTGAACTGAGCCAGCAACATCTAAATGACTGGAAATGAGTAGGATGAAATTAATATGGGGCCAAACTGGAGTCTATTACACCCCCATATACACCTAAGTTGCATTGTAAAACAAGGTCATCAGTACAATTTTCATTACAAATAGATGTCAACTAAGGATACCTTATATAAACTCCTCATTGCAATCAAATAATTTACATGGTAAAAGATCTGAAGAATTGTTGCTTTATAATTTTTTAAAATCTCATATCCACTATGCTTCATAATAACCTGTTAAGATAATAAGAGGAACCTCTGGTTGCCAGGCACTTAATACCTTATTGATTTTAACTAAACTCATTTTGCATTTTGCTTCCCTCATTTTAACTAAACTCAGGATAAGGCTTACAACCACATTTTTATTTCTTAGTAGTGAAACCACCACTGCAAAATTATAACTGAAATAGTGAAAAAGATCTGACCTAACCAACTCCATCTTGCTTCTAACCTCCAAGTTGCCCTTGTTCATTCCTGGGCATAGGCCATAACTTTGGGAGGAACTTAGTTTATAGTTTTAAACAAAGATGGTAACAGCCCTTTCCCAAAACAAACCTCCTTCTTGCCTGGGGACTAGACTGCCTTTGCAGGACTAACAAATTAGCCACAAGATTAGAAATCAGGGCTTAGGAGTCATGCAGCTGAAAGCTACCAGATTCTGACCCTTACCATCTATGGCATCACAGATTCAATGAAACATCATATGTTCTTTGAACCTCTTACTCCAGGGTTACCTATAGCATGCACACCAGAATTACTAGTGTGTTTTTTTAAATGCAAACTCCTGAGCCAACTGCAGACCTGGAGAATCAGAATCCCTAGGAGTGGAATTAAAACTCTTGTATGTTTAACAAGCTCCCCAGATGACTGTCATTCGTACTCAGATCTGAGAGCTTCAGATCTACAGCACACCAATCCAAACACACAGGGAAGGCTGTGGGGGGGAGGGGAAGGTAAGGCAGATCTAAACCAAAAAAGTTCAAAAGTAAAATTCACATGACAAGATTTTTCATTCTTTCTGGAACAGTCAACCTGCCTCCAGAACAGGTCTTCAGTTTTGGTGGGCAACAGATAAATCTGGAGAAAATGTGGTGAGGAATAAATAATAAAGAACTCCTGTTTGCAGTGGTTAAACCAGAGTACTAGATTTAATATTATTCAAACGTCTTCTTGCAGTTTTTATTATCTACCAAAGCAGAATTTTGCTTAAAAAGTTATAATCCACTTAACGAAATGAAATGGTGATTGGATTTCTGCAACCAAGACCACAAACACACCCAAAACAGAAAATAAGACAGAACTCTACAAAATGACATCCAGTTTTGCCTGCTCTGAGTTCTACAGTTGTTTAAACATTTGTGATCTAAGCTACCTTAATCCTACAGTACACCATCCAGGGAGAGATAGATAGATGAATGAATGGATGGACAGAAAGAAATCGCTATTCTTAGAAACAATGACAACAATAAAGTGAAATATATTAACTATTGGAGGTTGAACATAAATGGGGTAATGAAGTGTCCCACTCATAAACTGCTAAAATGAGATTAGAGAAAGGTACACATTTACATACAGTAGAACTGCTATCTTCATCTCATGTAACTATCTCACATTGTACTAGATGAGAAGTTATAGGTTCCTGTTCTACATGTTTAAGAATTCCCTTAGGTATCCACTCTACTTATGCTGTTTTGAAGTAGTCTGCAGAATTTAAGTGCACCAGGGTAGGCATAATTCCATCAGTCACACCCTCCAAATGAAGAAATGGAGAAACAGAATGGTTCCATCGCCCAAGGGTCCTGGATGAAATGCAGTATTGGCACACCATTTGTACCAAAAAAACTGAATGAGAATTAGCACTGCTGAAGTAAATTAAAACGGAAACCAGGCCTGAAGAATCCCTGAGCAGACAAAACCAATTAGACCTCATAAGTGACATCAATCTTACTTGATTTGCAAACATAAGCAAAATTTGAAGTTACTTCTTATAAATGCCTATGCTAAAGAAAAAGAGAACTTAAGCTTAATCAATCAGAAACATCCAACAAACTTCTAATTACACATCTAGGGGACTTTCCAACATGACAGACCAAATAAAACAACTGTATAACTGTAGCCAATCAAATATTTTCTTTGCTTTACATCCGTGACCCTCCTATAAAAGCCTCCCTCCTGGATTCCCCTGGTGGAACTCCCAGATCTGGTTTGGAGCTGCTCAATTCATGAATTGTTTGTTCAAATAAACTCTAAACATGCTTCTATTGTAAAATTTTGTGAAAACGTATTGTATTAGTCTGTTTTTGCACTGCTATAAAGAAATACCCGAGACTGGGTAATTAATAAAGGAAAGAAGTTTAACTGACTCACAGTTCCACATGGCTGGGGAGGTCTCAGGAAATTTACAATCATGGAGGAAGGCTAAGGGGAAGCCAAACACCTTTTTCACAAGGCAGCAGGAGAGAGAAGAGCGAGAGCGCAGGAAAAACTTCAATTTGTAAAACCATCAGATCTCGTTAAGAACTCACTATCACGAGAACAACATGAGGGAAGCCGCCCTCATGATGCAATCACTTCCCTCCCTCGACACACAGGGCTTACAATTTGAGATGAGATTTGAGTGGGGACACAGAACCAAACCACACCACGTTATCAACTGAACCAACTTAAAAATCCATTTTTGTTGACCTTGTGTCCTTCAAAACTCATTTAATAATCACTTAACTGCAGGTAATGAATGGTATGTTAGGTAGCACACCTGACACCATAACACTGCTTTAGCAAGCCTTGTAGAGATTATGACGAAAATCAATTTAGAGATGTTCATATAACTTTCTGAATAGCACACAAAAATTAAACAAATGAATAAACAAAATGCAGTACATATCAATGAAATGATATATATGTAATGTGGTGTATATGAATGGAATACAGAATGGAATATTACTCACCCATAAAAAGTAATGAAGTACTGATACCTGCTGATTTAGAGGACGAACCTCTAAAACATGCTAAGTGAAACAAGCCAGACACAAAAGAACACATATTGAATTATTCGATTTTTAGGAAAATCCAGAATAGATAAATTTATAGGGGCAGAAAGCAGATCAGCGGTTGCCGAGGATTGGCAGGGAGAAGGGAATGAACAACAACTGCTTAATGAATGTGGGGTTTCCTTTTGGGGTGATGAAAATGTTTTTAGAAACGTGACGGTTCATAACATTGTGAACGTGCTAAATGCCACGCTTTAAAATGGAAAATCTGGCTAGGCATAGGGGCTCATGTCTGTAATCCCAGAGCTTTGGGAGGCTGAGGTGGAAGGATCACTTGAGGGCAGATTTGGCCAGCCTGTGCAAAATATAAGATCCCGTCTTTTAAGAAAAAAAATTATAAAATTAGTCGCGTGTGGTGGCGCATGCCTGTAAACCTAGCTACTCCACAGGCTAAGGTGGAGTTCAAGGCTACAGTGAGTTATGATCACACCACTGCACTCCAGTCTGCAGAACAGTGCCCTGTCTTTGTAAATAATTTAAAAATAAAATGAAAAATTCTGTTACAGGAATTTAATTTAAAAAAGAAAATTGGAAAAAAAAACTCACTAAAGTTAGAAAAATCATGAATAGCAGATTTTCAAAATTAGATTAAAAATAAGGGAAATATAAGAATAGTTTCAATCAAATGGAGCAGGCCAATGAAGAAGAAAAAGAAAGAATATTAATGGGTACACTGGAGAGACTTAGGGGTATTACACTTAATTTCCTCCTCTGAGAGGAAGTCAGCTGATTGTGTCTCAAAGAATTGCATTAAAAGAAAGTACAAAACCTTTTAAAAGTTTAAAGATTTTCGGAAATTACCTGGTTCAGTCTACTCAATCAGATTAATAAAGTACTGCATGATATTAAGTAATTTAGTCAGTGCCACTCTTGAAATAACTAAATACAGAATCAATGCTTCAAATCCTGATCATCTGATCCTAAGAATAAAGATGCTTCTGGACTAAATTCAAGACAAACTTTTGCTATTATACCAAGGTCTCACAAAAATCTAGCTCAGAGCTAACACAAAAATCTTTTGCTATTTGGGTCTTGCACCTTTCAGCTTTAAGAAATGGGCATTAAAAAAAAAAAAGACTCCCTGCCTTAGAGAAAATAAAGTAGCTTTGTGAGTGCCCAGGCTGTCTTATTCATAGTATCCATGATATCTACAATTACTGGCACATGGTAGGCATTCCAATATTTTTAAGAGTATAAAAATTTTTGAAAAATGAGATGAATCATTTAAAACCTAAAATATATGGTGAAAAATACATGAGTCTTATGATACCCACACAGGGAACATGACTTTTTGCCATTCCATAGCCTCTTAACCTTTTGGCTCTCTTTTCCAATTTCCTTTTCCTTTTTAATGTATCTTCATAAATTATGAAAGATTAGTTGACAATGCTTAAGGCAGCAATCCATATTAAAACTTTGTAATTGTAATAAAACATCCATTAAGTTTATTTTTAAAATCACTTTAAGCCAGTAGTGTCTTATTTTTACTCCGTTTTGAAACATAAGCCCCTTACAATGAGGATTTAGAAGAACCTCTCCTGTGTCCCTCTTACAAAGTTCCCATCGGTAATTCAGAGAGGTCCTCAGGTTGAGAACCGCTGGACTGAACTTTTATTGGCTCCAACTCTTATTTCTTCCTATGAAGAAATGCTAGTCTTTATTGAGTTGAGAAAACATTACAAGAATCTGCGAAACAAAGCTTCTAACACCTGTATAAAATTGAAAACCTTGTGACTTAATTGCTAAACAGCCAAGAAACACCAGAGACTACTAGTGGCCTCTAGAAAGAGGTACAGGTCGATGAAGTGACCAAAACCGGATGCTGATTTGCTGATTCTGCCAATTTCTTGTTAAATGGCTTTCAGTAAGTGATTAACTTTTATTTTCTAAATTCAATAGAGATCTGCTGGTACTCTGTAAGATACTGTATGAATAATAGCAACGTTTCCCAAGACTTAAGAAAATGTAACTGCAAATTGGCCACAAGTCCAAGGGGTCTGGGCCTCTGCTATCAGCATCGACTTTTACTCTCTGGGAGTTCATATTTTCATCTGTAAAACTGGGAAAGATAAAAGGACTTATTCACTGAGCTATTGTGAGAATAAATGAGCACATGAAACCATTTGGTAGTGCCTAGTACACAGTAAGCAATCTAATATTTATGTCATTGTATCCATATATATATGGATACATACATATATATAGATAGATAGATACATACACCTGGATAATTTTTGTATTTTTTAGTAGAGACGAGGTTTCACCATGTTGGCCAAAAAGAAACAAAGGAAAAGTCCTATCAATTAGATAGCAGTTCTGTATTATAGGCAATAATATTTTTTCTTAAAAAAAAAAAAAAAAAAGGTAGAGGATGATGGAAACCGCTCCTCCCACAAGTAAAACAGCTGGAGCTCTCAATCTCAAATTGCCAATCCGTCACTCACATATTCAGATCTAGGGCCACTAATCATCATCCGTGGTCCCGAGCGGTGAGGGCAGTAGCAAACAAATGGGAAGAAAAAGAAAAGACACCGAACATCAAAGGGCTGGATAGGTTGTAAAAAACCAAAAGTACCTCTAGTATAGGCGACACTAAAACTTTACAAGTGAGTCAAAACGGCCCCCTATGGAGTTGAAATGCAACACCCAACTCCGTCCCCATCTCTCGGAGCTCTCAGCCTACACGCTGCAGGGGCGTGAGCCACCGCCAACCTGGGGAAGACGCGACCCAGGTGCTCGCCCCAGGCCGGGGCGCCGAGTGCCAGCGCCAGGTGCAGACGCCGCCCCGTCTCCGCGGAGCCCAGGGATGCCCACACCGGGGCGGCGGCCGGGAACCCCGGCCAGCGGCTCTCCGGGACCCCGGTCCCGCCTGCGCCCTCTCCAACGTCCGGACACGCCGTGACAACGCGGCCGGGCCCGGGGCCCGCCCCCGGCCGGTGACCGCAGAGTGCGCGGAGACTGAGGACGTAGGTGGGCCTCCGGCCCCCCCGAACTCCTCCATCCCTCCCCGAACCTGAGCCCCGGCTCCGTCCGCCTCCCAGCCGTCTCACCGGCCTCCCGCCCGCCTCTCCGCCGTGCGCGCCCGCCTTCCGGCCTCCCAGCGCTCAGTCCTGCCGGAGGCCGACGGGAGCCGCCGCCTCCAGCTCGCGC
This sequence comes from Nomascus leucogenys, assembly GCF_006542625.1. Lineage (NCBI taxonomy): Eukaryota > Metazoa > Chordata > Mammalia > Primates > Hylobatidae > Nomascus > Nomascus leucogenys. The sequence goes on from NC_044393.1 coordinate 70,556,585, forward strand.
CTCGGCTTTCTCTCGGACTCCTCCGGCTGCCCCTCACCCCCGCAAGTGGCCAGGAGAAAGCCAGCTCGCCGCTGGGCCTCCTCCCACGCTTCCCCACCGCGACCAATGGGCCCCCGCCGCCGGGAAGCCGCGCCCGCCCCCTGGCGGTGGAGGACCAAGCGGGCGACCGGGCCGGCCAGAGGGAAGGGCCGGAGAGCGGAGGGAGGGGTCTGCGGTCCCGCCCGCCGCCCCCGGCCAGGCGCTGCACAATCTGAACTTGCCACGTGGGAGCTGCCGCCGCGGCGGCGGCCCTGCGCCGGGTGGCACTGCGGGAGGGAGAAAAATGTGTCACCGCCTTCTCCCCACCATTTACACGCACAAAATCCCAGCCTCGAGGGCAGAACATTTTAAATGACCCACCCATCCTAGAGATGCGCCAGCTAAGTCATCTTACATATCTTGAGATAGCTGAGATGGTCAGATCAACCAAGGACCTTGGTTATTTGCCGTTTGACTTCTTGAACCCTAGGAAACTGATTCTGAAAATCCTACTGTCCAGCGTCATTAGAATTCTGATCACCTTTAATTCACCACCCAAGAAGAAAAGTAGTCCTTGCATTTTCCAAGTCATGTTTATTTTTTAAATTATAAGCTACACAATAGTTAGAAATGTTTTTTCTCAGGACATTTCCTACAATTGTGTTGATAATTGGGAAGTTAATCCAAATCTTAGTATATAAGACCTTAGAATGCAAAATTATTTTATAATTCAGATCCATATTCTAAAATAATGAATAACTATTACCTAGTATTTGATAGAATATTGGGATCATCAGTGGTTGCAGAAATTAAATTGCATTTAAAAACAGGGTTTGACTACAGTGTGTTAATATAGAATTGATATTCTACCAAATTTTAGCTTTCCTCCAAAAATATAAAACACGCAAACTAATAATAACTATGAATTCTGGAGTTTGTGATCCGTGATCAGGGGAGAAGGCATGAAATGAATTCTCATTGTCTTCCATGTGCCAATATCATGCTATTTGTGTATTACTTAAATCAAAAAACTAAGACTCCAAAACTGAGTTTAAATATCTTGCTCAAAAATACAAGATAGTAAGTTATGAAGCTGGAATTCCGGCCTAGCTTCATGTAGCTCCAAATAAACAAAAAGGCACTTTGCTTATTATAGTACCAAAAAATCATAACCCTTACTGTACACATGCCTCTCCTAGACTGCTATGTCTCACTGAAAGAGTTTATGAAGCCTCGAGTAGGGAGGTCACGGTGTGTTTCTGAAAGAGCAATCTGCTCTGTAACCAAGCCAACCAGATTGGAAATTACATGTGACATATTCTTATAGCACCACACCTGAAACAATTCCTGTGCATAAAGTCTAATGTGTTAGTAGCCTATTCTCCACTGACCGTAAGATATAGCTTAGAACCCTTTGGTAGGTAATGAAATTAATAGCAATGGGGCACAACCAACATTTTGTTGCTGTTGATTCACTGAAAAATAGAAAAAAAAAAAGTTTAAAGCATAAATTCAGGATAAGTATTCTTCATGAAACATTTGTACAGTATCATGTGTGGGTGAGTGTCTGTGTGTCCATGTCCTGGATACAGTAGAAATTATATTTCTTAATATGGGTTTCAATTTTTTTAACATTGGTAAATCACTTCTTTAGGACTCCTGTTAATCAGCCAGTTCTTACACCTATAAAGGAGTAAGTATAACTTCCTACTTTTACTCGGCGGGAGGTAGGGGAGCCAGGAGAAGTAATCAGGATTAATGATTAAGCTTAATAAAACCACAGAGCTTTACAGGTCCAGGAGGTATAAGCCAAAGGTGTTGCTATTACAATAGCTACCTATAATTTATATTACATAATAATAGCTACTGATAATGTATATTTCTAAAGCTGATATTTATTGTGTGCTTATTGTGCACCAGGCACTTTTCTAAGCACTTTATATATATAGACTTATTTAATTCTCACAATAATCCTGTAAATACAGCAGAGAAAAGTGAAACTTGCTCAAGGTCCTTCTGCTATGACCAGACAGAGCTAAGATTCAAACTCATGTATGTGCTCAACTTCAAAGCCCAACTTTTTTGTTGACTCGAAAAGAATATACAGAGAGTGTGGCATCCAGCTTCTGAGTGTCATCCTTCATAGCACAAGCAACAAAAGAGAGGATTAAATATGGATGATGTTGAGAAAGGCAAGAAGATTTGTATTCAGAAGGGTGCCCAGTGCCACACTGTGGAAAAGGCAGGCAAGCACAGGACTGGGCCTAATCTCCACGGTCTCTTCGGATGGAAGACAGGTCAAGCTGTTGGATTATCTTACACAGATGCCAATAAGAACAAAGGCATCACCTGGGGAGAGGATACACTGATGGAGTATTTGGAGAATCCCAAAAAGCACATCTCTGGAACAAAATGATCTTTGCCAGCATTAAGAAGAAGGCAGAAAGAGCAGACCTGATAGCTTATCTCAAAAAAGCTACTAATGAATAATAATCGGCCACTGCCTTATTTATTACAAAACAGAAATGTCTTATGACTTTTTTATGTGTACCGTAATTTAATAGACCTCACACACCAAAATTCAGATCATGAATAACTGACAGAATATTTTGTTGAGCAGTCCTGATGTGAAACTAAGACTGGCTTGCGGTTAAATGAATATGTTCAGTTTTTTGAATTTTAATAGTAATTCCAATTCAGTAAATGCTATCACTGTTTACCGTTTCTAAAGACATGATTAGACTTCGTTAGTAATGTTCAACTTTTCACAAAGATGGTGAAAACGTATTGGAGATTGATTTTATATTTAGATTTATATAACTGGTTATGTGAATATATTTAAATACTGGGGAAATTCCTTCACTATCTCAGAACCAAGCAAGATTCACCTGTGTTTTGTGTTTATTTGCCTCTTAAAGGCAAGGGTTGAAGATAAGGTAGCAATGTCTACTTTATATTTTTGGCTTTAACTATGTCAATCTAATTAGAATTCCCTGTATTTAAAATAGTTCCTTTTACTTATTGAAAGGCATTTTAGTGTGGTTTATGTGTAATATCAAATAAAGATTAACACTTAACACTTCTCACATTTTATGGATGATCTGTAAGGTAACATGCTTTTAAAATAGTAGCAAGTTAAACTTCACTCTTGAATTATTTACGATCTAAGTCAAACTAAGTTATAATTTAGGATTGTCTTTAAACAGCCATTCAGAGGCTGGGCGTGGTGGATCATGAGGTCAGGAGATCGAGACCATCCTGGCTAACACGGTGAAACCCGTCTCTACTAAAAATACAAAAAATTAGCCGGGCGTAGTGGCGGGCACCTGTAGTCCCAGCTGCTGGGGAGGCTGAGGCAGGAGAATGACGTGAACCCGGGAGGCAGAGCTTGCAGTGAGCCGAGATCACGCCACTGCACTCCAGCCTGGGCCACAGACCGAGACTCTGTCTCAAAAAACAAAACAAAACAAAACAAAACAAAACAGCCATTCAGAAACAGAAAATCGTAGAACTGCTGTGTATTTGTGATTGGGAATGGTGCTTTTGCCAACTTAAAATTATTAAAGTAAAGGAGATATACACAAATTTTAAAATTATGTGTGATCATAAGACTTAAAAACAAAACCACAGATCATGATTAAAAGCAACGAATGTTCATTCTCTCTTCAATAGGTGCCATATTTTATATAAAACTATAACCTGCTTTATATTACTATAACTATATAAGAATATATATAAAATGTATATATAAGAATTAGATAATATTGTTAAATACAAAATTTCCAAAAAGCCTTAGAATTTTAATTGCACCCACCCTCAAGAAGAGTCCACTTGGTATCATTTTTCTGTATATGGAGTAGTAAATTATATGTAAATATGACTACCAACAATTCCCCCATTCCTGTAAGTTCATGCCACTTTGTTTTTTACCATCAAGATGTCAATCTATATCCTCTTCTCTGGAACCTAGGCTGGCCCCGGAACTTGTTCTGACCCAAGGAGGAGATCTTATGTGACTTATGGGCTTAGGCCCTAAGAGACCTTGCAGCTTCCATTTTCACTGTCTTCAGGATCTAGTCACCATATAGGAAACTCGGATGACTACTGAGTAATGAGAAACTACATGCAGAAAGAGAGAGGCCTAGCTCTCTCTCTCCCTACACATCTCTCTCTGTCCACACCATCCCAAGGCACTTCCCCTGAGGCACCAGCCATATGAGTAAAGTCATGTTGCATGTTCTAGCTCCAGCTAAGCTCCTACCTGAGTATATCGCATGAGTAACTCCAGACAGTACCACGTGGAGCATAACTGCCCAGCTTAGACCAACAAACCCACAGAAACTTGAGAAATAACATACTTAAAACAAAAAAAAAGTTACTAAGTATTGTGGTAGTTTGTTACACAGCAATAAATAACTGAATCAGGGAAGAAAACATTTGTGGGGGGAAAATAGTTGACCAACTCTGGGGGTAGGATTACTTTAAAATATTCAAGCATGTTTATATTGGATTATAAACTCAAACCTGCAGCAAGATGGCCAGAAACTTGCCTAGCTTTTAAAGAATATAGCAGAAGAGAGAGAGAAAAAAAGAGGTAAAATAATAAAACCAAAAGTAAACGTGTCAAATTTTGTATCTATACGGGTTAAAATACCACATCTAAGTGTTGTTTGAAAACTATTATTCAGAGTTTTTATAAAAATGTGAATTTAAAACCCTTAAACTTCATCCTTGCCTGTAAGGGCAAAATAGTACAGTTCAAAAAGCTGGAGTGCTCACAGGTTTCATGGCACTGTATTTGATACATTAGCAACACAGCCTATAAAATGTGGTTTAATTTACTCTGTAGGATACAGTAGAATGGCGTTATAGCAAATGTATATTTGCATAAAAAAGACTCTGAGTTTTTAATCTATTACTTTTCTAGTAACATACAAGAAAATTCTAGATACCATAAAAATTTGAATTTTTAAATGAATTGAATAAAAAATAAATATTCAAATAAATTTAACTTTTGATTTCACTGCATAGGGAATTCTAGTTTGGATTTGATGTTTTAATAGGTCTTTCAGTGTGGGAAAATTTAGCATTTTTGTCTTGCTTATAAATCATGTTAAATGATATACTGTATATGGTAAACCATATCTAAAATATGTATTGGAATCATGACTACAAAGTAATTTCCCTTTCCTTGAAATTGTGCACAAATGTGAATTATAAGCAATTATTAAGGTTACTAGTGGCTTCCTCTGAAGACTAATTTAAATTCTGTCATAAAATATCACCCTCTAGAAAAATTTCTGACTCAGCATCATATTCTACAAAATACTTTTTTTGAAGTCTTGTATGGCAATGTTAACTGTTGGTAATGCCAAACAATGATGCTGTAACCATGGATTCACCTAAATATACCACACACACACACACACAGACACACACACACCTTGTAGATAAATAATACACACATAGTGTATAAGGTGTTTAGAAATTTATATTTATCAGACTTCTGGAGAAAATGCTTTATGTTTTTCACTGCCACAGAATAAATGGGAAAATGTGACTACACCCCTAACATTCATATAAATCTAAGTAAGTACAATGAGTAAGCTTCATATTAAGTCATCTGAAAACACTTCTATCCACATTCCATTTTTTAAAAAGTCTACCAAAAAACTCTCAGAGAAGAAGCAACTGAACAAATACTGAACAAAGTGTCTGTTTTCCTACAACATAATTGCTTAAGTCTGTAACTTCAGTTCTTTATTAAGAACTGACTATGGAAACCCTTTAGTCCAAGCACAAAAGGACTCACTGTGACGATGGCATTTTTATTAAACATTAAGATCTCTAGTTACATTAAATTGGAATGCATTGTTTGCTTTGGAAGGCAAAACAAGTAGAAATATGAGTAACAAAGCATCATTCAATTGTTAGTATTGCATAAAGACCTGTTCTCTGGTGAATTTCATGGTCACTACAGATAGTTCAGCAACACACTCCAGCAGGCCAAAATCCCATGTGGTCATAACAAGTCTAAGAAATATACAATAGAAAAACAAACACAAAATAAAAAAATACATATATACTGCATATTGTTATTGCAATCTTTGTGTGCTTTTTCATCTATTATATAGTCTCATAAATTTGTTGGCTATTTTTCCTAATATGACTTATTTCAATAATACTTGTTCCAAGGAATTAGATGGAAACATTGGAATTCTAGACAATGACATTGACCTTCAAAACTTACAGTCTGGCAGTATTTTATGTGCAACAATGCTTTTCCTTGATGTACCTGTGACCTAGATAGGAAGCTGGAATCAGCCTAACCTTCCAAATATGTTTCACTAACTGCATTTCCAATTCTAGGTCACTCTCCCATCCCTCACCACCACACAAAAGGTACCACATCTGTACTATTTTGAACTTGTTTCCTGATTAAATAGGACAGGTTACTTATGAATCCCTAAGCTGCTCATTTTTTGCACTTATATTTTGAAATATTTTCTGTAGAACTGTTGTGGCCTTGCTGAGGCTTGGACATATTTTTAAGTGTAATTTATTTACTCAGAGAAGCTCTGCTCAAGTATAGCATCTGGTATTTCATAGCATTTTATCCAATAGTGAAATTTTCCATCTCTATTCATGAAGCCAAAACCAAGAAAACTGCTCACTTTACTTTGAAAAATCAAGCATGGGGAATTAACTAACTTTCAGATTCTATAGATTCCGGGATAATCTCACCTTCTGAAATTCCCCCTCTCTTCTACACCTCCAGGCCACCCTGCCCCCCATCATTGTTGAATTCATTGCAAGGATTGAGGTGAGAGGGTTGGACATGAAGTCAGACAGATGAATTTGGACCTTGGTTACATCTATTAATTGTTTCTAAGTGACCTCAGCCCAGGTGCTTAGTCTGTCTAAACCAGTTCTTCCCTGTAAATGAGAACAATAGCAATCCTCTTACAGATTTTTAGTTAGTTTGTTCCATTTTGTTTTTTTATTGGAGAATGTTTAGTATAGTTTTTAGTATTGGAGGTGAAATTCATTTGCCACATCAGATCTATGGTCCCAAATAATTCTTAAATGCCATTACCCACCCTCCCCTGATTTGTGTGCAAAACTTTGGTGAAGTATCCGCTTATCAGTTCAAGCCGCCAGTTGTCCTAGAACTCATTTGCATGGTCTTACTTCAGCACTAAGAGGCGGGACTCATTTTGCAGAATTTTTTATTTTATTTTATTTTTGCTTTTGTTGTTGTTGTTATTCTTTTCTACACTACTACCCTTCACACACAGCCTGCACTGATTCATAGGAGCTGACATTTTCCACCTCCTCATTTCCATTGCTTCCATCCAGCCCAGCAGAATTGTCATCTCTCCATCACCAGTGGTACACCTACTGAGGGCTCATACTCATTACTGGTCCATTTGCCTTCTTCCAGGACTCCAGAGGCCACACGCTTCACTCTCTGCACCTGTATCTGAACAACCTAAGCTGCTTACTCTCCCAAATCCTTAACTCAGATGACAAATCCTCTCATAGTTTCTCACAGTTCCTTGAGGGAGACAGAACTTTTAATTGGAGCTTCTCATTCATAGTAGATCTCACCAAAGGCTTAACATATGATTCCATTTTCATGCTTCTCACTTGTTACCTTTGAGCATTTCCTGAAATAGTGATGAAATATTTCCAGCATCTGAATAGAAGCAGGTACACAGATGATTTCTCCACATGTCTATTAAATTAATAAATTAATTTGCTATACAGGACAATTTGGAATCACACATGACCCCTGAAAATTTTAAATACATCTCACTTTCAAGAGAATACATGCCTCCTGACAACCACCAACCTGTTATCCAACACTATCATTTTGTCATTTTAAGAATGTTATAGAAATGTTATCATGCAGTATATAAGTATATAGTCTTTTGGGATTGGCTTTTTTCACTCAACATAATTCTCTTAAGATTCACCAATTTGTTATCCTCAAGACTAGCAGAGAAGAGGGAAGAAAGTGGGTGTGTTTTCAAAAGGGCATCATGAGGGATCCTGGTGGCAATAGAATAGTTCTGTGTCTCAGCTGTGGTGGTGGATACACAACCAACACAGGGGATCAAATTACATAGACCAAAATCATACAAATCAGTGCTATTAAAACTGGGGAAATCTGAATAATTTTATAAGATGTTACCATTTGAAGAAACTGGATAAAGGGTACATAGATCCATTACTGCTTAGAATTACATGTGAATCTACAATGATCTAAAAATAAAAAGCTTAATTAAGAGCACACCAGAGGGACTTATGACTAGCAAAGTAAGACAGCATACTTGAAGAATCGTGTAATTTGAATGTCAGATTTTGACAGAGCTTAAGGGATTTTGCACCCGCCATTTTGAAGATTTCATATAGTACATATTATGCAAGATGCCTGGGGCAATTGCCCCTTCAGCCTGTGACATAAAAATGGTTCTACTATTATCCATAGAGACTAATTTCTACAAACAGCCAGAGGGAATAAAATATGTATTAGTTTCCTGGAACTGCCATAACAAATTGCCACAAACTAGATGGTTTATACAGCAGAAATTTACTCTTTCACTGTCCCGGAGAAGAGAAGTCTGAAATCAAGATGTTGGCTGGGCTGAGTTCCCTTTGGAGGCTCTAGGGAGAATCCTTCCCTGCCTCTTAAAGCTTCTGGTTGCTCCAGGAATTCCATGGTGGCAACGCAGGCTCTCTAGGCCTGTGGATGCATCGTGACAATCAATGCATCATCTTCATGTGAACTTCTCCTCTTCTCTCTGTGTCTTCTCCTTTTCTGTGTCTTATAAGAATACTTGTCGGCTGGGCGCGGTTGCGCCCACCGCTGGGCGGTGGCTCATGCCTGTAATCCCAGCACTTCGGGAGGGCAAGGCAGGTGGATCATGAGGTCAGGAGATCGAGACCATCCTGGCCAATATGGTGAAACTCTGTCTCTACTAAAAATACAAAAATTAGCTAGGCATGGTGGTGCGTGCCTGTAATCTCAGCTACTGAGGACGCTGAGGCAGGAGAATCGTTTGAACCAGGGAGTCGGAGGTTGCAGTGAGCCGAAATCGCGCCGCAGCACTCCAGCCTGGCGACAGAGTGAGACTATGTCTCAAAAAATAAAAAAATAAAAAAAAAGAATACTTGTCATTGGATTTAGGGTCCACCTGGGCAATCCGGGATGATCTCATCTCAAGACCCTTAATTTAATTACTTCTGCAAATAACCTTTTTTTTTTTTTCAAATGAGTTCACCTTTAAAAGTTCCAGGGGTGAGGACATGGGCATATCTTTTGTATGTGGGGTGGGGGGGTGGGAGTGGGGAGGGCACCATTCAACCCACTGCAATGAATGATAATCAATTCATCCATTTATTCTTTCAAGAAATGTTCTTTGAGCCCCTAATAGAAATGTGGCACCATCCTATGAAAGACAATCCATACACTATGATATCTGAATAGCTGGTAGTCACACTGAGCTTAAGGACAGTAGATAGAAAAAATGCATAAGTACAGGTGAGGACAGTGGTCGAGGCAGTAGATCAGAGACGTCTGATCCATTGTAAACCAGATTTAGGTAGATTTTCCAGGAGCCTTATGAAAGCAAGGTAGCTTGAGATGGACCTGAAAGGGTGGTGGATTGCATTTTGGTCTTAAGGAATAAAGGCACTGTGGTGGAAATAACCACTGTGTTCAAATGCAAGTATGCAGGAAATAAAAATGGCCAGGACAAATGCCTAATATTGTGTTATACGACTAGAACATTTACATTGAGGCTAGATGCCAAAGGGCATCTAAAGAAGCTTAAGAATATGGAAAACCAGCCAGGCACGGTGGCTCAGTAATCCCCACACTTTGGGAGACCGAGGCAGGTGGATCACCTGAGGTTAGGAGTTCAAGACCAGCCTGGCCAACATGGTGAAACCCCGTCTCTACTAAAAATACAAAAATTAGCCTGGTGCGGTGGCAAGCACCTGTAATCCCAGCTACTCAGGAGGCTGAGGCAGGAAAATCACTTGAACCTGGGAGGCAGAGGTTGCAGTGAGCCGAGATCTCGCCATTGCACTCCAGCCTGGGGCACAAGAGCGAGACTTCATCTCAAAACAAAACAAAACAACAACAATAAAAGAATATGGAAAACCATGGTTTCTTAACCAGCAGTGTCACTGATTGATTGTATTTGTGGAACTCTGGCAGGGAATCGTCCAAAGGGAGGGATCAGCTAGAGAGCTCTGGCATAGAGCAGATCAGAAGAGATAAAGTTCTGAGTTTAACCAGGAACAATGGGAATTGAAGAAATGGAAGCATATGGGAGACACCCAGAGGCAGGCTTCGTGAGCAAACTTAGAAGCATCCTAATCTCAGAAGGGCCCTGCTTGACCTTTAATGCTCTGTGTCACCATCTTAAAATTCTTAATAATTTTCTCTTTGAATCTGTGCTTTGTAAGTAAAACCTAATGGGACAATGGGGAAGGCTTGGAGCTACTGCTCACACACAATCTCTTCTCCTACAATCTCTTCTCCCCAAAACAGTTTCTCTGGTTCCAGCCTTACCATTTCCTGGTGTTCTAAGCCCTGTCTGACTTCCTCCTCCCTGCTTGAGCCTAGTGTCTATTGCTGCCCTATGCCCACGGTGGGGCTTGGTACAGCATGGGGATGATCACAGTTTGGCATGCACGTCTTGTGGCATCACACAGGAGGGCCTGGAGGCAGCCGTCCCAGCCCTAGATGGTGGGGCCTTGTTGTGCTCAATGGGCAATTCTATGGGAGTGAGTTTCTTGTCCTTCCCCAATCCAGGTACTGAGCACATCCTAGCAGGGGAGTTGCAATCATGTGGGTTCCTGTTCCCTGGGAGTTGGGCAGAGGACTTTGAGCCCTGGAATGTGATCCAGCAGATAGTGGGAGGGGCAACTCAGCCATCAGTTACCTTGGGAAGGGCCTGCAGGACCTTATGCTTGAGGGAGTGGGACATTAAATCGCAAATAAAAAACACCATGACAGATGGAAAGAGAAAGACCATGGTAAGACCATTTAATTCCTTGAACAGTATCTTTCTTTCTGCTTTTTGAATAAAGATCTGCATTTTCATTGTGCACTGGGACCCCACAAATTATGTAGTCTTTTAAAGGAAGTCTTATAAAGGAAGAATAGACAGGATTTGTAATTCAATGTGGAAATTGTAAAGACAAAATTTATCAAGATTATGACCCTGGATGACAGAGAAAGTAGAAAGCACTATTGTCAGAAATTGCCATTCAGAAAGAGAGCTAATCTCCAAGGAAGGTGACAACTTGCTATGGTTTGCGTATGATTTGTTTGTCTTCACCAAATCACAGGTGGAAATTTGATCCTGTGTGGCTGTGTTGGGAGGTGGGACCTAGTGGGAGGTGTTTGGATCATGAGAGCAGATCTCTCATGAATGGCTTGGTGCTGTTCTCATGATAGTAAGTCTTCACTCTCCCGAGATAGGATTGGTTCTGATGGGATTGGATTAGTTCCAGGATCTCAGGTTTGGTCTCTCTTTGCACATGCCTACTTCCCCTTTGACCTTCTCCACCACGTTTTGACGCAGCACAAAAGCCCAGACCAGAAGCCAAACCAGATCCCTGCACCATGCTTTTTTTTTTCTTTTGAGACAGTGTCTTACTCTGTTGCCCAGGCTAGACTGCCAAAGTGTAGTGGCAAGATCATAGCTCACTGCACCCTCACCCTCAAACTCCTAGGCTCAAGAGATCCTCCTGCCTCAGCCTCTCAAATAGCTTGGACTATAAGCATGCACTACCATGCCTGGCCAATTTTTAAAATTTTTGTAGAGATAGGGTCTCACTATGTTGCCCAGACTGGTCTTGAACTCTTAGCCTCAATCAGTCTTCCTACCTTGGCCTCCCAAAACACAAGGATTATAGGTGTGACCCACCATGCCTGGCCCATGCTTCTTGTACAGCCTGTGGAACCATGAGCTAAATAAATCTCTTTTCTTTATAAACTACTCAGCCTCAGATATTCCTTTACAACCACACTAAATGGACTAAGCCATGAGTCCTGTTAGAGGTGTGTTAAATTGTGAATTTGTGTAAACCCTAGGCTGCCAGGACTAACATTTGGGTTCTGCTTGCTGAGTGGACCCATATATGTTCCTCATGCTTGGCTTTCAAGCTGCCGGGCTCCCACCTTACCTCTGGGCAGTCTTCCTTCCACCAAACATTCCACTCTCCCAACTCCCCAAATGCTGCTCTTTGCATATGGTGTAAAGAAGCTGATTTAGCTTAGAAGGGGTCATGGGTAGATGTTTCAAGAATGAAAGACTTGCGTAAGAGGCTGTTGTGACGTATGTATTTTACTGTAAAGCATTTCAGCTTTGAAAGTGTGAGAAAATATTTGTTTTAGTTTGAGATAAATTCTAGGGTAACCGGTTCTCCCAATCAGAAATTCACAATTTAGGGATTGTCTGTTGACATTTAAGAAAAGTTGTCCCTTAGATGAAGCTATGGTACAAATGCTTTCGATATCTGCATCTCCCATCAACACCAAAGGCTTTCCTGATTAGTATAACAAAGGTTAGATATTGCCTTATTTGTGAATTTAATGTTCCTGATATGTATATATAAAGGTTAGATATTGCCTTATTAGTGAAATTAGTGTTCCTGATATGTGTATATAAAGGTTAGATATTGCCTTATTAGTGAAATTAGTGTTCCTGATATGTATATATAAAGGTTAGATATTGCCTTATTAGTGAAATTAGTGTTCCTGATATTTATATATAAAGGTTAGATATTGTCTTATTAGTGAAATTAGTGTTTTTGATATATATATATATAGAATATATATTAGACTATACATGTAGAACATATATAGGATATATTCTAATATATGTTCGATATATATAGTTTAATATATATTCTACATATATTCTTTATTTTGAGATACATATTTCAAAGCACACACACACACACACATATATATATATTAGAAAAAAATTTTAGAACACTTTCTCTCCATTGCATGAACAAGATATAAGAGTCTTGTAAGGTTGTATCCTTAAGGGTAATCTCTGAAGGTACTGCCTCTAGAATGTTCCTGCCAGAAAATTGTTTCAGTATCAAATGAACCTCTCATGGAAGTTGTGTTCAAATCTCTTCAGGGTCCAGAGAACTAGAATTTAATAGAGTTTATAGAATAAGCTGCATGAACGGTTTTATGCTGTTTTGTGCCCACTTGCTAATAAATATTTGTTTAATACATGTGTTTGTAGCAGATTTTTGTTTGAGACTCATTTTTATTATAAACCATTAGCAAGTTTGTACATGTTAGTTAACCCTCAACCTCCTCTATTGGCAGCTAACAGTAACTACCACAATTAAGCTAAAAGTTGTAATGAGCAAATTGGTTTAGGACAGGTTTAAACCATCCATGAACTCACATCCCAGCCATATACAGACGTTCAAGGGGCAGATGATATTCCCTTGGGTGTGTTGCTAGTCCATATCTAATGGAAATTTGTGAAGTGAGTTTCACAAAGGAAGGCCAAAGAATTTGTCTTTAAGATTTAAAAAGGAAATCCAAGGAAAGCATGGATTATCTTGGCTCTGAAAAGACCTTTGCAGCAATGTCAAAGTACAATAACTAGAAAGAAGGAAAATAGGAAATGCCAAAAAAGAAACTTAATTTCCTGCAGATGTTAACGTGTCTTTGTGAAAAAGAGGCACATGAAGATTTTTAAAAATACAAAGGAAGTCTGGAAATATGCAATATACAATTACTTTTTAAAAAGTTTTCCTATTAGTTTATTTTCTTTTCAATTATTCCTTTTCTCCCATGTACATTACATGGGAGAAACCATGGGATTCTCTTCCCAGAAAATGTTTGGAAGAAAACAGATTGAGATGCTCATCCCAACAAAGATGCCATCTACTCTGCAAGAAGCACCAAGCATTTCCTGAGACCTCATGGTTTCCCTTAACACATTAAACTTTCTTAGAAGGAAGTTATGTTTCAAAATAGCATTTTTAATTCTGAAATGCTGATCATTTCAAAAGGTATATAAACTTTCTGAAGCCCATCAATGGACATCAGATTATAATCACCTGAGCTACTCTTCCAATTACCAAATGGCTGCTAACCAAAGCACCTCATTGGCCAGGTCCCCTTTCAAATAATTAATTTTTTTTCCGAAAGGCTAACATGGCTTTCCTAAGATAGAATGAATTTAATGAACTGGGAGAAAGACAGTTTCTTGTATAATATTGTTCAAGTACTTCTCTCCCACATATAATGCAAGGGATATAATTGTGTTCAGAATTTCATCTTATAGGGTTAGCATTTGAAGGAACTTGGTTATCTGTACACATTTGACCACCTGAACTAATAAAATGTTACTAAGCATACCTAAAATGTTTACTTTTCATTTCTTAATCTAGAAAAACTTCAGGACTTTAAAAGTTTATCCCATAAAACTTTTATACTTGTTGCATAGTCACTTTTCGTGGTAGAGTTTCAGTTACCTTAAATGGACATTTGAATGACATTTAACATGCAATTCTACTATTTTCTACTGCTTTTCCGCACGTTCTATATGTAAAAAGGGAAAGACGCAATAATCTGAGCCCTTTCTTAAGATCTAGTTCCTGGAGTTCATTTTACCACAATTATCTGCTACTTCCTCATGAGGACCCACTCATCAAGTTCAGAGGATTGAATTCATTGCCACCACCACCATAAACCAACTTTCAGGCTATTTTGACTTCCTGCTCCAGGTAAGAGATGAAAAATATTTTCACCTTGGTTCCTTCTGAGCAAGTTATAATTTGACAAAATGAATTCATTAAGGGGTTAAGAGAAACAAAATTGAAATAAAGAAAAGTAACGGAAAGATAGAAGGAGAAGCTATTGTATGGCAAAATGGCATTTTTAAAAACGAGCGAGGTGAAGCTATACAGGGACTTGGCTAGAAAAAGTTCTCAGGACAAATGTCCAAGGAAAGAAGTCAGGGACACTCAACCTCTGGTATCTGTGTTCTCCCTGTAGCTAGATAAGGTAGGTGGGTCACTGGGGAAATCTCTATTCCCCCAGAGACTGCTTTCTAGTTTTCTTTTTGAGTTTATGCTCTTGTCTGTCACCTGGTTCTGCTCTGATCTCCAACTGTGACTCTCACTTTCCTCAGAGGTCTTTGCCCCATTTGGTTAAGAAAGCTATGACTTTAGGCTGTCCTGGGATTTTTTTGTCCCCCTTTTTTCCTTTCTTATACCTATATTTAATGTTTTGCCTCCTTTTACTCCTTGATTTCTCTCTCCCACTACTGCAATAATTTTCCTATATGCCCAATTAATTTGGAGCCTATGGAGAGGAGGAAATCCCTATTTCGGAGGACTGTTATCACTGGACATTAATGTGATTTCATCTTTCAGTGACTTGGCTTCTTCACTACTGGACTCGGATAACATCTTGTCCTAATCTCTGTGGCAGCCACATGGCCTTTGATGGTTGTGCCATCTTATAAAGTGTTCATTTATCTCACGTCTGCCTTGCTCTCTGCCCATCATAAAAGTCCTTTTTGAAAAAAAATCCTACTTGCCCATACTCCAATGCACTCTCCACTGTTCTAGTTTGAACTTTCAGATAAATAATTTCATCTTAGTTGGTTAGTGGTACAGATGTAATCAATCAAGGCACCCCACTCAATAAGCATTGAGCATGTAACCCAATTTCCCAGGTGCTGGCTGATGGCTCCCTTCCCGGAAGTTACTATTCTAGCAGGATGGAATTTTCATCCTCTTTCACCTTATTTGTCTTTTTCATTCAAATCCCTTGAAATCTTTAAGCAAAGAATGATGATAATTAGCAGAAGAAAGTTCTGTCTTTTAGTTCAATCTAATGCCTGTGAGAATTTATGCACCGAACAAATGTTTATTGAATTCCTACTTGTGTGCCAGGTACAGTTCTGAGATTTGGGGATTTAGAGAGAAATATGAAAAGTCCATGTCCTCAAAGAGCTTACATTAAAACTGGGGAGAACTGAGGGTAAAGGGGGTCCCAAAACGGTAGGTTCCACGGTAGGAGGCTTTGCTAAACTTTGCAAGTTGAGAAATAGAGATCAAGACCCATACATGGAAGAGATCTAATTGAAAATGAAGGAGGAAGGGTGGCTCAGCTCAGGGAAAGAGTCTTCTGGGTCCTGAAGGAAGGTGAACTTGTCATTGGCCTAAGTGTGTATTAAGGGAAGAGTAAATACAAATTTACATCATCTTCTGGACTCTAATTCTACTCTTGGTTCACACAGTTAGAATTTTTTGAAAGGCAATGGATTAAGCTAACACAGTATATCTTTCTAACCCTCAGAAATCAAAATGGAGAGGGATTTTATAATATCAGAAAACATTAGATTTTAGTAAGAAACAGAAAAAAGGATTATCTCATAGCTCATGTCTGCTTATAAGGAAAGATGAAATTAAGTTTAAAGTATATAACCAATCAGAAGGTTTACTCTAATAATAAACTATGCTAATTTATTAGAATTGCTTGAAGTTATGACTTTTATAAGCTTTGTTTTCTGCTTCCATATGGAAGAAATAAAAAAAGAAGGGAGAAAAGAGAGGTTAATAACACCCAGTTTCCTTTTAGTAATAAATAAGTTTCAGTCCACTGATAAAATATTTCAACACATACAGACACACACACACACACACACGCACACACACACATATATCTTTTTTTAAATACCAACTGCAGCAGGGAAATTGGAATGATGACCTCCACTTTATTGAAATCTGAGGATGGCACTGTCCCTGCTGACCTGAATTTCTGCTCTTTAAAGTTGAAATCCAAGAAAAACTCCGAAATAAGCAATTAACATTTTTTTCATTGTTTCCAATAGCCCCTTAATAAAATACAAATATATCCTGAGAAATATCACCACTAAATTGTCATTTAAAGTCATTTATCAGATTTGTTTTAACCATATTATACACAAAAGAGCAAATTCACATCAAAATAGATGGAAAATAGCAGTATGGTGGTGAGGTGTTTTAATTAGATATCTCCAAAAAAGTTAAGAATCAACCTGTGTAAATGTAATCGATGCTGATATAAATTTATTTATATCCATTCTATATTTATATCTATCTCTATCTCTTTTCTTTTTGCCTGAAAGGAAAAGTATAGCAGGAGTCACAAAGGAAGACTATAAGCTACCTTATCATCTATTTTAAAGAGTTTGAAGGAATATCATAGACATAGTCATAGCCTGCATCCCCACTGCCCATCCTAATTTGTGTGTGTGTGTGTGTGTGTGTGTGTGTGTGCATTGCCTCCTATGCCTAATATTTATTTTTTGCTCTACATTTTATTTTTATATATATATAAAATGGCTTATCAATAGATTCAGGTGGCTTCTGTAACAAAGCATTGCAAACTTAGTGGCTAAAAACAAAGGTTTCTTCTCTCTGGAGGGCAGAAGTCTGAAGTCAATGTATTGACAGGCTTGGGCCCTCTTGGGGCTCTAGGAGAGAATGTTTCTTTACTTCTTTCAGCTCCAGGTGACTGGGGCATTCCTTGGCTCCCTTGGCTTATGTCCACATCACTCCAATCTCTGTCTCTGTCTTCACATTGCCTCTTCTCTGTGTTTGCCTTCTCATCTGTGTGTTTCTTGTAAGGACGTTTACAACTGGATTTACGATGTAATCCAGGATGATCTCCTCATCGCAAAGTCCTTAATTTAATTACATCTGCAAATACCCTTTTTAGGAATAAGGCAACAGTCACAGAGTCTGGGGATTACGATGTGGATGTATCTTTGTAAGAGTCATCATGAACCCATCACATTAACTCATCACACCTTAATAACCATTAAAGTTTTATTTCATAGAGAAATCCTGATATTTATATCAAGTATCTCAATGTCAAACTTTTCATGTTAGAAAAACTCTTCCAACCTATAGTCAAGGTCTACTTTTCATAGACGTTTATCAGCAGCTAGGCCTTCCTCGCCTCAGGCTTCAGTCCAGTGACTTCTCAAATCTGTGGCTACTATTTGTTAGTATGTTAAGGTTGCTACAACAGAGTACCATAGACGGGGTGGATTATAAACAACAGATGTTTATTTCTCTGGAGGCTGGAAGTCTGAGATTAAGGTACCAGTGGTGTCGGGTTCTGTTGAGGGTCTTCTTCTGGGTTGCAGACTGCCAACTTCTCCTTGTATCCTCACATATAGAGAAGAAGATGAGAGCGTTCCCTAGGGCCTCTTCTATAAGGGCACTAGTCTCATTTACAACAGCTGCATTCTCATGACCTAACCACTTCCCAAGTCCTTCCTTCTAATACTATCTCATTGCAGGTTAGGATTACAACATATGGGAACTTGAGGGGACATATTCAGTCTGTTGCAATATTTTTTTAATCTTTACTTCTAGAAACAGTCCTGTGCTTGAAAAATACAGATCCATAGTGTCTTTGCCTGCTATTGCTCTCAGTACCTACAGCTGAGTTCATAGTGCCCACTTCAGCTAGATTTAGGCTGCTTAGCCCATAATCTTGTGCTTTCATTTTGTTTGAAAACCTTTTTGACAAATCTATTATAATTCAATTATAATAAACACAATAATCATTTTTCTCAAAAAATATTAAGATCACTAATTATTAGATTTTTCAACACTTTTAGCATTTTTTCTTCTGGTATTATCAACTAGAAGCCATCTTGAACACACACACACACACACATACACACACACACGAGTTCGCTTTCACATATCTTTCTGATGTACTTATACCAGTGGTATTTTTCATTTAGTTTCAATCTTCCCAATTTATCAAAGTAAAACATTAAAACACAATACTAAAAGGAATTAAATCAATATTTAGTATTTACGAGTATGTAAGCAATGTTTGAATCTGAACCAAATGTATTTTCTTTCTTTTTAAATTTTCCTCCTAGTTTTTTTTAAAAAATCGATTAGTTTTCTATATATTTATCATTATTTCATTTCCAAGCTTCCCTAGAGAAATGTAAATCTCTGATCAATAGCTTACCAACACATCAGATAATGTATCATTTTCAATTTTTAAAATCAATCTTTAGGCCGGGCGCGGTGGCTCACCCCTGTAATCCCAGCACTTTGGGAGGCTGAGGTGGGTGGATCACGATGTCAGGAGATCAAGACCATCCTTGCTAACATGGTGAAACCTCATCTCTACTAAAAATATCAAAAAATTAGCCCAGCATGGTGGCAGGCACCTGTAGTCCCAGCTACTCAGGAGGCTGAGGCAGGAGAATGGCGTTAACCCTAGAGGCAGAGCTTGTAGTGAGCCGAGATCATGCCATTGCACTCCCGGCTGGGTGACAGAGCGAGACTCCGTCTCAAAACAAAACCAAACAAAAAACAAAAACAAACAAACAAACAATAAAATCAATCTTTAATAGACTTTATTTTTTAGAGTTGTTTTACGTTCATAGTAAAATTGAAAGGAAAATACAGAGTCCCCATATATCCCCGTCCCCAACACATGCACAAGATCCCTCATTATCAACATCCCACAATACAGTTATAATTGATGAATTTACAATGATACATCATCACCCTGAATACATAGTTAATATTTGGGTTCAGTCTTGTTGTACATTCTATGGGTTTTGACAAAAGTATAGTATGTATCCACCATTATAGCAGCATACAGAACAGTTTCACTGCTCTAAAAATCCTCTGTGTTCCACCTATTCATTCTCTTCTCCACCATTACTCCTGGCAAGCACTGACATTTTTACTATTTCCATAGTTTTGTCTTTTCCAGAATGGCATATTGTTGGAATCATACAGTATATAGCCTTTTCAGATTGACTTCTTTCACTTATTAATATATATTTTAAATTTCTTCCATGTCTTTTCATGGCTTAATATCTCGTTTCTTCTTAGCACTGAATAATATTCTATTGTCTGGATACATCACAGTTAATTTATTCATTTAGCTACTGAAGGATATCTTGGTGGCTTCTAAGTTTTCACAAGTGTGAATAAGGCTGCCATAAATGACTGTCCAAACTGCAGTGTTGGCATAATTTTTCAATTCATTTGGGTAAATGTTAAGGAGCATGATTTACAGATCATACAGTAAGATTATATTGTTTTTTAAGACATTGCCAAACTGTCTGCCAAACGGCTGCACTAGTTTTGCATTCCCATCCACAATACAAGAGAGTTCCTGTTGCTCTACATCCTTGCCAGCATGTGATGTCAGTGTGCCGAATTTTGCCCATTCTAATATATTTGTAGTGGTATCTCCTTGTCATCTTAATTTGAAATTCCCTAATGACATCTGATGTTGAACATCTTTTCATATGCTTATTTGCCACTTTAATATCTTCTTGGATGAGGTATCTTTTCAATCAGGTTTTCTTATTATTGAGTTAAGACTTCTTCGCTTGTTTTGGATAATAGTTCTTTTCAGATATGATATGTGTTTTGTAAATTTTTTCCGTGTCTGTGACTTGTCTCCTCATTCTCTTGTCAGTGTTTTCACAGAGTAGAAGTTCTTCATTTTAACAAAGAACTTAATTTTAATTCTTTAACTTTAATTCTTTCTTTCATGTATTGTTTAGGTGTTGTATATAAAAAGTCACCACCACATCCAAGGTCATCTAGATTTCCTCCTGTTATCTTTTAAGAGTTTATAGTTTTGTGTTTTACATTTAAGTCTATGATCCATTTTGAGTTTATTTTTGTGAAGGATGTAAGGTTTGTGTCTAGATGGTTGGCTTTTATTTTTTATTTTTATTTTGCATATGGATATAGTTGTTCCATCACTGCTTGTTTTAAAAAACCTATCTTTGCTCTGTTGTATTGCTTTTGCTTTTTTTTTTTTTTTTTTTTCAAAGATTAGGTGACTATATTTATGTGGGTCTATTTCTGGATTTTCCATTCTGTTCAACTGATCTATTTGTCTCTCCAATACCACACTGTCTTAATACTGTTACTTTATGGTAAATCTTAAACTGTCAGTTCCTTGACTCGGTTCTTCTCCTTTAAGATTGAGTTGCCTATTCTGGGTCTTTTACCTCTCCATATAAACTTTAGAAAACATTTGTCAATAGCCACAAGATAACTTGCTGATATTGAGATTGCAATGAATCTATAGATAAGTTGGGAAAAAACTGATATCTTGACAATATTGAATCTTTGTATCACAAACATGGAATGTCTCTCCATTTATTAAAGTTTTTTATTTATTTCAACAGTGTTTCATAGTTTTTCTCGTAGATCTTGTACATATTTTGTTCATTTTATACCTAAGTATTTCATTTTTAGAGGTGATAATGTAAATAGTAATGAGTTTTTAATTTGAAATCCCACTTGTCCATTGCTGGTACTTAGGAAAGCACTTGACTTTTACACATAACCTTTTATCCTGAAACCTTGCTATAAATGTTTATTTGTTCCAGGAGGGATTTTTTTGTCATTTTTTTCAGATTTTCTACAGATAATTGTGTCATCTGTGAACAAAGTGTGTCTTCCTTTCCAATCTGTATACCTTTTTTTTATTTGTATACCATTTATTTAATTTTATTGCATTAGTTAGGTCTTCCAGTACAATGTTGAAAAGAAGTGGTGACAGGGGCATCCTTGCCTTGTTCCTGATCCTATCAGGAAGCTTCAAGTTTTCTCACCATTGAATATGATGTTAGCTCTAGTGCTTTTGTATTTTTTCAATCAAGTTGATGAAGTTCCTCTGTATTCCTAGTTTGCTAAGTTTTTCTTAAATCATAAATAGGTGTTAGGTGTTATTTGGCTGTTGTGTGTGTGTGTGTGTGTGTGTGTATAGATAGATACAGAGATACAGACAGATATATCTATATCTAGATATATATCTATATAGATATCTATATATATCTATATATAGATATATATATCTATATATCTATATATATCTATATATAGAATATATAGCTATATATATATATATAGATATATAGCTATATATCTATATATAGAATATATAGCTATATATCTATATATCTATATATAGAATATATATCTATATATCTATATATCTAGATATAGAAAAAATGGTACTGATTAAATAGTGCAGAAGTTCTGACTAGGGCCAACAGATACAGGTGAGCATGAAGAAGAGGTGGGCCAGAAAAAATGGTGACTTGTCTCTGGACCCTTATGGAGCTCTATAGAAAGGAGGACCAGTGACCCTAGGCAAGGCTCTGGACCTGTGTTCCTATGCCAAAGTCCTGCTAGGCTGGCAGGCACCAACACAGCCTGCACTTTGGTCCTGCTTTCCCAAGAAGCTAGTTCCCTGAGCTCCTGGGAGGAGCCTCTTTCTCCAGTCTTCCTTGGAGAACATTCCTCCCCTTCTGGGAAAGGAAAGCAGTCTCAAGGGAAATCTGTTCTCTCCTTTCTTGCTTCTAGAACCACATCAGGTACTCATGAGCCCTCTTAGCACAAATGGAGGGGTTTGTGAATACTCCTGCATAAATCTCTTCTACTTCCCATTCGTCAGAGTAGTGAAGCTGCCTTAAGTGCTCTTACAGGCTGGGCATGGTGGCTCAGCCTGTAATCCCAGCACTTGGGAGGCCAAGGCAGGTGGATCACCTGAGGTCAGGAGTTCGAGACCAGCCTGGCCAACGTGGTGAAATCCCATTTCTACTAAAAATAAAAAAATGAGCCAGGTTTGGTGGCACTTGCCTGTAGTCCCATTACTTGGGAGGATGAGGCAGGAGAATTGCTTGAGCCCAGGAGGTGAAGGTTGCAATGAGCCAAGATCACGCCACTGCACTCCAGCCTGGGTGTCAGAGCAAGACTCTGACAAAAAAAAAAATAATAATAATAATAATAATTCTCTTACAAAAACAAAGATACCTCCTCATTTATCCATTTATCTAGCTTGTCAATCTGGTCTTGAAGATACCTTCTTTCTTAAAGTGAGGCATGCCCTGTACAAATGCTATGTGGTCAGCCTGTCCCCAGATAGGAGATGTCAAGTCTCCTTTCCCTGTCTCTATTTTGTTACCACTGTTCATGTGTTTGTGTGTTTTTTAATACATATTGACTCGGCCAGTTGAAAAATAAATAAATAAGAAAAAAAATAGCAATTCTCATGCTTTTGCACTGTCCCCTTCTTTGTTTGTATTTGCTTGGATTTCTGACTTTCTTCTAGTGCTCTCCTCAGGTGCCTGGTGACACTTGGTGTAGCTTATGTCAAAGATGGGACCATTGGAAAACTTACTGGAAGCTTTAAGCGTAGTTGTAGTGTCCTGTTTAAGTACTTCTGTTCTAAGTCGAGCTGCAGATTATGATACCAACCACAACCAAATTTATCTTCTATAATATACATATAATTAATTTCTGTTCTATGCAAACTCCTGACCAAGGTTTATATAGCCCAATATAATCGGGCACTTTCCTATCTCCCTGACCTCATTTATTCCTCTCCCCTGTTTACTCTGCTTAGTCATTTTGCCTTCTTGTTCTTCAACCTGCCAGGCTGGTTCTTGCCTCATGGACTTATACCTGTTGTTATCTTTACCTGGAATTTTCTCTCCGCAGATACTGCGTGGCTGCTTTATCTCATCATTCAGTTCTCTGACCACTTCTCAGTAGGAAGGCTTTACCCGACCTCCCTACTTCAATATTCAGTAGCCTCTTACTTTACTTTCCTCATTGTACGAATAGTAGGTTCATGTCACTGATTTTTTTAATTTATTTATTGTTTATCTCTGCTATGAGAATTTAAGTTCCATGAGAGCAAGGAGCTTGTTCAACTACTCTTTCCTTAGGATATAGAGCAGTGCCTACCACCTGGTAGCACTTAGTGAACATTTTGAGGTGACAGCGTGCTGGCAGCCCTCGCAGCCTTTGCTTGCTCTCGGCACCTCGTCTGCCTGGGCTCCCACTTTGGTGGCATTTGAGTAGCCCTTCAGTGCACCGCTGCACTGTGGGAGCCCCTTTCTGGGCTGGCCAAGGCCGGAGCTGGCTGCCTCAGCTTGCAGGGAGGTGTGGAGGGACAGGCGTGAGCAAGAACCGAGGCTGTGCATGGTGCTTGTGGGCCAGCTGGAGTTCTGGGTGTGGCGTGGGCTTGGAGGGCCCCGCACTCAGAGTGGCTGGCCAGCCCTGCTGGCCTGGGCAATGAGGGGTTTAGCACCCGGGCCAGCAGCTGCGGAGGGTGTACTGGGTCCCCCAGCAGTGTCGGCCCACCGGTGCTGTGCTCGATTTCTCGCCTGGCCTTAGTGCCTCCCTGCGGGGCAGGGCTCAGGACCTGCAGCCCGCCATGCCTGAGCCTCCCGACCTCTGTGGGCTCCTGCGTGGCCCGAGCCTCCCCGACAAGCGCTGCCCCCTGCTCCAAGGCGCCCAGTCCCATCGACCACCCAAGGGCTGAGGAGTGCGGGGGCACAGCGCGGGACTGGCAGGCAGATCCACCTGTGGCCCTGGTGCGGGATCCACTGGGTGAAGCCAGCTGGGCTCCTGACTCTGGTGGGGACTTGGAGAATCTTTATGTCTAGCTAAGGGATTGTAAATACACCAATCGACACTCTGTATCTAGCTCAAGGTTTGTAAACACACCAATCAGCACCCTGTGTCTACCTCAGGGTTTGTGAATGCACCAATCGGCACTCTGTATCTAGCTACTCTGGTGGGGACTTGGAGAACCTTTGTGTCCACACTCTGTATCTACCTAATCTAGTGGGGACGTGGAGAACCTTTGTGTCTAGCTCAGGGATTGTAAACGCACCAATCAGCGCCCTGTCAAAACAGACCACTCCGCTCTCTGTAAAATGGACCAATCAGCAGGATGTGGGTGGGGCCAGATAAGATAATAAAAGCAGGCTGCCCGAGCCAGCAGTGGCAACCCACTGGATCACCTTCCACACTGTGGAAACTTTGTTCTTTTGCTTTTTGCAATAAATCTTGCTGCTGCTCACTCTTTGGGTGCACACTGCCTTTATGAGCTGTAACACTCACCACGAAGGTCTGCAGCTTCACTCCTGAAGCCAGCAAGACCACGAACCCACCGGAAGGAATAAACAACTCCAGACGCACCGCCTTAAGAGCTGTAACACTCACTGGGAAGGTCCGCAGCTTCACTCCTGAGCCAGCGAGACCACGAACCCCACCAGAAGGAAGAATGTCTGAACACATCCAAACATCAGAAGGAACAAACTCCAGACACGCTGCCTTTAAGAACTGTAACACTCACGCGAGGGTCCGCAGCTTCATTCTTGAAGTCAGTGAGACCAAGAACCCACCAATTCTGGACACAATTTGTTCAAAGAATGAATCAAGGGAACACTACCATGATTAGTATAACCTCTTCCCTGGAGCATAAGTATTTCAACAAAGAAAGTACAATTGTAGGTGAGGACACAGTCACTTCTTGAAGGCTTTATTCTAAATTATTAAATTATTTAAATACCCTATAAAGGCCTGTTATCTCATGAGAGGCCATCTTCATCACCATGTATGCCATACATATGTAGAAAATTTTGCAATAAAACTATTGTGCAGTTTCTAATTCAGTTCAGCGAAAAGTGTATGAGCCCTTTCTATGTAACAGACATTGTATTTGCAAACAAGTTTACTAAGATTATAAAATATTATGAAACAACTAAGCTAATACTACTATAAATAAGTCACAATTAAGTTCCCATGATGACAGAAAGTTTGTTGCTAAGAATGTCAGTAACGGCCCGGTGTGGTGGCTCACACCTGTAATCCCAGCACTTTGGGAGGCTGAGGTGGGCAGATCACGAGGTCAGGAGCTCAAGATCATCCTGAAACCCCGGTGAAACCCCATCTCTACTAAAAATACAAAAAATTAGCCGGGCATGGCAGCGGGCACGGCGGCGGGCACTTGTAGTCCCAGCTACTCCGGAGGCTGAGGCAGGAGAATGGAGTGAACCTGGGAGGCGGAGCTTGCAGTGAGCAGAGATCACGCCACTGCACTCCAGCCTGGGTGACAGAGCCAGACTCCAGACTCCATCTCAAAAAAAAAAGAATGTCAGTTACAATGATAGTAAATGGAAAAGAATGATGTCCTAAGTAATTTTATCCTGATTATTACTGCTAGTTGCATTATTGATACAGAGTAAAAATGCTTTGTGAAAACTTTGTTTTTCATATAGGTTTAGACTTTTGCAAATGCATCTTCTGTGAGCAAGTATGTCTTGTTTTCTGTTCTGTCTCTTTGTAATCTTTGTAATCTCTGTTTTCTCTTTACAATTATTTTATCACACTCTAGGGTTTAGGTTATAGCTTAAGGGGTCATCCTTGCTTCCACTCTCTTCCCATGCTGGTCTGGTTTTCTTACCATTGTATCAATGTCATTTTATTGATTAAGAACCTAAATTTCTACTTAAGCTGCCCTAACATACTCACTCTTTTCTCACATGGTGAAACGTACATACCAATCATCCAATTTCATCTTATTTTCTTCATGTATATACTATTTCTGCCCCAATACATTTACTTCTGTAAACTTGAAAGGCCTTCTTGTTCTTGTCTTTTGAAAATGTTTTTACCCATATTTCAAGACGTTTCTTCAATCATCATAAACTTCTTTAATCCAATTATTTCGATATAAGTATTAATGTTCTGTATGAATTAGGTAAAGTATTTCATTTTCCAAATTTTCTCTCCTGTATTTTAGTTTTTTACCTTGAATTAGAAACTCAATAAGAGAAGAAAAAATATCATATTTCTGTGTTTCTTCCACAAAATTAGGACATGTAACATTAAATAAATAGAGTGCATTTATTCTATAGTGTCTATATTACCTAGGGTGAAAAAGTATAATGACTTATTTTTCTGTCATGCAACAGGTTAAAGGAAGGTGGTAGTTTAGACAGGTGGGCAGTTGTGGTCCGTAAGATCTGTCATTCAGGGTCTAGGGCTCCTTCTAACCAGCTGCTCTGCTCTAGGCTTTCTCTCATCTGCATGGTCCAGATTACAGGTTAGGGGAACATGAGAAGTGGTGGGGAAATCCTTCTCTTTAAGCCAGTGGAATAGGTTATAGTTACTTGGACATACCCAGCAGCAGGGGAATCTGATCATCTCTAGCAGGATGGGGCTGTGTCAGACATAACTCTACTGTTATGAAATATGGAGAATAGATGTTGGTAGACAATTAGCTGTCAACTCCAATATTTTAAAATCAACAAGTACTATACAAACAAACTTAGCATAAGTGTGGTCTGATATTTCAGAAAAGATCTGGATGCTTTTTCTCAGGTTGATTTCATTGGGTAAACAATTATTTTAAAAGGAGAAAAATAAAATGATTTATCAACCTTAATGAATAAATATGTCAAAATCACTAGTATTTATGTATTCAAATTATAACATAAACAATTCTAAAATTGGAGAACTTAAATATTTATTGTCCCTTACTAATTGTTTATGATGTCAAAAATGTGGAACACTGAATAGTTTAATAAAATATGCTTAATAAAATAAAAGAGAGATTGTCTCTATTAATTAAACCAAATAACTTGAAATTAAAACTCAGTATACATTTTAAGGGTCTTGACTACTTCTCCAGTTTTTACAAAATTTAAATCAACAACTAAAAGAGTATGCCATTAGAATGTGAAACAAGAAACTCCTAATAGAAGAGGGTTCTTTTGCTAGACAATTTTTTTTATCTATTAAATCTAATTAATTCTGAGCTGGTTATTATCACCACTTGGGAAGAAGCAGCAGTCAAAATTCTTGCCAAACTGTGGGTAGATCTATATTTTTCCCAACCTACACTCTTTCTATTTTTGTCCCATAGGAGCTGTTAACAATCACTCTGAATTTATAAAACTACAGAATTGTATCCCTTTCATATTTTACCACCTTCTGTTGAAGTGATAGGTAATGTTATAGACTGAATGTTTTTGTTTCCCCAAAATTTGTGTAGTGAAGACTTTGCCATCAATATGATATCTGGAAATGGGGCCTTGGGGAGGTGATTATGTATAGATGAGGTTGTCAGCATGGACCTCTGTGATGGGATTATTGATATTAAAGTAAATTTAAATGGAAACCAGGCCTGAAGATTCTCTGAGCAGACTTAACCAGTGAGGCCTCATGGGTGACTTCAACCTTGCTTGATTTTCAAACATAAGCAAAACTTAGCTTGAGCTATTTCTTATAAATGCCTCTATTAAAGAAAAACAGAATTTAAGCACCAACCCTTCAGAAACAGAAAACAAACCTATAATTATGTAACTAGGAACAAGATAGACCTAATAAGGCAACTGAATAACTGTAACCAATTAAACATTTTATTTGTTTTCCTCTGTATTTTTTTCTGTAAGAGCCTCTCTCTTGCATTCCCTTGGTGGAGCTCCCAGTCCACTTCTTACTTGGATCTTCCCAATTCATGAATTGTTTGCTCAAATAAACTCTTTAAAATGTGACTGTTACTCAACTTACCTTTTAAACAATGTTTTTATAAGAAGAGGAAGAAAGACTAGAAGGCTCTTTTTTGTCACGTGAGGACAGAGCAAGTAGGTGGCTGTCTGCAGGACAGGAAGAGAGCCCTTTCTGGGGAGCCAAATTGTCTGGCATGTTGATCTTGGATTACACAGTCTCCAGAACTGTGAAAAATAAATTCGTGTTGTTTAAGCCACCCAGTCTATGGTATTTAGTTATGGTTGCCCAAGCTAAGATAGGTTAAAAAACACAACCGGTACAGAAAAGAACTGCACAAAGCAGAGATGAATTACACATTACCAGCCCACACTGCAGTGGATGGATATAAAGGGGTTAAATGACAATCTGACTTGAAGAGGGGACTCTATTTAAAAACAGAGCATCATAGTTGTGCATTCCATTTTCAGCCCAGAACCCAATTAGGGAGTGAATTTCGAAATTTACTACAAGTCTGTAATAATCAAAATAGTGTGGTACTGGGATGCGGATGGACATATAAATTAAGGGAATCAAACTGAGTCCAGGGGTATACCTATGGTCAAGAGATTTTTGACAAATATACCAAGACCATTCAATGGAGAAAGAATAGTCTTTTTAACAAATGATGCTGGACAGATTGATAACCACATGTAAAATAATGAATTTGGATTCCTATTGATACCATATACACAAATTAATTCCAGCACTTTGGGAGGCCAAGGCAGGCGGATCACTTGAGGTGAGGAGTTCGAGACAAGCCTGGCTAACATGGTGAAACCCATCTCTACTAAAAATACAAAAATTAGCCGGGCATGGTGGTAAGCACCTGTAATCCTAGCTACTCGGGAGACTGAGGCAGGAGATGGTTTGAACCTGGGAGGCAGAGGTTGCAGTGAGCCGAGTTCGCACCACCACTGCACTCCAGCCTGGGTGACAGAGTAAGACTCCGTCTCAAAAAAAAAAAAAAAAAAAAGCCCCAAATGGATCAAATACTTAAATGTAAGAGCTAACTAAAAAACTCTTAGAAGGAAACAGAGGGACAAAACTTTGTAACCTTGGGTTAGGCAATATTTTCTTAAATATAACACCAAATGCACAAATATCAAAAGAGAAAATTTTGATTTCATCAAAATTAAATAATTTCGTGCGTCAAGGGACACTACAAAGAAAATGAAAAAAAAAAAAAAAAAACACCCAGAGAATGTAAGAGTATATTTGCAAACTATACATTTTATTAGAGTCTAATATGCAAAAGATATACTAAAAAAACTTTCATAACTCAACAACATAAAGGCAAACAATTGAAGCTGAAATGGACAAAAGTTTGAATAGATATTTCTGGAAAGAAGATGTAGAAATGGCCAATAAGCACATGGGAAGATTTTTAAACATTTTTTTTTCTTTTTATTGTAGAGACGGGATATTGTCATGTTGCCCAGGCTTGTCTCAAACTCCAGGGCTCAAGCAATCTTCCTGCCTTAGCCTCC
The DNA here is from genome assembly GCF_006542625.1 of Nomascus leucogenys. Classification (NCBI taxonomy): domain Eukaryota; kingdom Metazoa; phylum Chordata; class Mammalia; order Primates; family Hylobatidae; genus Nomascus; species Nomascus leucogenys. The sequence goes on from NC_044393.1 coordinate 70,586,512, forward strand.
CAAAGTGCTGGGATTATAAATGTGAGCCACCACACTGGGCCAAAGATGCTTAACCTTATTAATAATTAGGAAAATGCAAGCCAAACCGCAATGAGATACCTCTTCACACTTACTAAATTGCTATAATTTTTTTTAAGTGGAGAAAATGGAACTTTATACATTGCCGGTGGAAATGTAATAGTACAGCAGCTGTGGAAAAGAGTTTTGTGGTTCCCCAAACAAATAAGAGAATGAAGACATATATTCACACAAAAACTTAGACACAAAGGTTCACTGCAGCACTATTCATAATAGACAAAAAGTGTAAACAACCCAAATTTCTATCAATTGCTGAATGGATAAACAAAATGTGAAATATCCATAAAATGGAATGAATGAATCTCTAAAACATTATGCTAAGTAAAAGCAGTGAGACACAAAAGGCCACATATTGTTCAATTTCATTAATATTAAATATCTGGAATAGGCAAACCCACAGAATAGAAAATAGATCAGTGGTTGCCAGAAGCTGAAGGAAGGAAGAGTGGAAGTGACTGCTTAATGGGTATGGCTTATCATTTTGGGGTGATGAAAATGTTCTGAAATTAGACAGCAGAGATGCTTGCCTAACATACAGAATATGCTAAAGATCACTGGATAATACACTTTAAAATAATTAAGATGGATAATTTTATGTTATGTAAATTTTATCTCATAAAGCCTTCCAAAAATATTTAGCACTTTGTCGGTCACGTATAACATAAAGTGCAACATATATTTACTCCTTCTTTCCAAGCAAGGATGAAGTGGTAGATGAAACTTGAGAGAACCATTATTTATTTGATTTTGTTCTTTCTCCTGTTAGGAGCTGCTTGTAGAGTAGAATATCAAGATCTTACTACCCCCAAACATATTTTCCATGGACACCCAAAACCCAACAAGTAAATAGTTATTTATTTAGATTTTATTTTTTCTGTTACTGTAAATCTCTCCAGGTGATGAAAACATTTAAACTTCTTAATCAAAGATTAATTTAATAGTGCATGTTAGGATGGGCTAGATCTTTTTAGAGAGGCAAGCAACCCCCAAATTTTAGTAGCTTAAAAAGGCAAAAATTGGCTGAGCACAGTGCCTGTGATCCCAGCACTTTGGAACGCTGAGAAGGAAGGATCGCTTCAGTCCAGGAGTTTGAGACCAGCCTGGGCAACATAGGAAGACCTCTGTCTCTACAAAAAAAAATTTAAAAATTAGCTGCCATAGTGGTGTGTGTCTGTAGTCATAGCTACTCTGGAAGGTGAGGTAGGAGGATAGCTTGTGATCAGGAATGCAAAGCTTCAGTGAGCCATGATTGCACCACTGCATTCCAGTCTGTGTGACAGAGCAAGATCCTGTCTCTAAAAGACAATAAATAAGTAAAATAAAATGAATTTTAAAATGTGCAAGTTTATTTTTCATTCATACTACATCTCCACTAAAAGTCAGACGTATGGCTTTGTTTATCATAATTACTCAGGAATCCAGGCTACTGAGGCCATCAGTATGGCAAGAAAACAGGGAAATCATGCATTACTCTGCAAAGTTATCAAATAGAAATGACACAGGTCACTTCTACTCACATTTCATTGGACATAACAAGTAGCATGGGCATGTCTAACTTTAAAAGGGGGTGGGGAATGCAGTTGTTGCATATGGCTAGAAAGCAGAGAATTGGAAATATGTGAGTAACACTAATAACTGTATCATTGGAATAAAAATCCCCAAACTGGGGTCCTAAATTGTGTTGAGGTAATTATGACAATGGCTTTATTTTGTACTAATTTTAAACTGACATCTGTCACATCTTATTCCCTGCCGTTTCTCTACTAGACTTTTTTTTCACATGGTATACATTCCTTCAAATAATACTTTCAACCTTCTTAGATATGCCTTGTGAAAGGCTTATTAATTCTTATTTGCCCAGATTTCTGTTTTTTTTTTACCCATCATTTTCCTTAAATCACTTGACCAAACTTATGCCTATAAGGGTGAGAAAAAGGGAAACAAAATTTACTGAATAATAACCTATTCTTAAACAGTGACGATAAGTTAGGTATGTAGGATAAGCACCCATTTAAAGAGCAAAATTACCATTCTTTAATCAAGTATCAGTTAAAAGGAAAAAACATAACACCTGCCCCCCCCCCACACACACACACACAAACACACAATATGAATGAAGGGAGAAATTACTGGAGGGTAAGAAATGTCAGTAGTAAGTGATGTTGTAATCAATTATTTACACATTGCCAAATCCAGTGGCCAGTTCTCATTCCTCATCTTTCTTGAGCTCTCAGCAGCACCTGATGCCATAGATCATTTATCCTTCTTGAGACACCCTCTTCACTTGGCTTCTGGGACACACCATTATTGTGTTTCTTCTTTCTTCTTTTTTCTTTCTTCTTTCTTCTTTCTTCTTCCTCTTCCTCTTCCTCTTCTCTTTTTGAGATGGGGCCTTGGTCTGTCACCCAGACTAGAGGGGAGTGCCACTATCACGGCTCACTGTAGCCTCTACCTCTCAGGCTCAGGAAATCTTCCCACCTCAGCCTCCCCCATGCCCAGCTAATTTTAATTTAATTTTGTTTATTTATTTTTGTAGAGACAAGATCTCACTATGTTGCCTAGGCTAGTCTTGAACTCCTGGGCCCATGCAATTCTCCTGCCTGAGCCTCCCAAACTGTTGGGATTATAGGCATGAGCCACCATGTCTGGCCTCTACTAGATATTTCTGATTAAATGTCTAGTCTCTATTTCAAGCGAATATAACCAAAACATAACTATTGATTCCTCTAGTTTCCAAACATGCCCCTCCTCTGGTTCTTCCTCTCACTAAATGGCAGCTCCATTGATTGTTCAGGCCACAAATCTCTTAGTCATCCTTTACTTTTCTCTTTATCTTATAGCTCAGATTCGGGCCATCATAAAACATGGGAACATTATTTTCAAAACATAATCAGAATCTGACCACTTCTTACAATCTTCCCCACCACTCACTTGGTCCAAGCTACCTTTATCTCTTGCTCAGATGTTGCAATGTCATCAGTATATTTTTTGTGTGGCACTCAGAGTGATCCTTTTAAAAATCAGTCAGATGGTGCCACTTCCTTTACTAGCTTCAAATCTTACCCAGAAATACAATTCAAAATTCTCGTCCTTGCATAAGATAGCCATTTGGAATGCCAGAAATGTCCCATATTTTGACCTAGGTTATGTTTATATGGGTATATGTAATGTATCTGGGTGTGTAAATGTATGTATAAAATATATAAATGTGTGTGTATATGTAGATATATATGGAGAGATAAGTATTTATTAAGCAGTATAATTAATATGTGGGCATTTCACTGTAAGTAAAACTCTCTCTCTATATATATATATATACATTTATATATATATTTTAATTTAAGACTCTGAAAATCTGCTCTACACCATCTTGTCTCTCACCACTCACCTTCTAAAACTGTGTTCCAGTTACACTGGGTTCCTGAATATTTCTGGAATTATGGGAAGCATGTTCCCACCTAAGGGATTTGCACTTACTGTATGCTCTATATAGAATGCTTGGAAACTAGCCTCACTTCTTATAGCTCTGCTAGAATTGTCTGAGAGGCCTTCCCTGAACTCCTACACAATGATATTTACACTATTACACTTTACCTATCTATTTATCTTGAATTTTGCAGGAGAAAATCACACCAAGAAGCTGGTTTCATCTTAAGAACATAACCGCACACCTCACATGGATTCTCAGTGCCATCCTATAGTCTTACTTTTCTGTCTTCTTTCCCACACTCTGATTTCTTTTTCTTCAAATCTCCCCAACCCTCCTCACCTTCTTTTCACTTTGGATAATGACATCACTGTTTTACTCAAGAGAAATGGAAACTAGCAGAAAATTTTATTAGTTTCCCCACCACAAAATCTATAATTCTATTAGTAATTGAACATGTCTTCACTATGTCTTCCCTGTTACAATAAGAACCGTATTCAACTTGCTTTCAAGAGCCTATGCCAACCGAGCTGTGGGTTCATTCTTTTTCCTTCTCAAGAACTTTGATGCTTCAGTTATCTCTTACCTTGTTGCAAGACCAGTGTCTCTCTCTCTGTTTCTCTGGGTATTCCAACCAGCATGCACACATTCTCTAGTATCTGCCATATACTAAACACACAAAAAACTACCTTCATTCCCAAATATCCCACCCAGTCTGATTTATCTGCAAAACTTCTCTAAAGAGTTTGCCTCTCATGCTGTCTCCCTTTCCCTGCCACCCACAAATTCTTCCACTCACTCAAGTCTGGCTTCTCTCCTGCCCACCACTCCTGTGGAAACCTCAGTGTTTACAACTCCAGTGGCCCCCTCTCTATCCCAATGTACTGACTTTTTCTTGCATTGAACAGGGCTGCTTTCTCCCTCATCTGCACTTCTCCTGGCTTCCAGAACACTTCCTTTTTCTCAGCTTTTGTCTTGCCTCATGGTTGGTTCCTCCATCTCCTTTGATGGCTCCTTCATATCTACTCAATCTTTACATGTTTAAGTGCCTCAGCGTTTGCTTCTGGACAGTTTTCTTTTCTTATCCTGTACTTGAGTAATCTTATTAAATTCCTTGGCTTTTGAATAATCGAAACATAGCTATTCTTAAGCATTTGAAATATAATCTAGATTACAGGCAGGATTTACGTACTAGAGATGTTGGATTGAGAGTTATCCAAATAGATTTGCCATTTGAGACTCTGAGATTGGGAGAACTTGCAGAAGAGTTGAAGATACAAAAAAAAAGAAGAAGAAGAAAGAAAAAAAAAGTGCGGGGTATGGTGGCACATGCCTGTAATCCCAGCACTTTGGGAGGCTGTGTCAGGTGGATCACATGAGGCCAGGAGTTCAAGACCAGCCTGGCCAACATGGTAAAACCCCGTCTCTACTAAAAATACAAAAATTAGTCAGGCGTGGTGGTGTGTGCCTCTAGTCCCAGCTACTTGGGAGGCTGAGGTGGGAGGATTGTTTGAGCCTGAGAGGTGGAGGTTGCAGTGAGCCGAGATCACACCACTGCACTCTAGCCTGGACAATAGAGCCTGTCCTTGTCAAAAAAAAAAAAAACAAAACAAAAAAACCCAAAAATACAGAAAAACAAACAAACAAAAACAAGTATGTTGATAGGACTTTCTGTGTGGAGGTTAGGTGTAGGAAGAGATGAAGTAGAAAGGCAGTGATCAGAGAAGGAAGAACAGAACAAACATGAAACTCCAGAGAAGAGAGACATGAAAGGAAAAGAGTCTTCTACACAATAAAATGCTGCAGAATGTTTGGATCACATGATAACAGAAAAAATTTTTTAGGATTTGAAAAGAAGAAAAGGAGATCATGATATCTGCAAGGGTAGTTTTGGTAGGTTATAAAATTGGTACATTTTGGAATAAGGAGTAGAAGGAGAGAATTACCAGGCATACATCACTCATTTCATGAGTTTAACAGTGGGAGAAAAGGTTTGATAAATAAAATAAATAGTGGTATCAACCTTGTTTTTATTTTATTTTATTTTTTGGTTTTGTTTTTGTCTTTTTTTTTAATGCTGTTTATTGGGGCAGGGAGATGAGATCTTCTTTTTAAAAAGGTATCTACAGAGAAGGAATTGAAACTGTAAGAGAAAAAAGAAGCAATCAAAAATCAGGGAAAATAGAAAGATTGGATTTTGCAATGTAAGAGAAAGAGTGGAGCGATTCTTTTTTAGAAATAAAGAGGTTTTTTCTCTTCCTTTGAAACTTATGGAAGAGACTAAATGGTCTATCAAAACAATAATGCTGGCCGGGTGCGGTGGCTCACGCTTGTAATCCCAACACTTTGGGAGGCCGAGGCAGGGGGATCACCTGAGGTCAGGAGTTTGAGACCAGTCTGGCCAACTTGGTGAAACCCCATCTCTACTAAATATACAAAAAATCAGCCAGACATGGTGGTGCATGCCTGTAATCCCAGCTACTTGGGAGGCTGAGGCACAAGAATTGCTTGAACCTGGGAGGCGAAGATTACAGTGAGCTGACGTTGAGCTACTGCAACTCTGTTGTCTGGGCAACAGAGCAAGACTGTGTCTCAAAAAGAAAGGAAGAAAGGAAGAAAAAAGGAAGAAAGAGAATAAAGAAAGAAAGAAAGGAAGAAAGAAGAAAGAAAGAAAGAAAGAAAGAAAGAAAGAAAGAAAGAAAGAAAGAAAGAAAGAAAAAACAAAACGATAATGCTTCTGTAGGCTAGAGTTGATTTTTTTTTTTTAATGATAATGCTGGGGTATACCGAAGATGACGGCCAAGATCTTTCATGTGACATAGAAGGCAAGATCATCCTCTAAACAATCAGGCAGAAATCAGGACTTGAGCAGCATGAGGAAAATAAGGAGGCTGGCTATAACGCATCAGGTGGGAGTCAGGACGTCTGGGTTTCAGCTGGCTCAGAATATCTACTGACCTCAGGTAGATCTACAAATTTCAGATTCTTCTTTCACAATGTAAAGAAACCAGGCTCAATTTCTAAAGTCCCTAACATTCTGTGTTTGATTTTGTGATTGGAGACTGGAATATCTTCTTTAAGGAGAGGATTTACTGAGTCAATGAGAAAACAATGAAAAGATCAAGCAACAGCATGAGGATCCAGTTGAAAATTAACAAAGCTGAGTTAGGTCTGAACCACTCTGCATCTTCCTCTAAGAGTCCTCAGTGGCCAGGAAGCAGCAGTGGAGAAAGCCAGCCATGATAGCAGCCTTTTATAGAAGACAATGGTGTCCAGTTCTGCAGAACGTTGGGGTCCAGGACATCTGGTCTAGTGGAGAGGGAAGTATTGTAGACCATGCTGCCCAGTCTGAGGACAAACTCCAGTTTCATAAAGAGGGCCCTGATAGGATGAAGTGAATTCAAGGACATGGAAGGCTTGGGGATCTCTCTGAAGTTAGAATGCTTGTTTCAGAGGGTGAAAAAAAGAGCAGGTGAAGCAGAGAGAAATTTGATATAGAGCAGGTAAGGAGCACATGGTTGAATCTCAGAGAAATAGCAATTCCTGTTAAAAATGAGATCTGGGCTAGGTGTGGTGGCTCACGCCTGTAATCCCAGCACTTTGGGAGGCCAAGGCAGGCGGATCACTTGAGGTCGGGAGTTTGAGACCAACCTGACCAACATGGAGAAACCCCATGTCTACTGAAAATACAAAATTTGCCGGGCATAGTGGTGCATGCCTGTAATCCCAGCTACTCAGGAGGCTGAGGCAGGAGAATCACTTGAACCCAGCAGGCAGAGGTTGTGGTGAGCCGAAATTGCACCATTGCACTCCAGCCTGGGCAACAAGAGTGAAACTCCATCTCAAAAAAAAAAAAAAAAAGGGAAAGAGAGATCTGGTATATACTATCCTGGTGTGTTGATGGTGTTAAATAGAAATGCAAAGAAGTGGCCGGGGGCAGTGGCTCATGCTTGTAATCCCAGCACTTTGGGAGGCCGAGGCGGGCGGATCACGAGGTCAGGAGATCGAGACCACGGTGAAACCCCGTCTCTACTAAAAATACAAAAAATTAGCCGGGCGTGGTGGCGGGCGCCTGGAGTCCCAGCTACTCGGAGAGGCTGAGGCAGGAGAATGGCGTGAACCTGGGAGGCGGAGCTTGCAGTGAGCCGAGATTGCGCCACTGCACTCTAGCCTGGGTGACAGAGCGAGACTCCATCTCAAAAAAAAAAAAAAAAAAAAAAGAAAAAAAAAAGAAATGCAAAGAAGTTAAGGCAACAAACTCAGTAAATATGGCATCAAAGCAGTTTAGTAATAAGAACGCTGAAGTGGCTGAGGCCATTGATCATGGAGAAACAAATTATAAGCTAAAGATGTGAGTGTGATGAATATGGAGATAAGATCTGCAGAATATGGTGAAGATTGCATTGTCCTTAAGGCAGTGTGTATGCTTGTGTGTGTGAGAGTGTGTGTGTGTGTGAGAGAGAGAGAGACAGAAAGGGAGAGAGAGGACAATAAAGAATTGTACAATAAAACAAAGAACAGTCAACAGAGACTGTACAATGAGAGAAAAAAGAGTCAACAGGCAACCAAAAAAATAAAAAATAAAACAAGAAACCGAGGAAGAAAATTACTACTCATCTCTCTTCAAATCAAGTATAGGAAGAAATAGACCAACAGGTTACTGTTAGAGAGAAAAAGTGTTTTTACCAACATGAATGGGAAGAGACATTAAAGGACATAATAGCAGCACTTACCATAATGCTTAATAAACAAAGCACTTGAGATAAGTTTTGTTGAATACAAATTAATATGTTTACTGTTTGCCTTTTCGTGAATACTTTCACATATATCTGCTTTAATCTTGTGGGTTTTTAAAATAGATTATCTTAATCTGTCCCTAACTTACTTTACAGAGAAATTGGGGTCAATCCAGCAGAGGATATCTGGTGTCAAGATTGCCAAGAATTTGCAACCTGGACATGGATTCTCATTCAAAATCACAGAAACAAGCACTCTTTTCTCAAAAGGTATAACCAAGATTCAAATGTTGGGAAGACCAATAACTAATTTCAAATTTGAACGACCAAAGGTAGCACTGCTGGGCCAAGAATTGGGTAGAGCATGGACCAGAGATGAAGAGCAATTAAGGAAAAAGTGAGGACAAATGATGATTTCATAATGTAAACATATATAAAACATCACATTGTACCCCAGAAAAATAATGCATGCAATTATTATTTGTCAATTAAAAAGAAAAGAAAAAGGAGGGTTCATGGAAGCAGTCTTGGTGAAACTTCAGCCATTTCCATTAATTCATGGTGTAGGTGGGCTGGTCTAGTTTTAAGAACTAACAATGGGACAAGGTGAAATTCGCTCTTGGGCCTTCATCTGATAAGTTGTAATTGATGTTTAGGTCTCTTGTTATAAATCTTCAGTTGAGATAAAGGTCTTAACTGAAAGGGAGTCTGTCTACAATGAAAGAATGGTCTTACAATTTATTCATTCAATTGTTCCTAAATTCCTGATTTTCAGGTTCACCCTTTCCTTTAATACAAATAATTAGCTGGTGACATAATCCATGTGCTATTGGAAAGAAAGCACACTCCCTTCCCACTGCCATATTTCCATGTCTTCCTGTTCTCCTGTTATTCATAATTCCTGCTCCCTCTTCATTATTAACTCCTATTTATGCTCTTGATTCCTGCAGCTGTCACCTTTGCCCTGCACATGGCCACTGCTCTCCTACCTGCATTCAGCAAAGCACCACTAACACTGGGCTGTTTTATGTAATAGATACCTGCCTAAGGTTTGAGAATAATAGAGACACAGGAGAATTCATTCATCCCATTTAGTAAATAGTTTTTAACACCTATCATTGATACGACTCCAATGAGTAGAGGAACACCAGTTTCTTCGTCTGGAGTCAAATTAGATAAAACGACATGGACACACATGGAGTGGTTTAAAGGAGCGGAGAGTTTAATAGGCAAGAAAGAAGGAAGAAGGCAGAAGGAAGAAGCTCCTCCACACAGAGAGGGAGCCGGGCTCCAAAGTAGAGAGAGGGAACCAACCCCAAGTGCAGTGGATACCAGCCAGATATATGCAGAGGCTGGAGGAAGTGGTGTCGGATTTGCACAGGGCTCAGGGGATTGGTTTGACCAGGCATGTCATTCATGTAGCCCATGAAAAAGCTGGCCCTCCAACCCTAATATGCAAATTAAAGGCGCCATGATGTTCTACACACGTGGGGATATGTGGGGGCGGCCATGTTGCCAGGAACATGTGGGGCAAGGGCAAGAAGACCCTGGGAATCACCATGTTTGGGTGGACCCAGTTACTAATGGCCTGTTTTTGCACATCGAAGGTTGCCAGCCTGGCTCTAAGAGCAGGGGCTTTACAGGAAACTTTACTGGGGATGCTTTTTAAAAAAATGAAAACTTCCCAAGGACCCTTTTTCCTCTCTATCTGCCTAAAATAATTTCTTAATAACTCCTACCACATCGTCTAGACATTTTTCTAGGTGCTGGGCACAAAGCATTGAACAATAAGGATAAAATCCTTGTCTTCATATTGCTTACATTTTATTTGGATCACAGAGAGTAAGTAATGTTAAAAACTATATTAAGGTTGCAATTAACTTTCTTTGTTAGACAAATAGTGCCAATATGATCCTAAGAATCTAGAAAAAATTAGAACTTGGCTTCTTTAAATGACTGCTTAATGGGTTGCTTATTATTTCCCACACCCTTGTGTTTCTCTGAAGAACAAAAGATAGAGGAACAAAATGAAGGGGAGAAAGGTGATACAATAAGGATTCCTAAAGACAACAGGCCAGGCCAGGTGCAGTGGCTCATGCTTGTAATCTCAGCACTTTGGGAGGCTCAGACAGGAGGATTGCTTGAGCCCAGGTATTTGAGACCAGCCTGGGCAACATAGCAAGACTTCGTCTCTACTAAAAAATGATAAAAATTAGTCAGGCATGGTGGTGTCCACCTGTAGTCCTAGCTTCTCAGGAGGCTGAGGTATGAGGTTTGCTCAAACTCAATAGTCGGAGGCTGCAGTAGTGAGCTATAACCGTGCCATTGCACTCCAGTGAGATCTTGTCTTAGAAAAAAAAATAAAAAACCCGAAAGGTAACAAGACAACTCCAAGTGGCTCTAAAGAAGTCACCTTCACAGAATTCTGAAGAGGGAGTCTGTCTTGGGGCACATTATTCTAGATTTTTACCTCCTCAAATGGATGATCTGATGTATGAAGTCACCTCCCTTATCATATCAGCTGGAACCTTCCTCCAGTGTGCAGGTCCTTTCCTTTTTATTTATATGAAGAGCCTCCCTACATATTTGTACTCATGACTTCCACATTGATAAATGGCTTTCACTTAGTGCTATGACAACTCTTCTCTGGAACACTTTCAGTTCTCAACTCATGATTAATAGTTTCAGTTAACATTCTTTCCTTTACTTATCTTAGTAATTGACAGAGGTGAACTTGCTCTCTCTGTTGTAACAAGTACAGGTAGCTTCATATTTTATACATTCCATTAGAAAATGGTGTAGAAAAGGAGGATCTCTGACCAGATAAAAGAGAAGGTCTCTGGTCTCTGACTAGGTAAAGATAGTTCCCCTAATCCTTCTTGACCACAGATATTACTTTTTGTCAGCATCCAAAATCTTTTTAATAAGAAGGTAAGCAGTCTGCCATTCTCAGATCTCAAACTCCATGCTGGGAGAACCACTACTCTCTTCAAAGCTGTCACATAAGGACATTTAAGTCTGCAGAGGTTTCTGTGTCTTTTGTTCGGGTATGCCCTGCCCACACAGGTGGAGTCTACTGAGGCAGGCAGGCCTCCTTGAGCTGCGGTGGGCTCCACCCAGTTCAAGCTTCCCAGCTGCTTTGTTTACCATCTCAAGCCTCAGCAATGGGGGGCGCCCCTCACCCAGCCTCACTGCCCCCCTTGCAGTTCCATCTCAGTCTGCTGTGCTAGCAATGAGCGAGGCTTCGTGGGTGTGGGACCCATGCCCTCTCTGACCACTCCTATTCAACATAGTGTTGGAAGTTCTGGCCAGGGCAATCAGGCAGGAGAAAGAAATAAAGGGTATTCAATTAGGAAAAGAGGAAGTCAAATTGTCCCTGTTTGCAGATGACATGATTGTATATTTAGAAAACCCCATCGTTTCAGTCCAAAACCTCCTTACGCTGATAAGGAACTTAGGCAAAGTCTCAGGATACACAATCAATGTGGAAAAATCACAAGCATTCTTATACACCAATAACAGACAAACAGAGAGCCAAATCATGAGTGAACTCCCATTCACAATTGCTTCAAAGAGAATAAAATACCTAGGAATCCAACTTACAAGGGATGTGAAGGACCTCTTCAAGGAGAACTACAAACCACTGCTCAATGAAATAAAAGAGGACACAGACAAGTGGAAGAACATTCCATGCTCATGGATAGGAAGAATCAATATCATGAAAATGGCCATACTGCCCAAGGTAATTTATAGATTCAATGCCATCCTCATCAAGCTACCAAGGACTTTCTTCACAGAATTGGGAAAAACTACTTTAAAGTTCATATGAAACCAAAAAAGAGCCTGCATTGCGAAGACAATCCTAAGCCAAACGAACAAAGCTGGAGGCATCACGCTACCTGACTTCAAACTATACTACAAGGCCACAGTAACCAAAACAGCATGGTACTGGTACCAAAACAGAGATATAGACCAATGGAACAGAACAGAGCCCTCAGAAATAATACCACACATCTACAAGCATCTGATCTTTGACAAACCTGACAAAAACAAGAAATGGGGAAAGGATTCCCTATTTAATAAATGGTGCTGGGAAAACTGGCTAGCCATATGTAGAAAGCTGAAACTGGATCCCTTCCTTACACCTTATACAAAAATTAATTCAAGATGGATTAAAGACTTAAATGTAAGACCTAAAACCATAAAAATCCTAGAAGAAAACCTAGGCAATACCATTCAGGAGATAGACATAGGCAAGGACTTCATGTCTAAAACACCAAAAGCAATGGCAACAAAAGCCAAAATTGACAAGTGTGATCTAATTAAACTAAAGAGCTTCTGCACAGCAAAAGAAACCACCATCAGAGTGAACAGGCGATCTACAGAATGGGACAAAATTTTTGCAATCTACTCATCTGACAAAGGGCTAATATCCGGAATCTACAAAGAACTCAAAAAACTTACAAGAAAAAAGCAAATGACCCCATCAAAAAGTGGGCAAAGGATATGAACAGACACTTCTCAAAAGAAGACATTTATATAGCCAACAGACATGTGAAAAAATGCTTATCATCACTGGCCATCAGAGAAATGCAAATCAAAACCACAATGAGATACCATCTCACACCAGTTAGAATGGCCATCATTAAAAAATCAGGAAACAACAGGTGCTGGAGAGGATGTGGAGAAATACGAACACTTTTACACTGTTGGTGGGACTGTAAACTAGTTCAACCATTGTGGAAGACAGCGTGACAATTCCTCAAGGATCTAGAACTAGAAATGCCATTTGACCCAGCCATCCCATTACTGGGTATATACCTAAAGGATTATAACTCATGCTGCTATAAAGACACATGTACATGTATGTTTATTGTGGTACTATTCACAATAGCAAAGACTTGGAACCAATCCAAAAGTCCATCAATGATAGACTGGATTAAGAAAATGTGGCACATACACACCATGGAATACTATGCAGCCATAAAAAAGGATGAGTTCATGTCCTTTGTAGGGACATGGATGAAGCTGGAAACCACCACTCTCAGCAAACTGTCGCAAGGACAAAAAACCAAACATCGCATGTTCTCACTTATAGGTGGGAATTGAACAATGAGAACACTTGGACACAGGAAGGGGAACATCACGCACCAGGGCCTGTCATGGGATGGGGGGAGGGGGGAGGGATATAATTAGGAGATATACCTAATGTAAATGACAAATTAATGGGTGCAGCACACCAGCATGGCACATGTATACATATGTAACAAACCTGCACATTGTACACAGGTACCCTAGAACTTAAAGTATAATAATAAAAAAAAAAAGAAAAAAGAAGGTAGGATCCAGGGTTAGTTTTTGTAGCCTTGGCTGGCCCCTTGGCTTCCGGCACGCTCGAACTTCCGGCCCTTGGAGCGGACGTAGGGTTTGGTGTGGCTGTGGGGATTCCCCCGGGGGCCTTGTCGAAATGCCGGTACACCTCTCAACCCTTGCAAGGACCTGAGAGCAGGACGGTGCCTGGGGGACCTGGGGGAGTCCAGGGCCAGCTGGTCGAAAGTGAGGTTCTTGCCCCCCGCCCTGACGATGTGGCTGCAGGCCCGGCTGGTCACGCCCAACACACACACCTTCAGTTTGGGCACCTCTTGAACCCACAGGTCATCTGTTATGGTTCCCACAACCACAGCCGTTTTGTTTTCCTGGTCAGGAAGCTTCATCTTCCGGATCATCCGGGAAAGGGACAGAGGTGGCTGGTTGGTGCACTCATAAACAACCTCTTCAGCACTATTACTTTTTTAAAAGTGCCCTAAATATCCTTATCAGAGGGGTATTCTTACTTTCACTTTCTCTTTTTTCCCCCTCAGGCCTTTCTTGCTCACTATTTAAATCTGTGTTCTAAAGCTTCTCTTCCAGTCCTAGGATCCCCAATTCTTTGTCTCCCTTGCCTTCCAAGGGAACTTTTTTTTTTTTAACAATTCTTAATTACGCAAAGAATTTTATTTCTTCATTTTCTCACCCATTCCAATTCTAACTGAGCTCTAGGGCCTACCTACATTTAACTAAATGAAACTAAACAACAAAACCATCATTTATATGGCTGTCCTATGTTATGGAAGCAAGCTTGAGTCATCTTTTTTAATAAGAATTTTGTCTTCTTCCTACAAATGCATTGTCACCAAAGAGAGTAATAGAGGGAAGGATTTTGCATAGGGAGAGATGAGCTTGGGATGGGTAGAATCAAAATTTCCGAGAGTTTTAAGGGGTGGGTAATGGGATTTTGCACAGAACCGTAAGATAAAGAAAAAGAGAGAAGGGAGCTTTTCAGTTGAAGGTGGATAAGGTTTCTATTAGTGATGTGTGGGGAGAGATAGATGGATATTAAAAGGGAGGACAGTTTACATATATAGAAATTTATAAAGGCCTAAATACAGACACAGGAAAGACAACCCACCTGTTTCTAGCATCCTAGGTAGCATATTTGTGTGGAGCCAATAAAAAAGTGTACACAAATAAACCAATTATATTCAAGTATGTTTTGAAAGAGCCATGTTGACTGGCCTAAGATGTGGAAAAAAAGCCAGGGGTTTTGTTCACAGTAAGTTCAATACAAACAAATACAGTGATTTGCCAAGAGCTAACTAGTATCTTAGCCTGCATTAATGCAATTACAGTCTCTTTAATAGTGTAGTGTTGTTCTACAGCACTTACCATGGGGAGTAAATGAAGCATTTCTATCATGGTAATAAATCTATTGGTAGTACAGTCATTAATGAACTGTTGTTTTTTTTTTTTTTTTTTTTTTTTGACGGAATTTCACTCTTATTGCCTGAGCAACAAGAGTGCCTGAGCAATGGCGCGATCTTGGCTCACCACAACCTCTGCTTCCTAGGTTCAAGTGACTCTCCTGCTTCAGCCTCCTGAGTAGCTGGGATTACAGGCGCCTGCCACAACACCTGGCTAATTATGTATTTTTAGTGGAGACAGGTTTCTCCATGTTGGTCGGGCTGGTCTGGAACTCCCGACCTCAGGTGATCCACCCAACTTGGCCTCCCAAAGTGCTAGGATTACAGGTGTGAGCCACTGTACCCGGCCCTGGTTTGTTTATTTTTATTTATTTATTTTTTTGGTTAAGTTTTTATTTGGTCATATGAAGACACAGTAAGGTTTTGCTTCTATAAAGTGAATAATCATTAAATTTTTTTTTTTTTTGTAATTCAAGGGAAAACTTAAGTTTGGTTGGTTAATGTTCCTTTTTCCCCTCTATATAGATGTTCTTAAGAGAATAATTGTAGTTAAAAAAAAATAAGTAGTTACACTTTTGGAAGCCAGCATGTTACATTACAGTTGTGCAGGGAGGATCAGAGGTAGAGACCCCAAGAAGCTACTGCAGGCCTGACTCCCTCTTCCCTTCCTTGCCCAGCCCCTCTAGTTTTGTCTGAGGGATGCAAAGTAAACTACATCAACAAAGGTCCAGGAACCACAACAATTCTGAGGTCACAAATGATCTAGGCCTGCAGGTGGATGCCCTAGATTGTAGGTATTGATGCCAACGAAGGAACCCACCCTCTTAACACCTCACGATCTGTAGGGCATTGACAGCAGAGGCTTTTACTCCTCAGCCCCTCCCCTGAAAGGCCTTGATTAGGAAGGTAGCTGAGTCACCATAGAAAGGCCAAGTATGCGTAACACAGCCAATACTGAGAGTGAATTCTGATAGACAACTTTCTTCGCATTATGTTTTATTTTTGTTTTTCTATATTCATATTGTTTTCTATATTTATTTTCATATATTCTACATTCAGAATACAGAATATATTTCTATATTCTATATTTTGTTTTTCTGTATTTTTCTATAAATAGAATGCATCACCGACCCAAGGGATTCAAACATCATGGGTATCAGAATCACATGTCCCTCCCCAGAGATACTGCTTCTGTCTAGAATCCCAACAGCCCCCTTCAGGCACTGTGTCACCCTTGGGTTTTTTCCTGAGATAGTAAGCTGTAGCAGGAGGCCCTGAGAGCTGCCGTTGCTTTGTTGGGAGAATAAGGCAGTAATCTGTAGCATCACTTCCTCAGCTTAAAATGAAGGGCTTGGCCCAAATGACTTGTAAGTTTCTTTTCAATTTCTACCTCCTGCAAAAATAGCAAAAGGAAGTTTTCAAATTTTCATTTATAATATCCTGGAATACATAGGACAAGTGAAAAGGCAATTTGTTGACTAATTTGATCATGGTAAAGAGTCAGATTGGATAATTAGATTCCAAAGTGGATTTTGGGGGGGCCTAATTTTCCTGTTTAGCTGTCTAACAGTATCAAAATAACTGCTAATTGCCAAATCTCTCTCTCTCCCTTCTCTGTATGCTTAGCCAATATTGTTCTAGTGCATTAAAAAAAATGCTACCATTGCTCAGTCCACCTGTGCATCTCCTAATAATTAAATAGTGCACTTGTAGAAATTTTTTTTGGTTGGAGGGAGGTGGGAGACGAGAAGATTTACACATATAGGGACTAGTCATAGCCTATAGTTAAGTGTCTAGCTCCAGAACCTGAAGCACAATGGTTTCTCCTAAGTGAAATTTAGAACTATAGGACCAGCTGTAAGCTGAGACCTCCAAAATCAGCATTGGTCAGTGGTCCCCAAATTTTGGGCAAAGGGAATCACTTAGGAATCTTTAATAATACTGATATTTGGTTGCCCCTAACTCTACCAGACATGATGATTTAATTGGTAGGGGATGAGAATAGGAATCGTAAAATTTCCCCAAGTGATTCTAATGTGGAACAAAGTTTGGGAACTCCTGAAATTTGGTTGATATCATCATAAAATGAGCTAGTTTGTTAGGTTGATTTTTTGCAATGCTTGGACCTAAGGCAATGTGATCAAGATTGCAGGCACTTGGATCAGACAAGCTGCTTCTTAATCTTGCTCAACCTCTGCTGGTTCTGTCTATGTCCGCAGACTGGCCAGGTAATTTTGTTTAGTTTCAGCTTTCTTATTTGTATGATAAAGATAAATGTGCCCACCTCATAATATTGTTCTGAAGATGAAATGAGTTTGGAAGGTTTTGGAAAATTGTTGGCATGAAATCTGGCACCCAGAACTTGATACATTCTAGCCATCATTATATGTTGTTAGGATTTTGAACCTATATTTTATTTTATAAGACAAAGGTCGCTGGGTGCAGTGGTTCACGCCTGTAATCCCAGCACTTTGGGAAGCCGAGACGGGTGGAAAACCTGAGGTCGGGAGTTTGAGACCAGCCTGACCAGCATAGAGAAACCCCGTCTCTATTAAAAATACAAAAAGTTAGCCAGGCGTGGTGGCACGTGCCTGTAATCCCAGCTACTCAGGAGGCTGAAGCAGGAGAGTCACTTGAACCTGGGAGGTGGAGGTTGTGGTGAGCTGAGATCTTGCCGTTGCACTCCAGGCTAAGTAATAAGAGCGAAACTCCGTCTCAAAAAAGAAAAAGATCTTTGAATAAGTCACCTGAGGAAGTTACCATAGGCCTTCCTTTATTTATTTTCTAAAGATTTCATAATAATTATATTTTCTTTTATATCACAAAATTAATTTCTGCAAAACAAAGCAAGATATCTACCATTTACCACAACTGTCTTCTTCAACACTGTTTTGTTCTATAAAATGGAAATGAAAGTCCTGTGCAATAGCAGTCACTAGCTAGCATCTAATTTAATTATCTTTATAGCATCTTTCATAAAACTAAGTCAGTAGGAGGCCATAAAAAGAGAATTTAGGAAATTTTATTAATCTCCTGGGTAATAATATAGACATTTTCCTTGAATTTGTAATGTCTCGGTGGGCTTTTGATTAGATATGCAACTCAGGTCAACAATTTTATTGCCAATTCCTCATAGCAGCTCTATCTCTAAAATCATATGTATAATGCAGCCAACTTCCCCTAATGCAAAATATCCACATTCTGTTTTCATGTGTTAGTTTCTTTTGATTTTTAAAATGTACTAAACCAATGTAAAAATAAAGTTATGTATGCTTAGCCCACCTTGGGCAAAAATGCAGTTTTGCCGGGGAGTGAGGTATGAGTAGAGAGATGGGTGTCCCTATTAAGAAGAAGATTAAAGGGAGTTTTAGGCAACTCTCTAAGAAAAGTCTATGCTCTACTCCTAAACTTCTCTAATGCCTTGGCAGTGTAACCGGAATCCTGAAATACTAGTTTCACAGCTAGCAGGCGCCTGCCACCATTAGGTTTGTTGCTTCTCGCTGAGGCAACTCTAAGTTGATCCCAGCATGCTGTGCAAATATAATCAGCTTTCATGTGTGTCATAATGCAAAAAAACATGGGACGCCCTGCTTACATAGCGCTCTTTTTCTTCAGTGAATGTTATCATTATAATTAAAGTGTCTTTGGGTATAATCTTGGATGATTCTAACACTCAAAGAACAAAAATGAAGAATTCCTGACCATTTCAAAAACTCATCCAATTTTAAGATGCTCTTTTTGGTTATGAAGGAAAACACAATTAGAGATTGTTGTTCAAATTATATGATAGATGACTCTGCAGTACATTATAGTATCAAAAAATCTGGGCTTCGTCAGCTTTGGAGGGCTATTATCATAACAGTTGGGTGATTCATTTAGGTCAGAAAAATCCCATTTCAGAATATTCTTGAAAAAAATATAATTAATATAATTCCACTCAGATTTGAGAACATTTGGTTTATTTCTAGCTACAAATAGTTTCCTCTATACCAGAAAATAGATTATTTACTTCTTTTCTCTAGGTTTATGTGTTGCTAGGTTTCATTTGAACTTTATTTCAACCTTAAGAATAAATTGGGAAGAAAAAATATGTTTAGGGTGGGGACTGAAATAAGTAATGTAGAATTCCAAATCAGTTAGAGTAAAAAAATTCAATGGCTTGGGGACAGGATGTGATATAAATAGAAAGACTATGGGAAGATTGCCCAGAAGCCAGAATTTGGGTTCAAATACTAAAATTTTAGAACTGAAAACAACCTTTGAGATTTTTAAATGAGGAAGTGAAGGGTCACAAAATATTGTAGATTATAGCTCCAGAATAGAGTGAAATTGTGAATTTAGTAATAATACCTTCACCAGGCCAATTCTTCCACCCTCAAATCTGGGTAAGTCTCTTCAATATTAATCCTGCTAGTGAGATGGGATTTTAAAGAGACATCTGGAAACACCAGTGTTCCAATTTGGCACCAGAGGGTTGACTCCTCCCAAACATTTCCTCTTGTTCCTATAACCACTGCCCCACCCACCCCATCTCCATCTCCTTCCCTGCTCTGCCCTCCTCTTTCAAAATAACTTAGTAGAAAGGTTACTTTCTCCAAAATATTGAATTTTTTTTTGAAGCAAGATTTGAGTCTTCCTTATTGTATTTTAGGAAATAACATAATACTGTGTGTGCCTATTGGTTGCTTAGTAAATATTTGTTAAACAAACAAAACGCCTAAGAGAAGAGACCTGAAATCAATCCAAAAGTAGAAAAAAAGAAAGACAAAACAACCAAATTAAAGCACTTCTCACCCTCACTGGACCAGGGGAAAATTTCAGTTTCAAACATCTACAGACTGGGTGTCTGCCTGGACCCAGCAGGATTTGGTCTCCAGTCTCACTGAAGCATTGTTACTCTGAGGATTTCCGAGTGCATAATGGGTTTCCCGAGCTGCTTGAGTAAGTGCATCCTAGTCCCTGCAATTATGTTCATGACAACAGCTAGCAGACATTATGTCTTGCTTTGATTCTTTCTTTCTCCTTCATTCTATTTTAATTCTTCTTGATATTTTGGCTTGTTCTTAACATAAAATTCGTTTAAACATGGTGGATTGACCATGAACATTTATTGCCTTCCTGAAACCACTCTAAAATGATGGTAAACAACAACAACAAAAATACTCGAAGGGCCGGCACAGTGGCTCACACCTGTAATCCCAGCACTTTGGGAGGCCGAGGCTGGTGGATCACTTAAGGCCAGGAGTTCGAGATTAGCCTGGCCAACATGGCGAAACCCTGCCTCTGCTAAAAATGCAAAAATTAGCTGGCCGTGGTGGTGCACGCCTGTAATCCCACTACTCGGGAGGCAGAGGCAGGAGAATGGCTTGAACTCGGGAGGCAGAGATTACAGTGAGCTGAGATTGCGCCACGGCACACCAGCCTGGGCGACAGAGCGAGACTCGTCTCACAGCAACAACAACAACAACAACACAAAAACAAACAAACAAACCAAAAAAACCTCGAAGGACAAATAGGAAAGAGGACATCAGTGGTTGAGAAGTTTGAGTAAATGTTTAGCAGAGGGAAAGCATGGAGCAGTGATAACTGAATTAGGACCAGAGGAAGCTGTTTAGGAGGAGAAGATTGCTTATTTGTCTCAAAGAACTGTGGTAGGGCCAAGGACCATTGAAGGAGAGACAGTATGGTGCTGTAAAGAAGGTGATGAATTGAGAAAGCCTGTGTACCAAAGAGTGGACTTCTTTTCCTTCTTTCCTTCTCTCCTCTTCTCTAGCTCTGTGGCTTAGCAGGTTGCTCACCATCTCTAGCTACTTGCTTCCTGGCAGGAGAGCCAATGCTTTTTCTCTGGATAAATTTAATAGAAGTTCCTACAGGATCACTTTGTTGTTGTACTCTGCATGTAATGGCAACCCAACCCAGACCACTAGAACCAGGCTTAAATCTCATATTTCCAAATATGTCACAGAGAGCGATAATGTGCTCCCAACAGTTTGAACAACAACAACACGAAAGTCCTGACGTCGAGCCATACTGGATTGACTTGGGTTACTTGTTACTTCTGAACCAATCACTGTGGCCAGGGAGAATGGATGCTCTGATTAACCAGACCAGGGCTGTACAGGAGAGGAGAAGGATGGTACCACAGGAAAAATAATGGGATATGTTATAAGGAAAGGAGAAGTGGGTTCTGGGGAAACAATGACCTTATCTTCTAATATAATTACTCTGAGAATACAGTATCTTTGTTGAATAGGGCTCTCATAGTAGCCACATGCCTGACTATAGGTGGCACGATAGGAGCCAGAAGCAATCCCTAGGCCTACCAGCTGGGACCAGATTTGCACATGTTACAAAACATGAGAACGTATACATAATGAATTATATCTGACTGCTTTCCTCAGAAGGAGTCATTACAGGAAAATGTTTACATGGAAACTTTTCTGCTTTCAAATACATCCAGAGAAGATTTCTTAAACTTCTTTGATAGCCTGTTTCATCGCAGCCATCATTATCAGGAAATTTACTTTTATGCTGTTAATTTAATTTAATTTAATTCTTCTGTTCTGTCTGCAGCTTTTCAAAGTAGCTGGACATAATCCTCTATATAATATGTATGCTTATGCTTGAAGATAATCTTACAATTTTCTTCCGGGATGGATGACTTCTGTTTTTTTAGCCACAGAATTTTATTTCGCAAACCTTTCATCATCTTTGAGTGTCTCCTCTGAACTGCCTCCAAATTTTCTGCATTTATCTCAAGCTCTAGAGTCCAGCAATGAATATAATAATCTAGGGAGAGCCCCACAACAAAGTGAAGGCAATTGCTTAGGAAAATAGAAAGAATATTTTTGCACAGGACTTCATAGTTTTAAAAGGACTTTCCCAGGCATCACTTTGTCATTTGAGGTAAGTGTTGCTTCCTCCTCCTCCTAAACTCTGATGGTTGATGTGGGTCTATCCTGAGTCAGATCCAGATTGGGAAGGCTCAGAGCTCCAGTTTGGGGTCAGCTGGAAGTCCAAGGTAGTTCTGAGGTTACAGCACAAGTTCATATTTCTGTATGCTTCCCTGGGACCAGTAACGATTTAAAAAATGGAGTAAACCACAGGGGCTTTCCATGGTTTGGACCAGTGCTGCCCAATAGAACTTTCTGTGATGACAAAATGTTCTATATCTGCACTAATATGGTAGCTATTAGCCACATGTGACTACTGAGTATTGGAAACATAGCTCATGCAACTGAGAAACAGGATTTGTACTTTTATTTAACTTTACACATGGCTAGTGGCATAATCTTTGGACCATCCTTAAGTCTGGGTCTGAGCTTGAATTGGTTTCTGTGATTGAAGCATAAAGCACTTTGGTAGATCATCATATTTTAGAAATAATTTGATGGGTGGGAAGCATCTTAGTGGAATCCCAGTCTCTTATCATATTTCTTATTATACGTTTCAGTATTATTTGATTAAAAGCGTTTTCCTCAGACGTGCTGGCACTATATTACTAACTTATGTGTTCTTTTCCTCAGAAATAGATTAATTGTTACTTAGCTCTTTGCCTAGGACAGCGAATACCTTCTCAAGTAAATTTGTATGGGCACAGCAACAAAACCTTGGGGTACCCTAGATGGTTACTAAGCAGGTTTTGGCAGAGATGAAAAGTCTTAAGAGAGGCTGAGTTCTAAATACCCATCTGAGACCAAGACCAATACTGCTAAGCCATAAGACAGTTTAGCATTTCATCTATGCATGACACACTTATTGGCATTAAAAGGCTATATTAAAGGATATACATAATATGAAACTTAACGAGCTTAGTTCAACTTCTGCCACATATTTGGTCTGCACTTTTTGCTGAGTTTAGTTTTTGAAGCATCTTGGAAGCCAGAGTAGTTATTAGATCAGTGAGGATGTGAGCGAGGAATCAGTCTTCTATTCTTACAGATGTACACTCTGCAGATTTATAGAGATCTTTGTCCTTAGGAACATTTACCCACTTATGTGCCTCTGAAAATAAAAAATAAACATAGTTATGTGCTATATAATGACATTTTCATCAGTGACAGACTACATATACAGTGGTGGTTCCATAGGATTATAGAACCATATTTTTACTTACCTTTTCTAATGTTTAGATCTGTTTGGATATGCAAATAGCATTGTATTACAACTGCCTACCATATTGAGTACAGCAACATGCTGTACAGGTGTGTAGCCTGGGAGCAATAGGCTGTACCATAGGTGTGTAGTAGGCTATACCATCTAGGTTTGTGTAAGTACACTCTATGATGTTTGTACAACCACAAAAATCACCTAACAACACATTTCTCAGAATGTATTCCCATCATTAAGTGCTGTATGACTAAATAGTTTTATTTCCTCTTAAAAGTAAGTAGGTTCATGGTTCATTTATAAATACTTGTCTGCTGACTTTATTGTTGCTTTCTTCCTCTGAGCTCTGCTTTCTTACACTTCTGCTTTTGTCTTTGTAGTAATCTTAAATTTTCATCATTCCTCCCTCTTTTCAATTGTAGCTGGAGACCTTGCTTCTAACTGTACTGAGAAAATAGGAGCTCTTAGAAAAGCACTTCTTGTCCCTCTAACATCAAATAGACTAAACTAATTGCATTCACACCTGGGCTGTCCCTTCCTTTACAGTAGATGAACTGTCCATAAGGCCAAGCCCTATGTAGGCACCAGAACTCATTACTACTTGGCTGTGGAAGGGTTTTGCTTCTGAAAATATTCTCCGTTTCTCGTGACTCATCCATTGTCCTTCCTCAGTTGAATTTTCCTCATTTTCTATTATATACTTGCTTTAATGTCACTCATTCAAATAACAGCAATTACAGCAAACCTTCTTAATTCCAACATCTCCAGCCACTGTTTCATTTCTCCCCTTTATTTTACAGCAAAATTCCAAAAAATAGTTCTCTATACTCAATAACCCTACCTTCTCACCTCTTATTCTTTCCTATGCGTATCTGTATATGATTTATTTGCATGAAAGCATATTATGAAAATTGATGAAATACACATAAAGTCTTTAGGTATATATTTTTATTTGGAAATAATTTCAAACTTATGGAAGAGTTGCAATAGTATTAAAAGCTCACATGTCTTCAATCATTAACATTTTATCACATTTACTGTCTCTCCATGATGCTATTATATTTCATTTATTTTAAACTTTTATAGGTACATAGTATGTGTGTGTATTTATGGGGTACATGAGATATTTTGATACAGGCATACAGTGCTTAATAATCACATCAGGGTAAATGGAGCATCCATCATCTCTTAAGAATTTATCATATTTTTGCCTTACAAACATTCAGTTATACTCTTACAGTTATTTTAAATTCACAGGAAATTACTGTTGACTATAGTCACCCTGTAGTGTTATCACATACTAGATCTTATTCATTCTATCTAACTGTATTTTTGTACCCATGAATCATCTTCACTCCCTCACTGCTGTTACCCTTCCTAGCCTCTGGTAACCACCATTCTACTATCTCCATGAGTTCAAATGTTTTAAATTTTAGCTCCCCAAAATGAGTCAGAACATAAGTTTGTCTTTCTGTGTCTGGCTTATTTCACTCAACATAATATTCCCGTTTCATCCATGTTAGTGCAAATGAAAAGATCTCATTCTTTTTTGTGGCTGAATAGTACTCAATTATGTATATGTACCACATCTTTATTTGTCTGTCGATGGACACTTAGGTTACTTACAAATCTTGGCTATTGTGAATAGTACTGCAATAAACATGGAAGTGCAGATATCTCTTTTATATACTGATTTCCTTTCTTTTGAGTATATACCTAGCAGTGGGAGTGTTGGGTCATATGGAAGTTCTATTTTTAGATTTTTTGAAGAATCTCCATACTGTTCTTTATAGTGATCGTACTAATGTACATCCCCACCAACAGTGTATGAGAGTTCCCTTTTCTCCACAACCTTGCCAATATTTGTTATTGCCTGTCTTTTATATAAAAGCCATTTTAAGTGGGATGAGATGATTATCTCATTGTAGTTTTGAATTGCATCTCTCTGATGATCAGTGATGTTGAGCACCTTTTCTTATACCTGATTGCCTTTTGTATGTCTTCTTTGAGGAAAGTCTATCCAGATATTTTGCTAATTTAAAAAATCAGATTGCTTGATTTTTGATCAAATTGTTAGATGTTTTCCTATTGAGTGTTTGAGTTACTTATACATTCTGGTTATTAAACCCTTGTCAGATGAAGAGTTTGAAAATATTTTCTCCCATGCTGTAGGTCATCTCTTCACTTTGTTGATTGTTTCCTTTGCTGTGCAGAGGCTTTTAAACTTGTTATAATTCCATCTGTCCATTTTTGCTTTATTTGTCTGTGCTTGTAGAGTAGTAACCAAGAAATCATTGCCCAGACCAATGTCCTGGAGAGTTTCTTCAATATTTTCTTTTAGTAGTTTTCATAGTTTTGATTTCTTAAATTTAAGTGTTTAATCCATTTTGATTTGATTTTTTGTATATGGTGCAAGATAGAGGTCTAGTTTCATTCTTCTGCATACAGATATCCAGTTTTCCCAGGACCATTTATTGAAGGCACCTTTGTCAAAAATGAGCTAACTGTAGATATATGGTCTTATTTCTGGGTGGTCTATTCTGTTCCATTGGTTTCTGTGTCTATTTTTATGCCAGCACAATGCTGTTTGGGTTACTATCACTCATTGGTATCAGTCGAAGTCAGGTAATATAATTTTTCCAGTTTTGTTCTTTTTGCTCAGGATGGCTTTGGCTATTCTGGGTCATTCATGGTTCCATATAAATTACAGGATTATTTTTTCAATCTCGGTGAAGAATGTCATTGGGTCTATTTCTCTCTTTAGCTCTAGAAATATTTCCTTTATATATGTGAATGCTCCAGTGTTGGATGCATATATATTTACAATTGTTGTATTCCCTTGTTAAATCTACCCCTTTATCAATATGAAATAACCTTCTTTGTTTCTATGGTTTTTTTTTTTTCAGTTTCAGTTTGCATGGACTATCTTTTTTCATCACTTTATTTTCAGCCTATGTGTGTCTTTATATGTGAAGCGTGTTTCTTATAGGGAGAAGATAGTTGGGACTTGCTCTTTTATCCATTCAGCTTGATTTTTTTTTTATCTACTTTATGTCTTTTGATTGGACAGTTTAGTCCATTTACATTCAATGTTATTGTTGATGAGAATTTACTCTTGCCATTTTAAAATTGGTTTTCTGATCTTCTTTCTTTCCTTCCTGTTTTCCTTTTTGTGAAGGTGATTTTCTCTGGTGGTATGTCTTAATTTCTTGCCTTTTTGTGTGTCTGTTGTAAGTTTTTTGATTTCAGGTTACCACAAGGCTTGCAAATAACATGTTGTAACCCATTATTTAAAACTGATGACAACTTAACACTGATTACAAACAAAACCCAAAACAACCAAACAACAACTATCACACAGGCAAAGAGAAAACTAATGTAAACTCTACAGTTGAACTTCGTTCCCCCAACCAACTTTTAAAGTTTTTATTATTTCTATTTATATCTTATTATACTGTCTACATCTTTAAAAGTTGTTGTAGCTATTATTTTTTATTGGTTCATTTTTAGTTTTCCTACTCAAGATATGAGTTTACACACCATGATTACAGTATTATAATATTCTGTACTTTTCTGTGTACTTGCTGTTTTGTGCCTTTAGATTCTTATTGCTCTTTACTATCTTTTTCTTTCAGATTGAAAAACCCCTTTAGCATTTCTTATAGGGCAGTCTAGTGTTGATGAAATCCTTCAGCTTTTGTTTTTCTGGGAAAGGCTCTATTTCTTCTTGATGTTTGAAGAATATTTTCACTGGATATACTATTCTAGTATAAGAATTTTTATTTTTTCCTTTAGCACTTTAAGTGTATCATGCCACTCTCTGCTGGCTTATAAGGTTTCCACTGAGATGTCTGCTGCCAGACATATCGGAGCTCCTTTGTATATTATTATTATTTTTTTTTTCTCCTACTGCTTTAAGGATTTTTTCTTTAACCTTGGCTTTTGGAAGTTTGTTAAATGTCTTGAGGTAGTCTTATTTGAGTTACATCTGCTTGGTGTTCTATAACATTCTTGTAGTTGAATATTGATATCTCTCTCTATGTTTGGAAAGTTCTCTGTTATTATCCCTCTGAATACACTTTCTATCCCAATCTTGCTCTTTACCTCCTCTTTAAGGATTTGTCCTTAGATTTGTCCTTTTGAGGCTATTTTCTAGATCTTTATAGGTGTGCTTCATTCTTTTTTATTATTTTTTCTTTTATCTTCTCTGATTTTGTGTTTTCAAAGAGCCTGTCTTCAAGTTCACTCATTCTTTCTTCTGCTTAATTATTCTGCTGTTGAGAGATGTGACACATTCTTCAGTATGCCAACTGAATTTTTCAACTCTTGAATTTCTCGTAATTTTTAAAAATTACTTCAATCTTTTTGTTAAATATATTCAATAGGATTCTTAATTCTTCTCTGTGTTTTCTTGAATTAATCGAGTTCCATCGAAAGAGCTATTTTGAATTCCCTGTCTGAAAGGTCAATTATCTCTGTCATTCTAGGGTTGGTCACTGGTGCCTTATTTGGTTCGTTTGGTGAAGTCGTGCTTTCTTGGATGGTCATGATGCTTGTGGATGTTCAGTGAAGACTGAGCATTGAAGAGTTAGGTATTTATTGTAATCTTCACAGTCTGGGCTTGTTTGTAACCTGTCCTTCTTGAGAAGACTTTCCAATTTTTCAAAGGGAATTGAGTGCTGTGATATAAGTGTTTGGTCACAGCAGCTGTATCTGTATTAGGAGGCACCCAAAGCCCAGTAACACTGTGACTCTTGCAGACTGGTAAAGTTACTGCCTTAGTGGTCTTGGGTAAGTCCTGGGAGAATCCCTGGATTACCAGGCACAGTCTGTTGTTCTCTTCCCTTCCTTTATCCCAAACAAACAGTCTCTTTCTCCATGCTGAGCTTCCTGGAGTTGAGGGAGGGGTGGCACAAACATCCCTGTGGCTACCACCACTGGGACTGCTCTGGGTCAGACCTTAAGCCAGCACAGTACTGTGCCTCTCCCAAAGACTGTGATGACCATTACCTGGCTACCTCTGATACGTTTTCAAGGCCCAAGGCCCAAGTCAGCAGGTAGTGAATCCTATCAGACTTGTATCTTTCCCTTCAGGTTGGTGGGTTTCCTTCTGGCCCAGGAATGCTGTCTGGGAGCTGAGGCCAAGAGTCAGGAACTTTAAGGATCTATTTGGTGCTTTACTGAACTGTGGCTGAACTGGTACTCAAGTTGCAAGATAAAATCTTTCATATTTTTCCCTCTCTTTTTCTCAAGCAGGAGTCTCTTCCCATGGCCATCAGTGCCCTAGGCCCATGGTGAATACTGCCTGGCTACCTCTGATGCTTATTCAATACCCAAGGGCCCTTTAGTCGGCTTGGGGTGAATCCTACAGGCCTGAGTCTCTCTCTTCAGGGAAGTGGGTTCCTTTCTGGCCCAGAGTGGGTCTAGAAATGCATCCAGGAGCTAAGGCCTGGATTGGGGACTTCAGGAGTCTGTTTGGTGCTTTATTTTACTTGAGACACCAAAGTGGCAAGACAAAGTCCTTTTTAACCTTCCCTCTCCTTTCCTAATGCAGAAGGAGTCTCTCCCTGTGGCCACCACAGCTGAGAATGTACTGGATCATACCTGCAGCCAGCAGGGTTCTGGGTCTCACTCAAGGCCTGTGGTGAATTGCCCGGCTACTGCTGATGTTTATTCAAGGTGGAAAGGCTCTTTTCTCAGCAGGTAATAAATCCTGCCAGCACTGAGTTCTTTCCTTAAAGGCAGTGGGTCCACTTCTGGCCCAGGATATGTCTAGAAATGTCACCTAGGAGCTAGTGCATTCCCTTGGCTGCCTCCAGCTGGTGTGTCTCTAGGTTGCATTCACCTCAAGTCCACTGGCTCCTATCCCAGCACAGCATCAGGACTTGCCCAGAAATTGCGGTTCTTGTGGCCTAGACTGCCTTCCAGATTTATTTAGGACCCCAGAGTACTTTAGCCTGCAGTGATGGGGCTAGTCAGAACTCAGGTTTTGGCCACTGGGGTGTACAATTCCCCTCTGGCTATGGCTGGTCTAAATGCCACATTTGTGGGTGTGGGCAGAATTCTGCCCATATTGCTTTCCACTGTTGTGGGGCAGCACTGAGTTCCAATGCAAAGTCCCACAGTCACTGCATTCTCCCTCTCCCAAGCACATAGATTCTTTCGCCACACGATGCAGCCATTGATGGGGTATAGGGAAGGGGTGGTGTTGGCAATTCAAGACTGTTTATCCTGTGCTCTTCAGTGCTTCTTTCCTTGATAAGATATTAAAACCAGGTACAGTGATTGCTCCCCTGATATTTGGTTCTTATAGAGGTACTTTCTTGTGTGGATAGCTGTTCAACTTGGTGTTCCTGTTGGGGAGAGGGTGATCACTAGAGTATTCTATTTGGCTATCTTGCTCTGTCTTCTCCATAATGCTATTTTAAGGTTAAATACTGCAGTGTACTATTAACAAGAATATTTTCTTGCTTAATCACAGTACAATGATCAAAATCAGTATAATTATCAAAAACAATTAACTTTGATATTCTTTATTGCAAAACAATAATAACAACAAAAGCCACATTTTTTTCTGGCTCAGGATTCAATCTAGGATCCTGGTATACATATAACTGGGCAAAACAAGTCAGTTTTTGTTCTTTTAGGGTCCTCAGTGGATTGGATAATCCCTGACCACATTGGTGAGGGCAGATCTTCTTTACTCAGTCTACTAAGTCAAGTGCTAATCACTTTCAGAAACACCCTCATGGACACACCCAGGAATAGTGTTTTACCAGCTATCTGGGTATCTCTTAGTCTAGTCAAGTTGACACGTAAAATTAACCAACATACAATCCTGGTTTTCTTCTTTTGTATAGCACCTAGTTCTTTGTAGCACCACTTAAATTGGGTGCTCAGAAATGAAGCAACTAATTAGGTAAATTACGGTAAAAAAAATACACTTTCTGAAATCTTCACACTCTTTTCTGTTAATATAGCTTATGATTTTCCTGACATTTTAGTAGTGACAGGTTATTGAAATGAAAAAATAGGGCTGAGGAGGTAACAGAAAGAGAAGATGAGGTTAGAAAGAGCTGCTAGAAACACTAAGGTTTGCATAATTGTAAAATAGGGAATTGCACTTAATCCCTACAAAAGAAGAATAGCAACCATGCTGGGCATCCATTGTGGTACACAAAGATACGGCCTTCCCCTTGCAGAGTACTTCCTTTACCTTGAAACCACATGGAAAAGTCTCTTCTACAAATTCAGATATTAAAATTCCCAAAATGAATGAATCCTTATGTTTTAGAGACAGATATTAAAATATTTGTAGATAAAATAATGCTTGAATTTGCTTCAAAATAATCCAGTGGGGGAAAGTATGAAGCGAGTGGGGCATATATGAAACAAGATTGCTTGTGGGTTGATGATCCTTACAGCTGGGTGACAGATACATGTGGGTTCTTTGTATAGTTATTTCTACTTTGGTGTATTTTTGAAGTTTATCCAAATAAAAGCATAGGTTTTTTAAAGTCCCTAGACCTAGAAAAAGTGGATAGAAACTGCTAAAATTGATTCTTGGGTATTCTCATTCTAATGAATTTTGCCTGTATTTCATTTCTGCTTTATATGTGTTTATACTCATAGCCAAGAAGACTCAAATCGTAGTTCATTCTGTCTTCATTTTCATGAAGATGGACAGCTATCTTTCACAAAACTGATGAATACTACACAAAGATTTTTTTTGGTTTTTGTTTTTCCTTTTACTTCTTTTTAATATTATAAAACCCTGGATATTATTATTTTCTGTATAGCCTTCCCATTCAAATGTATAGGTAGAATATGCAGGGGATTTTCACCAAGTATTGGGAACATTTTCCACACTTTAAAAGAAGGCCTACTCTTCCATTTCAATATGCCACAAACGCCAACCCAAAACTAACTTGGCAATAATCCAGGCTATTTCATAATAATGTCCTGTGACACTCTAAAGTTTACAGACCAGAAAGTCAAGGTTCATTAATGATCCAAGAAGGGGAATGTTTTTTTCCCCTTTAATGTGCTTACCATGTTAAATGAATGAAAATAAGATGTGTAAAGTATTTAAAAGCATTTTATACAGAACAGAAAAGCACTCAGACTTATTACGAGGTATTATTGAGATTACACCTAAATGCTAAAACTCTATTGTAGAAAATTTGAATTATAAATGAAATTTTCATTTGGAAAAATGTATGGTTTTTATTTTTTCAAAAAGCATATAGCATAAAATGGAATTACTTGGTGGCTTTCCCCTAATTTCTTGATCAATATATAGCAAGAAATATTTTTAGGCAGAAATGCATAATAAGGACACACACATAATAACTGAAAGAAATGAAAACATAAGCATTCTACACAGGAAAGTGTGGCAAAGTGTGGCTATCCAACGCATTAGGTAAATTATGTCTATCTGTCTGCCTAAGGGCTAGACAGTCCCTTCTGTCCCCTTAGTGTGGATACAACAAAAGATCCAGCCAGGCACGGTGGCTCATGCCTGTAATCTCAGCACTTTCGGAGGCTGAGGTGGGCGGATCAGTTGAGGTCAGGAGTTCGAGACCAGCCTGGCCAACATAGCAAAACCCCGTCTCTATTAAAAATACAAAAATTAGCCAGGGATGGTGGTGCACGCCTGTAGTACTGTTGTATCTACTCTGGAGGGTGAGGCAGGAGAATCGCTTGAGCCTGGGAGGCGGAGGTTGCAGTGAACCGAGATTGCCCCACTGCACTCCAGCTTGGGACAACAGAGTGAAACTCTATCTCAAAAAACAAAAACAAAGACAAACAAACAAACAAACAAAAAGATCCTCTTTTTTGTGTCCCACTCTGGGTTCCTTTCACCAGTTTGTGTTCCTTCTTGCTTCAGAGCTCTTATTGAAAAGTTGTAGATAAATGCCTTTAATCAAAATTTTTTTTCTGTAGTTATTAAAATTTTGAACATTTTCCCATCTCCTTCACTATCTGTTTCTGTGCCCATCACTGTCTCCCCACAAGTCTTAAGTAATTTGGTGTGTATTTTTCCATAAGTTTCTTTATGCTCACATAATCATATACAAATGCATATACAATCTTTCAGTGACTGAATAATATTCCATGCTATGGATATAATCATGTTTTAAATCATTACCTTATGATGTACATTTTCTTTGTTTTCAAACTTTTAATATCATAAATAGTACTATAATCAATATCCTCCTATAATAGTGGATTTCTCACCATCTGTGTTTAATTTCAGTTTTTGATTTATATATTTGAAAGTTATGCTTTAGGAACATAATGTCATGCTTTTATACATTTTTGGTGTTTTTTCTTTTATTATTATATGATTGCTAACATCTGTTGCAGTATTCCAAAGTCTTCTGTCATTCTAATTAGTGTTTCTTTTTAAGTGATCTATCTTTTCCCTCTAGTTGATTTTAAGATTTTTCTTTTAAGCTTGATGCTCTGCAGTTATATTAGAAAATGTCCAGGAGTAGATCTGTTTTTATTTGTACGTCTTTGACAAGCAGAGAGTACATTCAACCTGACTCTTGCTTTTCCTCAGTTTAAGAATATTCTTAGTTATGTCTTCACACGTTGCTTCCCTGCTCCTTCCTTTTCTTCCGTAACACTTATTGGTAACATTTTGGAGCCTCATAATTTCTAATCCATTTCTTTTATGTTTTTTAAATCTCTGTCTCTCTATGTTCTATGAGTGAATTCTTCAATGCAGTCCTCTAATTCACTGGTATCTCTCCATCCTAGAATCTTTCCCAGTTCTTAAGATTTCCATTTCCATAAGTCTATTGTTTCCATTTTCAAGATTTCTAACTTATGGCTATTCAGTTCCCATTTCATTTATGCCTATTTTTGTTATATGACTTCTTACGTTACATATATTGCCTACATAAAACATTTTAAATTAGTATATGAGAAATAAAGGATAAACTTTTACCTCTAACTCTGATATGTGGATGCAACACTGTATGAGAATGCCTCCCATGTACCTGGAGCCCACCTTCTAGCCTGTCCAACTCTTCAAAACACAGCCTTGAAATCCTCAGAAATCTGAATCTCCTTAGCAATATGACACTTTCTATTCTTGGTTTTTCTACTAGAGTCATGGTTTAGTTCACTTTTCAAATATAAAACTTTCATTGGGGTTAAAAATTGGAATATATCACATCAATTAAGCATTTTCAATTCAGTTAACAAAACTACAGTATTTCTTAAAATGTTTTATGCTCATATACTAGGAAAGTTTGATAGTATCCAGTTTATCCAAATGCAACATCGCTAATGTTCAATTCTGTCTTATTGCAACATCACTTTATCTTTTAACCATTATGATTTAATAATGGCACGTGACATTTTTACTCATTAAACACAAATATCCCTTACTTTATTAGACTCAGATTAGGGCCCAAGTCCAGATAATAAGATTATTCTGCATCCCAAGAAGTGTAAGAGATTGTGAATCTAACTTTGACAATGTTCAGGCAGTGAGGGCACAATTAAACAATAAGAATAGTAGAGTGATTTTGCTTTCTCAAAGTTGAGAGGCTGTAGCTTAAGAAACCCACATTAACCCAGGAGTTCCTGTGTATTATCTCACCATGCAGATGAAAAGACATTCAAGTCACTGTTTGTTTCCTCTTTTGTTTTGATTCCAAGAGTTTGTATTACTCTTTCTCATGAGAGTGATGAGAAACAACACAGTTTGTGGAATCTAGTCATTTTATCTCAAAAGCTTTTCATTTTCTAGTCATTTTATCTCAAAAGCTTTCCAACGTCTCTGAAAGACATTAATTGAATTCTGAAGAGCAAAATAACTAGAATGGGATATTTCAGTGTTTGATCATTGCTCGAGTTACTAAACACTGGAAAAACTCAATTTCCTACTGTTTGCAGTAGTTATTGAAAGCTACACCTTTCTTATACCTTTCCACAATCATTCTTGTGATTCAAAGGTTATATATAAAAAAGGATAAAAGTAGATGACAGAAGTTCATTTCTAACTTTTAGAGCTCATGGAGAAAGCCACTTTGAAAACCTAAAACATAAATAAGCTTGTTAGAAAATGACACTCAACAAAATGGAAGATTTTGTATGTAGTCAATCTCAATGTAATATTCAATGATCCTTGTACAGATTACTCAACTTCCAATTATTGAGAGTTTACACAAAATTATACAAGCAACATAAAAGTACCCGTTTAAAAAATAACTTAGATCATGCAGATAATTTGATTAATAATTCAATCAGCTGATTAGATGCCTCAACTCTCTCAATTTCCTAGAAATTTTCTATTTTAAAAAAGGTAGAGAAATTAGAAGGGCTCTAGACCATGACTAGTTACTGATTTAGTCTCCTATTTTTACAATTAGTTCCTAAATTCACAGACTTCACTCTTGATTTTCAAAAAAGGCATTAATGAAAGTCAATAGTAAGTATGCTAATAACAAAATTAATATATGATAGTACTTGTCACCCAGAAAAATGATTTATGTACAAAATGATATAGCACTGAAAAGGAGCAGCCTTCCTTTTCTTTAGTGGAAAGATTTCTGTTATTGATACTGTATGTTTACAACTAGACTTCCTAAAGTTACTGATATAATGAGCCGTGATTTTAATAATTATTAAGTGAATATAAGTGGTAATTAGATACAGGAAGATTTATGAAGGTGGTACATGAATGACTAAGGTTTGAGAAACTCTGGTTTAAGGTATTTTTAAATAACAAAAGATGATTTCCATGGAGGAAGGAGAGACAAAAATAAGGCTTTAGTTGGCAATTAAAAGAGAATAAGGTTGTCATTTGCCACAACATATATGAAGCTGGAGGACATTATTCTAAGTGAAATAAACCAGGCAGCAGAAAGACAAATATTGCATTATTTCACTTATACATGTAATCTAAACAAGTTAAACTCATAAAAGCAGAAATGGTGACTGTATTTAATAATACTCTATTATATACTTTAAATTGACAAAAGGGTAGATCTTAAGTCTTCTTACCTCACACACACAAAATGATTAACTATGTGAAGTAATGAATATGTTAATTATCTTTATTTCAGTAATCATTTCACTATAAATATATCAAAGCTTCAAGTTCACACAAAACTCACTTTTCAAGCTACTGGATGATGGCAAAACTAAGTCCCAAATTCATTTGGAACAAAGAGCAAGAAGCCTAGTTCACCTAGGGTCAAGCCAGTTACAGCCTCAGCTTTCAATAAGAGTTAAAGGACAGAAAAGAATGTTTGGAGCAAGAGTAAAGTGTCCCAGAACCAGAGGCATGGAGACCCCCTAACAGGCCAATGGAAGGTTGAAAGGGTTGGCTAGACACCAAAAAGGAGCTTCTACGAATCATCAAGGAAAAAAAAATTGCCTTTCCCCGGGATCTATAGACGATGTCAGGACTCAAGAGGAGGGCTTACCAGAGGTAGGGGCTGCAGATGGCAGTCCTCCCACCCGCACACCCCATGCACAGCCCCACCACTATTATCGTGTAGAATTGCTGGCTTTTGGTGATAATATAAAGCAGACCAATTTTTAGTTGCTTTTACTAATTTCTGTTTTGTAAATTCTCTATATACTGTGGTCCCCTTGGATGGAAGGCTGTCACCACCCCATTTGGTTACACTCCTGCAGAATATTTAGCGTGACTGTGGAACAGCAGGATAAGAGATCTCTAGGACTGGAGACATTTGGCCTCACATCTAGAAGGTCAACTAAAAAGGAAAGATTTCTTTGGAAGGCATCTCTATGGAGGTGTAATCTGAATAATTTGTGCTCTCATTCAATACAGATAAACTAGAATGCCTTGTTTTCAGTAGGAGGACCAGAGGGATTCCTAGGCAATAGCTGGTTGCAAGTATGAGGAAGAAAGAGCCAGAGAAATAAATAAGTAAGCACAATGAAAAATGCAGATGGCCAAATTCAAAGAAGAAATAGAAGGAAATAATGGAGTATTGTATAAGTCTTTTATATGGTTCCCTGGATTTCGATTTGACATGCATCTTTCTATGCTTGATTTTGGAAAACAGTAGCAGAGGCTGCAGGATGCTATTTTATAGGCTTAAAGTCAGGAACACAGTGATGGTTAGAGTATCTCCAAATCTTCCCCTTCCCCCAGTTCTGTGCAGGCCTGGGTGATGTGGAATAGGGATAGGGCCTGCCTTTAAAGTGTATATTGGGCCAGGCGTGGTGGCTCACGCCTGTAATTCCAGCACTTTGGGAGGCCGAGGCGGGTGGATCACCTGAGCTCAGGAGTTAAAGACCAGCCTGACCAACACGGTAAAACCCCCTCTCTACTAAAAGTACAAAAATTTAGTTGGGCGTGGTTGCGGGTGCCTACATTCCCAGCTATGGGGCAGGCTGAAGCAGGAGAATCACTTGAACCCGGGAGATGGAGGTTGCAGTGAGCTGAGATTTCCAGCCTGGGTGACAAGAGCAAAACTCCATCTCAAAAACAAACAAACAAAAAAAGAATATTGAATTTTATTTTCCATGTTAGTCCAGGTGAGTCTGTCAGAAATTATACTGAAGGAATTTTGTTCAGAAAACTCAAGTGAGGTAAATACAGAAGGCCCAGTAGCCCATCTGAGAGCTCTTACCCCATTATTTGAAAACTTCTTTGAGGGGAACAGCCATGTCTTCCCCCAGAGATATCCTTTGGTGTCATGAGAGCATCATGGTGCTGACTACAGCATGGAGCTGAACAGGTGAGGCAAAGTCCATGGTACTACATCACATTTTTAATGATATAAAATAGTGTTCTAGGTAAAACTCTAAAAAACAAAGCTAATAAGCTATTCTATTCTCTATTCGTTATTTTATGTAATGGATAATGCATGGCAATGATGTTTTTGCTTCCTTTAATTCCCTTTGCCTTACAAATAAATCATTTGCGTTGTGGTGGAGGTAGGGGAGATGGTTTAAATTGGTGAAGAAGCAAGGGAGAAGTGAATAATAACTATTGCAACTTCAATATTATTCAATAATTATTCAATATTCAGTAACTATTGCAACTTCAAACTATTGCAATTTCATTTATAGAAATTTTTAGTGTTCCCATTGATTAACATGTTAAGTGGTCATCCAAGCATCCTATATATATTTCTACCTTCGTAAACATTCACTTCTTTTAGGGATAACATTTATTTTCTTCTGTTGGCAGTTGTCTGAAGTATTCATTTACTTTCCTGGCAATCATCTTCTGTTTTCTGTGAAGCTTTGCTAACTGAAAAAGTGAAATGATCTTCAAATTACAACTTGCATCAACGTCATGGGGCATTGGAAAGTAAAAACACACAAAAATCTTTTGTTGTCCTTTCTTGAGAGATGGTGATCCTAAACTCAAGTGATGTTTTTCTCTTTTACTCTATAGCCAGGAGAAGCTTAAGCACTTTACAGGCAGCCTTCTCATTCTCTTAATCCCATAATATTCCTTGGATTCTTAGTTGCTTTGACTTTTAATTCTTTTAATCTAGTGTTAGGGCTTTTGATACCTATTCCTGTCTTCCACACGAATAGGTGCCAGGACAACCAGGGAAACAGAAAACTGGCAAACCTTTCCTTTCATATAGTTAGGCCTGGGTAGAAGGAAGGCAGCCACATAATTTCCCTCTTCTTGAAAGGATGTAATTACGAATGTAAACCATCCTTCAATTAGAGTAAGGTTGCACTGAAATAATACCAGTGTCTCTAGTTAATTCAGGGAAACTATCCATCAAGCCCCATATGCCTGACACTTGGAGACTCCATTTTTCAATTCTCATTTGCTGTAGAAACACCCTTATGTAAATTATTATTAAAAGCTGCTGAAACTGTGGGATTTAAAGATGTCATGATCTTCCGTTTGAGAATAATAAGCAAAAGGTCCAGGAAGCAAATTGAAAATCCTCCTGAGACATTCCAGCACACTAGGCTCTACTACTACGAATATACTCCCTTTGGAGGTAGTAAGTCTCCTATTTCAGGAATTACCTAAGCACAATTTTGGATATTGAAAACATCAAGCAAGACCTGGGTTATTACATTAGTTTCAAGGGCTGTTGTAACAAACTACCCACACTGGGTGGCTTAAAACAACAAAAATTTATTCTCTCAGTTCTGGAGGCCGGAAGTCTGCAACCAAGGTGTCAGCAGGCCTGTGCTTCCTCTGATATCTGGGTGGAATCCTTCCTTGCTTCTTCCTAGCTTCTGGTGGTTAAATCATCGTGTTCCACGACTTGCAGCTGGATCACTCCAATCTCTGCCTCTGTCATTACATGGCGTTCTCCCTGTATATCTATGTCTGTGTCTCTTCTTTTCTTATAAGGACACCAGTCAGATTAGATTAGGACTCACTCTAATTCAGTATGACCTCATCTTAACATGATTACCTATACAAAGACTCTATTTCCAATTACGGCGACATTCACAGATACTGAGGCTTAGGACTTCAACGTATCCTTTTGAGGACACAAATCAACCCATAACAGTTATATTACAGCTAATATCCCTGTAGATACTAAGATTTCATAATTCTCACATTTGGGTAAAATGGTTTCATGTACTTTAAATGGATGCTTGAGTATGATATTCCTAGTCATATTATTAGGAGGGGGTATAGTAGAAGGTTTTAAAGAATGAGGGCAATGAGGGTTATGTTCTCAGATCTTAGACTAAAGATAAATCTCTTAAAATTACCAAGTGTTGGCCGGGCATGGTGGCTCACGCTTGTAATCCCAGCACTTTGGGAGGCCTAGGCGGGCGGATCACGAGGTCAGGAGATCGAGACCACGGTGAAACCCTGTCTCTACTAAAAATACAAAAAATTAGCCGGGCGTGGTGGCGGGCGCCTGTAGTCCCAGCTACTCGGAGAGGCTGAGGCAGGAGAATGGCGTGAACCCAGGAGGCGGAGCTTGCAGTGAGCCGAGATTGCGCCACTGCGCTCCAGCCTGGGCGACAGAGCGAGACTCTGTCTCAAAAAAAAAAAAAAAAATTACCAAGTGTTTAGCTTACAACAGTGAAGCTTACTCTTTGAAAGTACTTTCTATGTCATAGAAAGTGAATTGGCGCCTGTAATTCCAGCTCTTTGGGAGGCCAGGGCGGGTGGATCACCTGAGGTCAGGAGATCAAGACCAGCCTGGCCAACATGGTGAAACCCTGTCTCTACTCAAAATATAAAAAATTAGCTGAGCATGGTGGTGGGCACCTATAATCCCAGCTACTCGGGAGGTTGAGGGAGGAGAATCACTTGAACCCAGGAGGCAGAAGTTGCAGTGAGCTGAGATCACACCATTACACTCCAGACTGGGTGACAAGAGCAAGACTCCATCTCAAAAAAAAAAAAAAAAAAAAAGGAAATTAGACTTCTGCCAAAAGGGCCTGTAACACAAAATAATTTATTCATTCAACAAACATGAATTGGGTGCATACTCTGTGTCAGGCACTGCACTGGATGCTAGGGATGCAAAAACAAATAAAAATGTTTTTCACTTGATCTAGTGGGACAAAAAGGCTTACAAGCAAGAAAATTACTACACAATGGGAGATATGCCAAAATAAAATGTTACGCAAAGCGATATGAGACCACAGGGACTAAATTTGTCAGTAAAGAAAGGGGTGTCTTGGAGGTAATGTTTGATGTGAGATATGTGTACAATTTTATGTGGCAGAGAATGCAGAGTGTGTCAGGCATAGAGAACAGCCGATGCTGGGCATGGACATACTAAAGGTCAGGTAATATGACCACAACAGAGACGAAAGGAAGAAACAACCTGATGTAAAGTTGGCAAATGACAGTCAAATCATAAAGGCCTTATATGTCTGTCTAAGGCATATGGAATCAATTTCATGGGTCATGGAAAGCCTTTAAAATTCTCAAAACCAAGGAAAGCCATAAGCCTACTCTACCATCTATCATTCTGCTCTAATCTACCATCCTGTATTTGGATGGTAGAAATGAAAAGACTTGAGACAGGCATGGTGGCTCACACCTGTAATCCCAGCACTTTGGGAGGCCAAGGTGGGGTGGATCACGAGGTCAGGAGATCAAGACCAGCCTGGCCAACATGGTGAAACCCTGTCTCTTCTAAAAATACAAAAATTAGGTGGGTGTGGTGGCTTGCACCTATAGTCCCAGCTACTTGGGTGGCTGAGGCAGGAGAATTACTTGAACCTGGGAGGCGGAGGTTGCAGTGAGCCAAGATTGCACCATTGCACTCCAGCCTGGGAAGCAGAGCAAGACTCCATCCAAAAAAAAAAAAAAGAAAAGAAAAGACTTAGTTGCAATTTGGAAATGGAGAGAAAGTGGAGGGAAGGGACAATGACGCCTAGCATTCTAGATTTATACCCTTAATCATCACAAAGGGATAAGAAATCAAAAAGGACTTGAATTTTCACTAGGGCAAAAAAATGAGTTTATTTAAAGAGAACAGGTGGGAAAAGGAGAATAAGAGGTCAAGGGGAGATCAAATATAAACTCCAGCTCAAGTGAAAACCAATAAAGAAAGGAATTAGAAACATGTATCAAATGAGAGCTAAGTTACAGTATAATCACTATCAAAGTAATTCTAGTTATTTATTAGGAAAGTTTCAAATTCTGTGCCTTTCTCTGTGTCATTCACAGGAAAAGTATATTCTACACACCAGTTCAAAAGCATACCAACTGAATTTCAGTCATTATTTTTCACTGTTTAGGTTCAGCCCATGATGACGTGTATGCACAGTCATGTGTCATTTAATGTAGGGAGATATTCTAAGACATGCATCATTAAACCATTTTGTTGTTGTGTGAACATCATAGAGTTTACTTACACAAACCTAGGTGGGATAGTCTACTACAAACCTAGGCTGTTTGGTATAGTCTATTGCTCCTAAGCTAAAAAACTGCACAGTATGTTACTGTACTGAATTCTATAGGCAATTGTAACACAATGGTAAGTATTTGTGTATCTACACATATCTAAATGTTGAAAAAGTACAGTAAAAATACAGTACAAAAGATAAAAATGTTACGCCCGTATAGTGCACTTACCATGAATGGAGCTTACAGGACTCGAAGTTGTTCTGGGTGAGTCAGTGAGTGAGTGGTGAGTGAATGTGAAGGCTTAAATTTATAACATTTTTTCTTTCTTCAATAATAAATTAAACTTAGCTGACTGTGACTTTTTTACTTTATAAACTTAAATTTTTAAAGACTTTTTGACTATTTTGTAATAACACTTAGCTCAAAACACAAACACATTGTACAACTGTACAAAATATTTTCTTTCTTTAGGTCCTTATTCTACAAACTTTTCTGTATTTTAATTTTTATAACTTTTTAACTTTTTTATTCAAAACTAAGAAACACGCACATTAGCCTAGGCCTATTCAGAGTCAGGATCATCAATACCACTGTCTTCCACCTCCACATCTTGCTGTAGAAACACCCTCATGTAAATTATTATTAAAAGCTGCTGAAACTGTGGGATTTAAAGATGTCATTATCTTCTGTTTGAGAATAATAAACAAAAGGTCCAGGAAGCAAACTGAAAATCCTCCTGAGACATTCCAGCACACTGGGCTCTACTACTACGAATATACTCCCTTTGGAGGTAGTAAGTCTCCTATTTCAGGAATTACCCAAGCACAATTTTGGATATTGAAAACATCAAGTAAGACCTGGGTTATTATATTAGTTTCAAGGGCTGTTGTAACAAACTACCCAAACTGTGTGGCTTAAAACAACATCTTGAGCCACTGGAAGGTCTTCAGGGGCAATAGCAATAACAGGCATGGAGTAGTCATCTACTATGGTAATAAATGCACTCTTTAGGAATACCTTCTTTTTTTTTTTTTTTTTTGAGACAGAGTCTCGGTCTTTCACCCAGGCTGGAGTGCAGTGGCACGATCTCTGCTCACTGCAGGCTCCGCCCCCCAGGGTTCACGCCATTCTCCTGCCTCAGCCTCCCGCGTAGCTGGGACTACAGGCGCCCGCAACCTCGCCCGGCTAATTTTTTTTTTTGTATTTTTAGTAGAGATGGGGTTTCACCGTGTTAGTCAGGATGGTCTCGATCTCCTGATCTTGTGATCCATCCGCCTCGGCATCCCAAAGTGCTGGGATTACAGGCGTGAGCCACTGCACTTGGCCAGGAATACCTTCTGAAGGACCTGCCTGAGGCTGTTTTACAGGTAACTTTTTTTTTAATAAGTAGAAGAAATACATTCTAAATTATAGATTTAAAGTATAATATACTAAATACCTAAACCAACTAACATATTTATTATCATTATCAAATATTATATGCTGTACATAATTGTTGTGCTATATACTTTTATACAAGTGGCAGTACAGTAGGTTTGTGTGTGTGCATTTATATATGTGTGAGTGTGTATATATGTGTATATGTATGCATATATGTAGTTGTGTGTGTGTATATATGTATATGATTACCCTTGTTACATCAAGTGCTTACATATATATATATATATATATATATATATATATATATATAATCATATATATATACAATTACCCTTGCTATCTGATCAGGTTCAGGTGCCAAGGACCCAATCTTTCAT
The DNA here is from genome assembly GCF_006542625.1 of Nomascus leucogenys. NCBI lineage: Eukaryota > Metazoa > Chordata > Mammalia > Primates > Hylobatidae > Nomascus > Nomascus leucogenys. The sequence continues at coordinate 70,629,168 of NC_044393.1, forward strand.
GTATGTCTTTGGCCTGCCTTTAGCAAGAATCATGTCATGTTGTATTTGTTTAGCAAGAATTCCCCTACCCTTCGGGCAATAATTAATAGCTTACCAACCAAAAAAAGTCCAGGACCAGACAGATTCACAGCCGAATTCTACCAGAGGTACAAGGAAGAGCTGGTACCATTCCTTCTGAAACTATTCCAATCAATAGAAAAAGAGGGAATCCTCTCTAACTCATTTTGTGAGGCCAGCATCATCCTGATACCAAAGCCTGGCAGAGACACAACAAAAAAAGAGAATTTTAGACCAACATCCCTGATGAACGTCAATGTAAAAATCATCAATAAAATACTGGCAAACCGAATCCAGCAGCACATCAAAAAGCTTATCCACCATGATCAAGTGGGCTTCATCCCTGGGATACATTCTGGTTCAACATATGCAAATCAATAAACGTAATCCATCATATAAACAGAACCAAAGACAAAAACCACATGACTATCTCAATAGATGCAGAAAAGGCCTTTGACAAAATTCAACAACCCTTCATGCTAAAAACTCTCAATAAATTAGGTATTGATGGGACGTATCTCAAAATAATCAGAGCTATTTATGACAAACCCACAGCCAGTATCATACTGAATGGGCAAAAACTGGAAGCATTCCCTTTGAAACCTGGCACAAGACAGGGATGCCCTCTCTCACCACTCGTATTCAACATAGTGTTGGAAGTTCTGGCCAGGGCAATCAGGCAGGAGAAAGAAATAAAGGGTATTCAATTAGGAAAAGAGGAAGTCAAATTGTCCCTGTTTGCAGATGACACGATTGTATATCCAGAAAACCCCATTGTCTCAGCCCAAAATCTCCTTAAGCTGATAAGCAACTTCAGCAAATTCTCAGGATACAAAATCAATGTGCAAAAATCACAAACATCCTTATATGCCAATAACAGACAAACAGAAAGCCAAATCATGAGTGAACTCCCATTCACAATTGCTTCAAAAAGAATAAAATACCTAGGAATCCAACTTACAAGGGATGTGAAGGACCTCTTCAAGGACAAGTACAAACCACCACTCAACAAAATAAAACAGGACACAAACAATGGAAGAACATTCCATGCTCATGGATAGGAAGAATCAATAGCGTGAAAATGGCCACACTGCCCAAGGAAATTTATAGATTCAATGCCATCCCCATCAAGCTACCAAGGACTTTCTTCACAGAATTGGAAAAAACTACTTTGAAGTTCATAAGGACCCAAAAAAGAGCCCACATTGCCAAGTCAATCCTAAGCCAAAAGAACAAAGTTGGAGGCATCACGCTACCTGACTTCAAACTATACTACAAGGCTACAGTTACCAAAACAGCATGGTACTGGTACCAAAACAGAGATATAGACCAATGGAACAGAACAGAGTCCTCAGAAATAATACCACACATCTACAAGCATCTGATCTTTGACAAACCTGACAAAAACAAGAAATGGGGAAAGGATTCCCTATTTAATAAACGGTGCTGGGAAAACTGGCTAGCCATATGTAGAAAGCTGAAACTGGTTCCCTTCCTTACACTTTATACAAAAATTAATTCAAGATGGATTAAAGACTTAAATGTTAGACCTAAACCCATAAAATACTAGAAGAAAACCTAGGCAATACCATTCAGGACATAGGCATGGGCAAGGACTTCATGTCTAAAACACCAAAAGCAATGACAACAAAAGCCAAAATTGACAAATGGGATCTAATTAAACTAAAGAGCTTCTGCACAGCAAAAGAAACTACATCAGAGTGAACGGGTAACCTACAGAATCAGAGACAATTTTTGCAATCTACTCATCTGACAAAGGGCTAATATCCAGAATCTACAAAGAACTCAAAACAAATTTACAAGAAAAAAACAACCCCATCAAAAAGTGGGTGAAGGATGTGAACAGACACATCTCAAAAGAAGACATTTATGCAGCCAACAGACACATGAAAAAATGCTCATCATCACTGGCCATCAGAGAAATGCAAATCAAAACCACATAGAATGGTGACCATTAAAAAGTCGGGAAACAACAGGTGCTGGAGAGGATGTGGAGAAATAGGAACACTTTTACACTGTTGGTGGGACTGTAAACTAGTTCAACCATTGTGGAAGACAGTGTGGCAATTCCTCAGGGATCTAGAACTGGAAATATCATTAGACCCAGCCATCCCATTACTGGGTATATACCCAAAGGATTATAAATCATACTGCTATAAAGACACATGCACACATATGTTTATTGCGGCACTATTCACAATAGCAAAGACTTGGAACCAACCCAAATGTCCATCAATGATAGACTGGATTAAGAAAATGTGGCACATATACACCATAGAATACTATGCAGCCATAAAAATGATGAGTTCATGTCCTTTGTAGGGACATGATGATGCTGGAAACCATCATTCTCAGCAAACTATCACAAGGACAAAAAACCAAACACCGCATGTTCTCACTCATAGGTGGGAATTGAACAATGAGAACACTTGGACACAGGAAGGGGAACATCACACACCGGGGATTGTTGTGGGGTGGGAAGAGGGGGGAGGGAAAGCATTAGGAGATATACCTAATGTAAATGACGAGTTAATGGGTGAAGCACACCAACATGGCACATGGATACATATGTAACAAACCTGCACATTGTGCACGTGTACCCTAAAACTTAAAGTATTATATATATATATATATATATATATATATATGAATTCCCCTACCCTTTATGCTCCTCTTACTACTTTCTTATTGACTGAACTCTTCACTCTGCTCATTGGTTATAAATCTCCAACTTTTTTTGCTGTTGGAGAGTTCAGCGTTTAGCTCTATCTCCTATTTCAACAGAGTTGATCACGATTGCAGTAATCTAGAATTAAGTCTTCCTTACCATTTTAACAAGTGTCAGAATAATTTTTTAAACACCAGGCCTACCAAGATATTACCAAAATCTTGTTGAGGACATTGGACTTTTCACAAGTTGTGGAATTAGGGATGGATAAATTGTTCATAGTAGAAATCCTATGCAACTAAATTCTAAATTCGATTGGTGAAATGCAAGAGGAAAAATAATAACAATGAATCTTTTCTGTCTTATAAGAAAAAAAATACCAACACAGATTATCAGTTAGAAATAAATTTTAGAGATAGCCTGCCATAATTCCCTCATCTTAAATTAATTAAGGCCCATAAAACAAGCTGACTGGTAAATGGTAGAGTCAGAGTGAGGGTAAAATCTAGCCTCAAATGCATTTATCTTTTCACCACATTCACTCCAATCCTATTAATTGTTCCAGAAAAATTTCTTTTGAATTATTCTCTCATAAATGAACAAGATTGAATTATTTAACAATAAGGCCTGATTCTTACACTTGCTTAAATGAACCACAATACTTAGCACTGTGCTGAACTCATAAGGAATCTTAACAAAAATTCAGTAAACTGATTTTCAATTCTGCCGTCTACCTGTACTAACTCTGACAGGTCCAGAATAAATGGTAAACTGACTGCTGAAAATATTGGTAAATCATTGTTTTCTGTTCCTGACAACATTACCGAATCTTCTAAGATGAAAGAAAAATAGAATGAGATTAGGGAACAAATGACGAATCTGCAAAATACTTTTGTCATTCAGGCATATGAAATTAAAAAAAAAAACTTGTAGATTGTGATTCTAGAGTTGTTAGGCTTATCTACTTAACTCATGTGACTTCCAAGGAAACTACCACATTATTACTTGTAGAAGAGTCAGTGGTATTGGGTGGGAGGGCCATCTGCCTTTCCTTTTCTAGTTAACAATGATTGAACCAAAGCTAAATAAACCAACTTATAGTCTGGCAAGGAATCTATATTACCTATAAGCTAGGTCAAAAACTGAAAAGCTAAGCTGGGTCAATCAGATAATTGCTCCTGCAAATCTGGACTAAAAAAAAATGAAATAAACCGCCAATTTCTAGCAGAGGCAGAAGCAAAAGCGTACATTAAAAGATTTCATATGATATTGTAATCATAATGTGGTAAGTCAAAAATACATGCAAATAGAAGCTATGTGGAGCAAAAATTATGAATGAGCAGTGGAAGCAGGTTGGTAGAGAGAGAATGAAGCAGGAATTTGGAAACCCGGTTCTTTATGGTGGTCTTATTATGCAGTAGAGAATGCCTTCATAGCCACAACTTGCACTGAAGTATGCTGTTTCTAAATAATATAGCATTCAAACCAGTAAAGAAAGGTCAGTGTCAAATAACAGTTTTTAGTCACCCTCCTGAGGAGGCAATATACAAGGAGAAGCAAAAACAGTGGACCACAGATGTGAACACGTTTTTGGAAAATAGAAAGAATAGGGAGGAGTAGCTCCTGATATAGAAGATGAAAGAAAGCTTACAGGCCACCCAGGAAGAGTGCAAACAGGAAACAAGTCCCAGAAAATCTATGGACCTGGGACACCAGGCATTGTTCAGGGGACTTGTTCAGAGTCTGCAGATGGAGCTGGGAGTTCCAAAGGGACCCTGCATTTCACAGGATCAGGCAACTACCCTTATCTTACCTTCTATCCCTGAAGGAGAAGGAAGCTGTTTCTCCTTTGGAGAAATTGGAACTGAAAAGCTACTTATTCAGGCAAAGAGAGAATTCTAAAAGCAGGGAAATAAAGTGAGAGTCAGCAAATGTACTTGAAAGTCCCTAGTCCTGCCTTCTCTTCTAAGACTCCAGGAGCTAGGCATAAATCTCCCAGGCAGGAGAGGAGAGGAATGACATCCTGAGGAAAAATGACTTCAGTTACTGACATTGTGGGTCACCCAGTGAAAAATTCCACTCATCACTGACTATCCTTCAGAGAATTCACTAACAAGCTTTGCCTATACACACAGAACTTTCATCAAGTTTCTTAACTGCCTTAAATTTAACTAGAATGTTTAGCTAAGAATTCGATATTTAAGAGAAACTTTCAGTATAGAGACCCCCAAAGCAGAAAAAACATGAAAAAAAGGAACATAGAGAAAGCAGAGAAGAATGTAGAAGACAAATTCTAAAAACAATAACTTTTGACCTCAGAATGTAAGAAGATATTGCATCACGAAACAAGAATAAGAAGACATGTGAAAGAAACACCAGAGAGTTTAAAGTGGAATTGAAAATTAAAATTAAGATAACAGAGTGAAAATTTTCACTTGAGATTTAAAGTTGAAGGGTAAATTTTAGGAAATTACATAAAAATTAGAAGAAAATAATGAATAAAAAATATTTAAAATGAGGGAAATAATGCAGAAAATGACATATATGACCAACAGAAGTCAAAGAAAGCAATGGCAACAAAAGCCAAAACTGACAAATGGGATCTAATTAAACTAAAGAGCTTCTGCACAGCAAAAGAAACTACCATCAGAGTGAACAGGCAACCTACAGAATGGGAGAAAATTTTTGCAACCTACTCATCTGACAAAGGGCTAATATCCGGAATCTACAATGAACTCAAACAAATTTACAAGAAAAAAACAAACAACCCCATCAAAAAGTGGGCAAAGGACATGAACAGACACTTCTCAAAAGAAGACATGTATGCAGCCAAAAAACACATGAAGAAATGCTCATCATCACTGGCCATCAGAGAAATGCAAATCAAAACCACAGTGAGATACCATCTCACACCAGTTAGAATGGCCATCATTAAAAAAGCAGGAAACAACAGGTGCTGGAGAGGATATGGAGAAATAGGAACACTTTTACACTGTTGGTGGGACTGTAAACTAGTTCAACCATTGTGGAAGTCAGTGTGGCGATTCCTCAGGGATCTAGAACTAGAAATACCATTTGACCCAGCCATCCCATTACTGGGTATATACCCAAAGGACTATAAATCATGCTGCTATAAAGACACATGCACACGTATGTTTATTGCGGCACTATTCACAATAGCAAAGAGTTGGAACCAACCCAAATGTCCAACAACGATAGACTGGATTAAGAAAATGTGGCACACATACACCATGGAATACTATGCAGCCATAAAAAATGATGAGTTCGTGTCCTTTGTAGGGACATGGATGAAACTGGAAACCATCATTCTCAGTAAACTATTGCAAGGACAAAAAACCAAACACCGCATGTTCTCACTCATAGGTGGGAAGTGAACAATGAGAACTCATGGACACGGGAAGGAGAATATCACATTCCGGGGACTGTTGTGGGGTGGGGGGAGGGGGGAGGAACAGCATTAGGAGATATACCTAATGCTAAATGATGAGTTAATGGGTGCAGGAAATCAACATGGCACATGGATACATATGTAACAAACCTGCACATTGTGCACATGTACCCTAAAACCTAAAGTATAATAAAAAAAAAAAAAACGAAAGTGAGAAGAGAGAAAATGCAGATGAGCGAACTCTCAATAGGTTTTCCAGAGCAATAAAATACATGTGTTGAAAGGGTACATTGAATGCCCTGTGTAATACATTTGAAAAGAATCCCAATAAAGAATATGATTACAAAATTTCACTTGGGCAAAGAATGTATATTGAAAGTTCCCAAAGAAAAAAAAAATAGGTTGTATACCGAAGACTAGAAATTTGACCCTTTGAAAGCTAGATGACAGTAAAACAATATCTTTAAAATTCTGAGAGGAGTATTATTCAGCTTACAAATTTTTACCCAAACTATCAATCAAATATGAAGGTAGAATAAGGGCATTTTCGGACAATTAAATGTCACAGTGAATTGGCTTGTCCCATCCCCATTCTTAAAATGCTATTGAAATATGTGCTCTTACAACAGAAACAGTAAAATTAAAAAAAAAAAAAAGAGAGAGAGAGAGAAGAAAACAGAAAAAAAGGGAAGACATGAGGTCCAGGAAACAGAATATTCAACATAGAAAAGATAAGAAGGGAATGGTAGGTGACAGTTTTGCAGTGGGAAAATTCAACTGATATATTATCTAATTAATTATTATTATTATTATTTGAGACACGGTTTCACTTTGTCACCCAGGCTGCAGTGCAATGGTGCAATCTCAGCTGACTGCAGCCTCAACCTCCCAGGCTCAAGAGATCCTCCCACCTAAACCCCCAAGTAGCTGGGACCACAGGCATGCACCACCATACCAGGCTAATTGTTTGTATTTTGGTAGAGACTGTGTTTCACCATGTTGCCCAGCCTAGTCCCCAACTCCTGAGCTCAAGCAATCCATCCGCCTCAGCCTCCCAAAGTGCTGGGATTACAGGCATGAACCACCACACCCATCCTTATCTGATGGATTATTGACCTTATAAAACATCCTTTGAGAATATTCAGTGATATGTGAATAAAAATTAAGCAAATAGAATTTTAAAAATATATTTTTTCTGAAGTTAACAGAAACATGTTTGTGAGAGAGAGAGAAAAGAGAGAGAGAGAGACAAAAATAGAATTGGCTCATGAGATTACGGAAACCAAGAACCCCCATGATCTGCCATCAGCAAGCTGGAGAAAATGGTGGAATTCAGTTTGAGTCCAAAGACCTGAAGGGCCTCTTGTCTCCCACTGGCTGAAACCAAGGAAGTCGAGAAAAGTGCAATTCTTTGGTGGTGTGTGTTCACAAGCCTGATCTAGTCAGCTTCGACAACTTTTGAACTTGTTTTTGGAGAGAGAAAAAGCAACTTGTATGTTTTGCTACATATTACGCCAGATTTTTTAAAGGGATGATAAAGCAGATTGTGCTGGGAAGCATGACAGGTGTGGGCTTAGTTGTTCCCATGTGTTAAGATAGTCACTTACTTCTGGGTGTTGCTATCCACTCCTCTTTTCCTTTAAAAGAGCCAGTCATATTCCAAACTTTCTGTCTCCTTTAAAGGAAAATGAAACTGTCATAGGTACTGAAGAACAATAAAAGGCTTATATTCTTACACACACACACACACACACACACACACACAAGATGCCAGTGGCTGGGGACAGGAGAAGATGGATGTCCCAGCTCAAACACAGAGAATAAATTTGCCTTTCTTCTCCCTTTTTTTTTTTTTCAGACCCACAAAAGATTGGCTGAGGCTTACCCATGTGGGTGAGGGTAGACCTTCTTAACTCAGTCACCCAATTCAAATGCTAATCTTTTCTGGAAACACCCTTATAGAGAAGCAGAATAGTGTTGTACCAGCTACCTGGGCATCCCTTAGCCCAATCAAGTTGAAACATAAAATTAACCATCACAATATCCCTCAACCACCTGCCCCTCATGCAAATGTCTTACAAAACCATAAAGTAATTATTGAAACCTTGGAATTATTCTTGATAAAATCTGTTAACCTATAAATCTGACTTAAATTTCAATAGTTTTCCCACCAATATCTACAGAAGCAATGCAAACAAGGTTGCTCCTTAGAGACCCTTTCCAGGAACAGTTGTCAGTATATCTTCATAGCATTTCCCAATGGGCAGTATTATTATTTATTAATGTGATCCAATATATAACCAAAAGTTTTATTTTCTTTTTCATTTTTATGGATGGCAAAAACACATTGTCATTTGCACCCTCCTCTTAATCTGTATTTTGGGAACCCTGTTTGGATCATAAGGCCAGAATACAAACACCAATGTCATTAGTTTGGGAAATAGGTTGATTAAATATGCAAACTATATGAAGAAAATGAACAAATCTTGCATACTAGACTTGAAATTCCAAAGTTATAAACTATAAGGAACTCAATAATACTACTTACATATATAGCTTTATATGATGAATAAATCATTTTAATTGATTGAAATGTACCAAAGGCTCTTAGAGCTCACAGTTTGTTTGCAGTTAGGTTAACACTGCAAGTTACCACAGATATGGCAACTCACACCAATGCCAATCTGTGTGAAAATGGTAATTTTCTTGTGTATTTTAGCAATGAGACAAATGTTCAGACATTTTAATAGAATTTTCTTAATACTATGCCTTGAAATTTTTTTAAAAAGAGTCTATTAAGATGACCAAAGTCTTCCTAATCATTGTTTTACTATTTCAAATAAAATGTCAGGATCTTAGTACAGTAGGTGCAGGATTCTAAAGTCCTTCTGGCAGGACTGGCTACATAATTTACAGATACCAGTGGAAAATGAAAAGCAAACTCCTTTTAAAAAAAGTATTAAGAATTTCTAAGGACGGATGGCAGAGTATTAAACCAAGTGTGGGGTTCTTCTAAGTGTGGGGCTCTGTACGACTGCACATGTTGCACGGCTATGAATTTGCAACAAAGATTGTGCAGATTGTATGTCTATAGCCCTGCCTCCTCAAGGAAATTACTCAAAAGACTTGGTTGGTTCCACTGGAGAATTCCTGATTAAAGGGACTTCCTACTACCCAGCATGTGCCTATGTTGATTGGTTCAAATCACTCTCAAACTCTTTTCAAACCTCCCTTTACTTTCCCTCAAACTTGTTATCTGTCCCTACCCCAACGTATCTACTTTGCTGAGAAAATTAAAGCCATCAGACAAGAACCACCTTAATTTCTCCCTAGAAAACATGCAAATATGTCTGCATCCACATCCATCTTTCCTTCCCTCCCTTCTTGCCACCTAAGGCCGGTCCCTTCTCCCTTCAGTTATAGATCCTGTGCCCATTCACCTTCTCAGTGTTAGTTAATCTTTCTCCATCTTAAATATTTAGCCTCTCCTTTTCAATTCATTCCTTCTCATGACTTATATACAAGTTCAAATCTCTCTCTTTTTATCAAACAAATATATGGAAATAAATCTCCCTTAAAACCACACCTCCAAACCAACCAAAACCTTATCTCATTCTAACCCTTTGTAGCTAAGCTGGCAAATTTTCTACATTTGCTGTCTCATTTCCTCACCTCAATTCCAATCTGGCTTTTGTCCCCTCATTCTATGGACCCAGATCTCCCTAACATCATCAGTTACATCTATGCTGATGAATTATTCAGACATTTCTTTATCCTTACTGTACTTTCGAATCTCAGGAGCATTCTAACCAGCTAAGCAGACCCCACTGTTCCTCGGTATCACACTTTCCCTTGGCTTCGATAACCAGACAGTCTCATGCTTTTCCTCACATTCCTCTAGCTTCTTCTTTGCTGTCTCCTTCTCTACCCAACCCATATTCAGTGGGCACCATCAAGGCTTAGCTCCAGGCTCTTTCTTCTCTCACTGCATATTCTCTCCCTAAGGGAGCTTATCTAAGCTTCAATTACCACATGTATAGCAATGATTCCCAAATTTATATATCTACCCTGACCTCTCCTCTGTACTATGTAGACTGATAGACTTATCTACCCACTTGACATTTCCTATAGGATACCTTTAAAATTACTTAAAATTCATGTTTCTTTGGCAAAGCCATGATTTTCTTGCCTGCCTAATCACTCCTAAATCTGTTCTGTTTGTAGTGTTTTCTATCTCAATGAATGACATTGCCATCCAATTTGTTGTGCAAGCCTTCGTACCTCCCTTCATCACCTTCTGCCATTAAAACTATCAACCTGTCCTGGGCAGCTCTACAATACCTCCTAAATGTTACTGAAGTCTCGCAATTTTCTTCCATTTATATTAAAATCGTTTTAGCCCAATGATTTCCCCTACATGATCTGCCTACCTACCTGTCCAATTTCAGTCATACCATTGGCTCCTCCTCATTCTCAAAACTGCTGCCCTTACCATCACTCTCACCATGATTTTCTTTCTGTTTGGAACAGCTTTGCTTTTCCTCTTCTCTAGTTAACTCCTATTCATCTTGCAAATCTCAGCTCAAGTGACACTTACTTAGGGAGAATTGTATTATTCAAGGTTTGTATCTATAAGCAATGGAAGCATTTTCTGACCTAAGCAGAAAAAATATTGTATTAAAAGGATATTGATACCTCACAGATGGAATGGTTATGCAGTCTGGAGAACCAAGTCCTATTATTTAGGAATAACATGCTAACCACTCTTAGACCCTGGTCTGGAGAAGAAACCTCTACCATCATCATTAAGCACTGCCTGGTAGAGTTTGTACCACTGCCACTTCTGCATCACATCAATGTGAGAGGGAAAGATGGGGGTGGAGAGAGAGGGGAGGGGGAGAGGGGAGGAGAGGGAGAGGGAGAGAGAGGGAGGGGAGAGAGGAGAGAGAGAGAGAGAGAAGAGAGAGAGAGAGAGAGAGAGAGAGAGAGACCCCATTGCATCCTAGTTACAAGGGAAGCGGGGAAGGCAAGTATCTGACATTTTCAGCCTCTAGAGTGCTAGAGTGGGAGGCATTTTATGACTCCGCCAAGGCTTATCATGTAGCAAATTCTCCAAACATTTGAAGGGAGCTCAGATGTTGGGTAGTGAAAAAGAAGTACAAACTCTATAAAAGATTTCCCTGATCTCCTTGGTTAAATTAAATTCCATTACTAACTATCATTGCAACATGTACTGCTTTGTAATAGAACTTGTAACAGTTGGAATTTTACATTTATACATGTTGCAATTTGCTGTGTGCTCACTACCTATTTCCTTCAATATCCTGCCAACTCACTCAGAAAGGAACTCTGTGTATTTTTGCTCACCTATGTATTCTCAACACTTAATATATTACAGGTGCTCAAAAAGTATTTCTTGAAAGAATATTATTTAACCTATGAAAATTATTTCTACCCATGTAGATGAAATAAACAAAACAACTTCTTCTATTCGGCAGATATATGTTGTATGCCTTTCCCTCACCCTTTTAAACCCAGATGGGAAAAGCATCCTACTGCTGTCCTGTTGTGAAAGCAACAGAGGCTATTTATTTTGCAGGCAGTCCTTCATAGGAACAGCCATTTGGGTGAATTTTAAAATGCCTTCTCCACTGAGCCAGGACATACAATGGTTTCTTTAATCCCTAAAGTAAATATGGTAGTAACCCAAGCATTAAGAGACTTTGTATAAAACTACATCGTGCTCCTTGCACATTCCCCTTTCATCCTGAGCTGAAAAGCATTTTTGGATTCTTTCATTCTGCCCTCAGGGTAGCAGCACAGAGAAGAAGTCCCAGCCAGATTCGCCTGGTGAAGTTAAGTAAGTCCCAGAAAAGAAATGTTGATACCAACAGAGCTTTTGGTTCTTATATTTTAATGACCATATACTGTTTAAACACTGCGTGCTGTTTCCAAATTTGCATTCAGGCTTAAATGTAAGTAATCCTAGGGAGATAAAAGTCCTTGAGGATAAAAATCCTGGAGACATTAGTTTTGCACAAATTTTTCTATGACAGTATACCATGTATTGGTTTTCAAGGGCTGCCATAACAAAGTGCCACAAACTAAGTGGCTTACATGACAGAAATGTATTTTCCCACAGTCCTGGAGGGCAGAAGTCTGAGATTAAGGTTTCTGCAGGGTTGGTTCCTTCTGAGGGCTGTGCCTCTCTCTTAGCTTCTGGCAGCCTCCGGCATTCTTCGCATGTAGACGGCATTCTCTCTGTGTCTTCGCGTCCTCTTTTCTCTGTAAGTGTCTGTCTCTGTTTCACAAATATCCTCTTTTTTAAAGGACAGCAGTCGCATTGGATGGAGACCTACCCTGATGACCTCATTTTAACTTGATTACCTCTGTAAAGACCCTGTCTCCAAATAAGGCTACATTCTCAGATTTGGGGAGTGATGACTGCAACAAATCTTTTTTGGGTGTACAGAATTCAGTTGATTACATAACCTAATTTGAGAAACCTCTGCAGCAGGCAGACCATCTACAATGCAGGTTGCAGGACAAGACACTTCATGGAAGCAAAGACATTGGTCAGTGGCTGACAGACTAAGAAAGAACACTACAGACAGGATCAGCTCAGCTATCAACAGCCACAATGCACATAAAGGGAGCATTATACCCAGAAAAAAGAACTAAGCTTTGGGCTTCTCAATTTCACTCATGCCCTCAGAAAGCAGCACCGAAAACATGCCCATTTTTAAGAAATGAGACAAACCATTCTTCTAATCTTGTGAAGTTTTCAAAATGAAATAACTCATTAGTTAAGGAATTATACATTATGGAAATAGTTAAATAAAATCAAATATAATTTAGCTATTTCCTTACAGAAGACTTTTAAAAATGAAATGGTATCTCCAGTTCATCATGGGAAATGTACATGAAATTGTCCTGACTGGTTAAAATCATACATACTGTACACAGTCACAGTTCTATGCACCTTTACTACATAGGCCCTGTTAAGGATGAAATTTTATATTAGCTAGTGTGATTCTTGCATTAATGTTTGTCTGCCTGACTAGAATGTTACCTCCTATAGGTAAGGAGCACATTTTTTATTTATTTATTTTTGTTTTGTTTTTTGTTTTTTTTTTGCATGTTTTTAGATTCTCAGCAATGATCACAGATATTGGCACACAGTATGGCCTCAATAAATATTTGTTTATTATGAAGAAATAAATGAATGAATTTATTTATTATTCAAGGGTTGCATTATTCATTCATTCAATTATGTAGAGATAATAATATTTACTGTTCTACCAGTACAGCTTAAGAGGTGCTAGAGAGGTTATGATGAAAAAGAAGCAATATTTGCTTTCATAGAGTTTAGGATTTATAAGGAGAATAAGAATTTTTTTAAAAAAATGTTAAAAGTACAACACACAGTGGTGAAATACAAGAACAGTGAGAATGGAGTAAAAATGCTATAAACATGCAGAAGGTAGGAGAGGCTATCATGCTCTGAGAGCAGGGAAAAAAGTTTATGAGAGAAACAACATTTGAGATAGGTCTTAATGAATGGGTAGCAAACAAAAATGATTTTGAAAAATAAAAATGAGAATAAAGGGAAAATGATGAGAGAAATGACCAAAAGTGATGCCTATATAACAGCAAGTAGTTATGTTGCAAGTAGTTATCATGGCAGAGAAAACTAAAACTAAAATACGTAGTTGTTGACAGTAAAAATGAAAATTAGACTGAGATCCTTATTTGTCAGGCTGAAGAATTTAGATAACTTTTATGATGGGGAGACAGTAAAGACTTTTTCACAGACCACTGACTGTTTCCTTAGGAAGATTGTTTGGAACCTGTGAGTAATACGGGTTTGAATAGAAGTGAGTGAAATGAGGAAGATTATTTAGGAAGCTGCTACCCTTGTCCAGGCCAATGACAGACATGGGTAGATAGAGGTTTTGTAGGGCCCCAAAGCTTATACAATTTGGACACTTTAAAAAAAAAGAATACAAAATCGAGTTTCAAACCAAATTTTTTAAAGAAAAAATTACATATTTTAAAGGCTAAGAAATACCATAATTATGAGCAAAACTAAAAAGAAATCAGAATATTTTAATCAACAGCCTGACACATTTCATAACATTTTAATTTCTTACGCTTTTTAGCTATGTATTCATTTAATTGCCTCTTCCTACGACATGAGACATAAGCTTCTACAAGGAGAACAGAAAGATGATTTACTTTTTTCTGTGGTATGATTAGTAATAGTTTAAAAAACAATTGATAGTTTAGGAACTTTCTTCCAATTTTACAACTTGTTCCTGTTAATTTCACACTAGGATGGCCTCTAGTATGTTTGAATACACAAAACATACAACTTTGCCCAGAGACCTACTTGCTCTTGTTTTGTGTCCAGGAAATCTAATCATTCTGTATTACAAATTAACCATCATAAGAGATGTGTTTATGATTGCACGTGATGAATTATTGAATGTATTCTTGGCAAGACAGAACTTGTCAAGAACTGATTCTTCCACTTCCAGCCATACAGACCTAATTATTGAAAGAACTTACCCCATTTAAAAAAGCTTCTGGCTCTATACCTTTCAAATATTTTTTTTCATCCCCTAACTCTGCCAGTGTTGGAAGCCTGAGAACATGTTCATATAAAGGTATGACCTCTGTTCTATCTCACAAAGCTGGTTAAGTCAGCATCATAGGGAATTGGTGTATTTCTAAAAACCAGTCCTATACCAGAGTAACTGGAAATAAATTAGTTACTCAAAGAACTGACTACAAACCACTTTTCATACTGCACAAAACCCAAAACCCAAACTAAATGTATCTCCACCTCAATTCCGTCTTATCTGTATTACAAAGTTCCTGTAATCATTCCAATGCCACCTGACAAGGGAGGATGGGGTGCTCCTAGGGGACATGTGATGGAAGGAAAGTAGAATTGGAGATAGTGGTGTTAACCATTTGCAGATAAAATGTCTTATTTTTGAAAATTTATTAAATTATATGACCTAGCAAATATTTTGCTAGGGCTCTGGGGTCCTAAAAATCCCTGCTTCCTGGTATTTAGCCCATTGTGTAAGCCCTTCTTCTTGAGTGTAGCCTGGCCCAGTGACTTGCTCTAACCAACAGAATGTGAGCAAGGTGGTGGGATTAAGTCACATAAGTCACTACTATCTTGCTAGCTGATTCTCTTCCTTGCTGGCTTTGATAAAGCAAGTTGTCATATGATGGAGGCTCCTGTGATAAGGAATTAAGGCTAACAGCAGGAAGCTGTCAGACCAACAACCCTTGAAGAACTTAAAATTTGTCCACAACCTCATAAATTTGGAAGTCAATCCTTCCCAAGTCAAACCTTCAGATGAGACTCCTGCTCTGGTCAACTCCATGATTGAAGCCTTATGAGAAAACTTGAACCAGAGGGCCCAGCTAAGCCATACCTTGATTTCCAAATCAAAGAAATTGAGAGACAAAATCTATATTATTTAAGTTGCTAAACTGTGAAGTAATTTATCAAACAGCAACAGAAAAACTAATGCAGGTACCTTCCAAGGTCTTGGGATGGCAAAAAGGAAGGGCCTCAAAGCTTATTTGCTTCATGGCAAATTGGCCCCTGCATATGAACCCAAATCAGGGTTGTGGCCATGGGAACAACATGTTATAATCTTATATAATCACACTTTATGCTTTATCATTACTTGTAGCATTTCATCTCTGGGCAGGCAGCATGCATTTGGTGTGGATGATTGCTCAGTTGAGTAAAAGATAAATACTGATCTGGCAAAGGTAAGAGGTTAGGTAGAGATAGGATAAGGAAATAAGTTTTTTGAACAATTTATGAAATTAGGGAATTTACATGAAATAATATATATGAATTAGGGTGAGCAGGGAAGACACCTGAAGTTAGAGGATACACGCTTAACAATCTCACTGGCATGATTTTATGACTTTCTCTCACAAAGTTTGGCAGCTTTGATGTGGAAGCTGAGCAAAAGAAAGGTAGAGTTACCTAATGGTGAGAATTTGGGATGTGGTCATGGGATTCTGGCCCAGTTGGATGGCAAGTTAAGTTAAGAAAAGGTGATGTAATAGAAGAATGGAAAAATACATAGGGCTTGGAAGTCACAGTGCAATGAGAAAATAAGTTCAGTAGATATAATAGAGGAAGAAGAGAGAGGAAAATATGATGTGGTCAGAGAAAAGATTTTTGAGAGTTTGAGAAATTGGGATGTAATACTTTAGAAGGATTATAAGTTGGGTTTGCCCATATAGATGTGTGGTAGAAATGGAAGCAAAAGGAAATGTGGTGAAGTTTAAAGCAAAAAATGATGACACCAGGGTCTCAAAATTGTCCTCAAATTTTTTTTTAAAGATACAAAAGATAGTTATGTGGACAAGGCATCGAAAGATGACTGTGAGCTAGATATATTCCATCAGTATGAGCTTGTCTATTTTTTACTCCTGAAAATATGGCTTTTTTTCCCAAGTGGCACATCTAATTTAATATTAGTCCCATTGTCAAAACACATCCTATCATTCTATTAATAACAAAAAACAAAAGAAACCTGTTTACTGAATCATTGTCAGTTTAAGAAATACGGATAATATTTTTCCTAAGATTAACAGCATCTACTTCCTTGAGCAGCTGTTTTATGTTTTATCTAATTGATTTCAGCAAATTGCTTCATTAACAGACACCATAGAAAAGTCGTCTGAAATTGGTTATCAGTGGGGACACAGGGACAAAGTTCCTATCTTAATTCCATCTCTTGCTTCTACAGAGAGAAAGCTTGGATAGGCTACTTTGGCCAATAAGCATCACTCCAGGTGTTGAAATGAGGATTTCATCTAGAGTTACAGAAGCTGAAATTCCAGGAGGAGATACAAAACTGAGTGCTGAAAGGAAAATGAAGGTTAGTAAGTCATAGAAGCAAGTCTGAATTGGTCTCTAATAATGTTGTAATTGTAAAGGTTAACCTTCATCTTTGAAAGGTCCCTCAGTATCTGGGTAAATTCCCAGACAATGAGACCTGCTTCTTTGTTATGTCACAACTCAAATTTTGAGGCTTGCCAGCAGATAAAATGCAGACACTGGGCCTAGGCTACATGTATCAGAAGCAACGAGAGGGGATTGGCTTTGAGGGAAACTTCCATTTTGGCGGAGGCTGCCGCAGCAGATGTATTCAACTTTCAGTCTTGGCAGTGGAAGGGCAGTTTCCCAGAGGGTTTGAGGCGGAGTTCCTGGCACAGAAGTAGCACCAAGGGGGTGGCAGCTGCCAAGTTTCCTTTGGTACTAGGTGGGAAGGCGGCAGCGACAGCAGGTTTTTTCATCAGGCCAATTCTGTCATGAGGTTTTGGGCTTTAGTCCTGAAAAGTTAGCCTGAAGTCTGGTTTGCTAGCCTTCCTAGCAATTTTGAGATTTTTGAATATGCTTTGAAAAAACTTTTTTTTTCTTAGTCACCTGTTGATTGCATCTAAGAGCCTGACATACTTTTCTTATTAGAGTGGGGATATCAGGAGGACTGCCAGATGGCATTTCTAAGCACATGCTTTTGCCTGAGGATGGTAGCTGTGTTCATTTCTCAATGGATCGTGGGGAGGGTACAGCTACATTTAAATGAACAGGATGAGCTCAACATCCCCATTGATTCAGACTTCCATGCTAAATGGGAAGGGGGTGTTATTATTAGATAAAGCCTACTGGAAGACTATATTAGTTTGCTAGACGTGCCGTAACAAACTATCACAGACTGGGTGGTAAAAATAACAGAAATTTATTTTCTTCTCACTCTGGGACTGGAAGTTGGAGACCAAGGTGTCAGCAGGTTTGATTTCTTCCAAAACCTCTCTCGTGGGCTTGCAGGTGGCACCTTCTCACTGCCTCTTCACATGGTTGTCCTTCTGGGTACTCGTGCACTTGGTGTCTTTTCCTTGTGTGTCCAAATTTCCTGTTCTTATAAGGACATCACCCAGATTGAATTAGTCTGCTCTAAGAACCTCCACTTTAACTAATCACCTCTTTAAAGGCCGTATCTTCAAATACAATCACAGTCTGAGGTACTAGGGGATCAGGATCATAATTTTTGCAGGGACAGAGTTCAATCTATAATAAAGACCTTGGCATTTTACTTGGTCAACAACAACGAACAACAACAAAAACCGTTACTTGAACATACTAAAGTAGTAGAGTTGATCAACCCTGTGATATTTTTAATCCTCCAACTAGTTTTTCACTTCCCCCTGCTACACCACATATCACAGCCCAAATGACCTGAGAGAGAACAGCTCAAGTATGTTATTGACTAGTACTGTCAACAAACATCCAGTTCTAATACTTACTTTACTGTAAAGAATACTGGCTAAAAACATGTTCATGGAGGCAGCCTCTTATTTCTGGAATGTTTCAGAATATGTTAGGAACTTCTACTGGGCAAATCTAAGATAATATGTTTTCCACTCCAAATGGGGGATCTTCACTAGTTCCCAAGCCCTCCTGTCCATGTTATAAAATCTTCAAATTGCTTTTAGCTTTTCTCTCTTAATTATGAACAGAAAACCAATAATCAACAGCTGTTTTTGGAAAGTCTGTAATATGAGAAAGAAAAAGCACAGCAAAAACAGGCAATATAAGAACTGTACAAAAAGTCCATTATAACTAATATCATTAGATGAATGACACAAGATATTCCATCCATGAAACAAAAATATGATATTATTTTTAAGGATGTGCAAAGAATAAGAAAGAGCTCTTAGACGCCAAAACATAAAATAAATTCAATATTAAAGCAGAAAATAAAGTCCAGAAAATGTGATATTGTTTTGTTTGACATTCAGTGTTTTCATGTGTGACTTGGACCTTGAGAATTAAATAAAAATAATTTATATTTTATTATTTGAGTCTTCTAAAGTTATTCAGGCCATCATTAATTATGTCAAGCCTAAAAAGACAAAATGTCCACACCATCTGAATGAATATCTGGAAGTTATTTTCTTATATCAATCAAAAGTTAAAGCTAATTTCACTGAAAATAATTTTTATAAAATTAATTCAACTTTTAATAGTTTTATTCTTGCTGAAAAAAATTTAATTATTTTTAATAGTCTGATTGTATTGTCACATATTTATATAAATTGCTAATTTGCATATGTAATTTGAGAATTACCATTTATATAATAAGTTTCATGAAAAGTTACACATCAAATACACTTATAAAGTTAAAAGCCAGAAAATTTTAAAATTCTA
The DNA here is from genome assembly GCF_006542625.1 of Nomascus leucogenys. Classification (NCBI taxonomy): domain Eukaryota; kingdom Metazoa; phylum Chordata; class Mammalia; order Primates; family Hylobatidae; genus Nomascus; species Nomascus leucogenys. Next base: position 70,648,581 of record NC_044393.1, read on the forward strand.
ATTTAATTGTTAACTTAAAAGTTATTCTTAACTCTGAATTGAATAAAAACACTAAACTTTATGCTTAATAGTTTTACATGTAAGTATAGAAATACATATAGTATATGCACAAATATACAATAAATCTGTGGTATTAAAATATCGAAATTAGAAAATATGTCCAAAAGGCTTTTTAGGGATGAGGTAATGAAAAGATATTGCAAGACATTGATGTAAGGGAAAGTTTTAATTTTATTCATGGTTTACTACTGAATAAAGTTTTCAGACTTAGCAAAGTTACAGGTTAATAATTAGATTTTTCTGGTAGAGATATAAATAATTTCTTTCCTGCGCAGTAGAAGCAGTGACCCTCAAAATTATAGTTTATAACTGCATTGGGCATTAACCAGTTTTGCATTTAACCCAGCAGTGTTATCCTCCTATTAATATCTAGCTTTTCAAATGATGTTTGCACTGGTCATGACATCTGACTTTGACATGTATTCATTTTATGTTTCCATAAGTCATAATTTTGCCTTTGTGAAAATGATTCTTCAACATACTTTATTTTCTCAGGAAGTTATGATGGAGGGTGATTAATCAGAGAATAAGCCAAGAACAAAGGAGATCCAGGAGCTAGGAGAAGGAGAATTCCACATAAGAAAGAAGGAAAGAGTACTTTCACTCTGAAGGTGAAGGAAACTTCCAGGAGGACACACCTGCAGGAGGCCCAGAGAGCAATGCTTCCAGATCAGAGCAGGAGGACAGAGAGGTCTCCAAGGAAAAAAATCCAGTTGACAGATCGCTTCATGGGTTTAAATATATTAAAAGGAGTTGTAGAGTTCTGTGCAAAAGTGTAGGACAAAATTAGTGATAGGCACAAAGAAAATCAAAAGAAACCACAAAAGGAGAATTAATTTCAGGAAATCAACAGTTATATAAGAAAAGTAACCCAGTAGTATATTACTTGTCTCTGCTGTGAGTAATATTTATGCAGACATAACAATGTAAACAATGAATATTGGTTTATCCATCCCAAATACATTATAACTATATTGGGGGGAGTTTCTTGGGGGACAACAAGAGGGTGGAGGCTGTAAGCAGCCTAAATCTTCTACTTAATAATAAGTGAAGTGATAACATAGAAACTGGATAAGTCAAGAAATGGTGATGTAAGCATGAGTGATGGCCTTTCGATTTGTCTGTTTGGCTAGGCTATAGTCCTCACTCAACCAAATATTAATCCAGGTGTGCTGTGAAGGTATTTTTTGGATATGATTAAAGTAGTGAAGGAGATTATCCTAGATAATCTTGGTGGGATTGATTTAATCAGTTGAAAGGACTTAGGAGTGGAGTTGAACGTCACCAATGTAGAACAGCTTCAGCCAAATCCCAGGTGTTCTAACTTGTCCTTCCTGATGGCTTTTGCCCCATGAATTCACATAAGCCAATCCCTTGCAACAACCTCTTAACTATCTCCTACTGGTTTTGCTTCTCTCATTGAATCCTGACTAATAGAACAGCTCATTTTAAAATATGAAGATGACTATCAGACATGACTGGTAAAATAATTAAATGTATTTACTGAGCTATAGGACTGGAGGGTGAGGAGATTAATGTTTTATTGAATGCAATAAAAATTAAATTAGAAAGCAAGAGAGGGAGCCCTAGTAGTTAGTCGTGGTCACTTTCCCTTTGCTCTTTAAGAGCAGCTCACATAATATGTCCTGAAAAGTATGTAAAAGTTGGTGAAGGCCAGTTTCACATATTTATTGAAGACCTTCCCAATCCCTACTCCCATCTGTTTGTTTTTTTCCTTTTTCCCCCACACTGGTTCAGTTACTGCTTGTTGTCATCTCTGTTCTCTCCTCTACTTTTGACTTTGCATTAACCCACATGAACATAACCTGTTCCTGCTGCAGGGGATGCATAGAAGAAAACTGGCCTGCTTTCGAGGACATCATCAGAGCCCAGAGTTCATCAGATCATGGACACTTTGAGACAAATGAAGGCAGGTGGAATCTCCTTGAAGAAATAAAATCTAAGCATCAACTTCCCTTTTGAGTCAAGAATTTCCTCTCTTAAAAATGTAAAGCTATTGATCAGGGAGGGAAGTGAATTAAGCAGAGCATTTTTGACCAATGGCTGGATACTTCCTCCTCCCTAACTCCCAAACTCCAGACACAACTGCAGCAACTCCTGAGATTCTTATGGAGCAGGAGAAGCTAAAGTTGAAGAAAAGAAAGAATGTGATAAACTGACTAGCAAAGTTGTGAATAAAAGGTTTTGGGATTTAAAAAATTTTTGCCACATTTGCTTTATCTCTGTCTCTCTAAATAGATTTAAATATATGTATATCATTTAACACTTTTTAAGAAATTAAATATTTAAAAATTAGTTCTAGACATCATGAACCTTTATCCCTAAATATTTCAGCATAAATATCATTTAAAATGTAAGACTACTGTCTGGGCCTGGTGACTCATATCAGTAATCCCAGCGCTTTGGGAGGCCGAGTCTGGAGGATCATTTGAGCCTAGGAGTTGTAGTTTACAGTGAACCATGATCACGCCGCTGCACTCCAGTTTGGGTGATATAGTAAGACCCCATCTTTAAAATGAACAAACAAACTAAAAGACCATCTATGCTTATTATTATTACCCCAAATTTAACATTGATACAAAAATAGTATTTAACAGGGAGACCCTATTCAGAGTTTTCCAATTTTCCCCAAATATACTTCATCTTTCTTTAAAAAAATAAAGAATCCAATCAAGGATTTGCAGTTGATCATTATATTTCTAGAACTATCCCCCTTTCTGAACATTTTTTGGTCTTTCACAAAATGACATTTTTGAAGAGTCTAGACCATTCTCATGGAATTGTCCTACCATCTGGATTTGTGTGATTGTTCCTTCATGGTTAGGTTTTGGTTAAACTTTTCTTCTTTCTTTCTTTCTTTCTTTCTTTCCTTCCTTCCTTCCTTTTCTTTCTTTTCTTTTTTCTTTTTTTAGACAAAGTCTCCCTCTACTGCCCAGGCTGAAGTGCAGTGGTGCAAACACGACTCACCCCAGTCTCAACCTCCTGAGCTCAAGCGATCCTCCTACCTCAGCTTCCAGAGTAGCTGGGACTACCCGTGCATGCCACCATGGCCAGCTAATTTTAAAATGTTTTGTAGAGACAGGATCTCACTATGGTGCCTAGGCTTGTCTCAAACTCCTGGGCTCAAATGATCCTCCTGCCTTGGCCTCCCAAAGTGCTGTAATCTCAGACATGAGCCACTGCACCTTGCCGGTTAAATATTTTTGACAGAAGACCACATAGGTGATGTTTGCTTGCCATTGTACGAATTCAGGGGACACATAATAGTTTTTTCTACCATTGATGATACCAAATTAGATCATTCAGTTAAGGGGACTTCTAGATCTCTCCTTTGCTAAATTACCTTTTCAGAAAGTCACTTGGCATGGAGAACTAGCTACATAATTTGCAGAGCACAGTACAAAATTACAGTGCTAGGCTCCTTGTTTTAAAATTATTAAGAATTTCAACATGGCAATAACGGAGAATTAAAGCAAGCAGGAGGCACTACTTAGTATAGGGCCCTGTGTGACTGGTCTCACACTCATGAAGCTGGCCCTGTGTGAGGTGATTCTTTGGGATCACCTAAATATCCTCTTCCCTAATGACCTTTCATTCAGTAGTTTTTCATTTATTGATGATTTTCCCTGAATTAATTTTTATCTCACTGGTTGCAAATGGGTGATTTTTAAATTTTGTTATTTCTTCTATATTTATTTGCTGGCATTCTGTGGAAAAAGCTCTTTTATAAACCTAAGTTCATACAAAAATCTGCATGTGAATGTTTATAGTGGTTTTGTTCATAATTGTCAAAAACTGGAAATAGCCCAAATGTTCTTCAGTGGGTGAATAGATAAACAAATTATGTTGCATCCATACAGTAGAATATTGCTCAGGGAAAAAGAAAGAACAAACTACAGATACATGAAACAACGTGGTGAAATCTTAAATTTAAATAAATTTTACTAAGTGAAAGAAACCAGTTTCAAAGACTACATATTGTAGAATTTCATGTAAAATATGATATTCTGAAAGCAACAAAATATAGGAACAGAAACATGTCTCCTGCTACCAGAGGTTGGGGTGCAGGAAAGTATTGATTGCAAAGGGAAAGAAGAGGGAATTTTTGCGTGATAGAAGTATTTTATATCTTAATTTTGGTGGTAGTTACATGGTTGTATGCATTTATCTAAGTCATGTAATTGTATACTACTAAAAAATTTTACTGTAGGCAAATATGAAAAAGTGAATAAATAACTTAAAAACAATACAATTGGTCATGTTTAAAAAAAAAAGACCCCACCTTCCCAGTACTTGAGATAACTATGGACTCATGGATTCTCTTTTTATTAAACATACAACAATATGTTCTACTTATGCCATTCTCTATATGTTCTACTTATACCATTTATATTATTAGTATAATAATATTATCTTCTTTTTTACTTTTCAATTTTAAAATTATTATAAATTTGTAGGAAGTTGCAAAAATAATGCATAGAAGCCCTGAAAATGCTTCACCTCGTTTTCCTCTGTTGTTACATTTTAGGTAACTATAATTCACTATTAAAACCAGGAAAACAGCATTAGTACAATATTTCTGGGCCACTTTATCAAATGTGTAGATTAATGTAAATATAACTACAATCATGATACAGAACTATTTCATCCCTATGAAGGTTTCCAGCATGCCACATGCATAGTTACAGGCATCTCCTTAACGCCCACCATTCCTAACTCTTGGCAACCATTAATCTGTGTTCTAGCACTATCGTTTTGCAATTTTGAGAATGCTATGTGAATGAATTATACAGCAAATGACCTTTGGAGACTGGCTTTTTAAATTTAGCACAATGCCCTTGAGATCCATTCAAGTTATTGTGTGTAGCAGCAGTATTTTCTTTTTATTTTATATTTATTCAATGCATAGCTTACTGAATGATTACTATGTGCCAGGCCCTTTGCAACACTCTGGAAATAAAAGTGGAGGGAAAAATGTCTTGGAGAGAATAGGGCCACACAGGTAGACAAATCACAATAACAATACAGTAGTGGCCACTCAAGCAACTTGAATATAGTGGCTTGTGAAGGTCTTCCTTAAGATAAACCCACATTAAGTGGCCATATTAGAAAATATGTTTTTATGAAATATGAATAATGTAAGAGGAGCTCATTCTACCCTGTTTACTCAGAAATATCAAGTAGGGTTGGTGAATCAATTGAAGAACCCACGGTTTTGTGTGATCTGTGAGGAGTTAATAAACTGCCTTAGGACTAGCATTCAGCTGAAGAAGGGCAGAAGAAGTAAACGGGAAAATACTGGTGAAGCAATACTCCACCCTGGCAGCTCAGGTGCAAACCTCATCTGTAGCAGAGTGGGGGTGGGATCTGAAGATGGAAGAAAGAGATATGATTACTCAAAATGCTAGAATATTAATATATTTTTACTCAGGACTGGGAAAGGAGAATGCTTTTTGGTGAGGAAAGAAGCACTTATACGATCCATGTTTTGGGGGGATGGAAATACGTTATATTTAGTTATTTATTTATTTTGAGACAGGGTCTCACTCTGTTGCCCAGGCTGGAGTGCAGTGGCATGATCTAGGCTCACTGCAGCCTCAGCCTCCCTGGCGCAAGTGATCCTCCTGCTTCAGTCTCCCAAGTAGCTGGGACCACATGTGCATGCCACTACGCCCAGCTAATATTTTGTATTTTTTTGTAGAGACAGGGTTTCGCCACATTGTCCAGGCTGGTCTCACACTTCTGAGCTCAAGCGATCTGCCTGCCTCAGTCTCCCAAAGTGCTGGGATTACAGGCAGGAGCCACTGTCCCAGGCCAGGAAGTATATTCATTTTTGAGGCAAATTTGGCTGTAGTGGGTTGCAGGGAAGAAGTGAGGACCAGATGAGGAGAAAGGGAAAGTGGAGCTTTAGAGAACTCAAGGCTCAGCACAGAAAGGAAAGTAGGGTGGATGTTAAACTTCCTTTTAAACTTTTTTTTAAATTACTGGCCCAGTTCACCAAGTAGAAAAAGAGGTGAATTTGAAAGTCTAACCATGATTCTGTGATTCAGAGAAATACTTTGCGGATATAAGGTTTCGATGGTAAAAGATCCCCAGTAACTAAATAACATTTGATATAGTTGGAAGATTAGTTTGTCAAGGTTGTCTCATTTACCTCCAATAAATAATTTAAATAATTAAAGTCACTAGTTTTTTTTTTTAATTTAGGAAAACATTTAAGGATGTGACTATATTTGGCAAGGTGTTTTGTAGTTGAGAAAATTATAAACCTTATTCTTGACAGATTAAAAAAATGCGAAGTAGCAGAAAGCAATCATTTGATTTTAAAATACGAATAAGAAAATAATGCTGAAGATATCTAGCCAGACTAAAAAAAATACTTATAATAAGAGAGAGAAAAATACTTTTCTAAACTGTGTCAGTTGATTATGACCCTTTCACTAATATTAATAATATAGAATGGTTATTTTGACAAGGTAAATGCCGTAAAGTTAGCTCTGGAAGACTAAAAATAGCTTTACCTTGGAAACAGAATGATACACATATGCACCTCAGCTTTGTCCTCTTTCTAGCTGTGTGAGGCTCAAACAAGATAATAAAATGATCTGTAAAAGATAAAGACTAAGACAAAAGAAAAGCATTGCTATTAAAGGTGTTTCCAAAAAAGTGCATGGAGTCCGTAGAAGAGAAGAAACAAGGAGGTGACACCAGTCCACAAGCAGAAGAGAATCAGGATCCCACCCTGAAATTGACAGCATATTTTTGGATAGAGCTATAGAATTGTTCAGATTTGACACTGTGGAAGGCAGGCTCTCAGATGGTCCCTAACGATTGCTGCCTCTTGGTATTCATGTCCTTGTATAGTGCCCTCCCATACTGCACCAGGGAGGGACTTTGTGACCAGTAGATTCTGGCAGGAATGATATATTATCACCTCTGTGATTTGTTTAAGACATGGCTTCCATCTTTCTCCTTGTTTTTGATCATTCACTTTGTAAAATGCCAATTGCTGTGTTATAAGCTGCCCTATGGAGAATCCCACATGGTAAGCAACTGAGGCCTCTGGCCAACAGCTACACGAGTGAGCTTAGAAGTGGATCCTTCAACCCAGCCTTCAGATGACATTAGCCACAGCTGACTATAGTCCCATGAGAGATCCTGAGCCACAGCTGCTTAGCTAGGCTACTCTTGGATTCGTGTCCCCAGAAACTGTGAGATAACAGATGTTTGTTACTTGAGCAGGTAAGCTTGGGGAATTTTTAAAAATATTGCTTAGTAATATGTCGACTTGGCTGAACTAGACTACATTTACCAGAATTTCCTTTCCTGTATGTTTCCAGTTAGGGCCAAAAGGGAGTTTCTTGCAGGAGATTTGGAAGATGGAAATGAAGCCGCAGCCTTTTGTACTTGCACATGTTGTCAGTTATCTGCTAACTCACCTAACTGGGACAAGGCAGTGGCCAGGCCTGCAACTAGCCCATTTTCTCCTAAATCCTTCTTCAGCCTCTCTGTCTCCTGAGCTAGGTGGTTGTGTTTAGTTCTGTGAAGAAGAACCTGGCTTCTGTAGGACATGCACATCACTAAGATCAGAGACAGTGTGAACTGACTTAGGGTTCAGTCTGTCCTCACGAGCTACTCATTCACTTGCATTCCAGGTTGTCCTTGTTCTCCACCACTTTACTTCCCATCTTTCCTTCCTAAATGCCTGCCTTGTGAACTTCAAGCTCAGCTTTCGACATGAAATCAGCAGGCTTATAGAAACTGCTTAACCAGCTCGACCAGTTGAGTAAGGTCAAATCTATGTAACAAATTCCTTTGTATTTATGTATGTGTGCATACACATATGTGTGTATATATATCTGTGTGTGTATATATTATATATATCCTATCTTACAAGTGTGTGTATATATGTGTGTGTATATATACATTCACACACACACCCCACACACACAGTACACCTGGTTTTTGCTACATAAGATCAGTTGGATCCATCATCAAAAAGGAAAACGTAATATTTACTGACCTGCTTATATTCTATTTCACATGAATGCTGATTTTTTTCTCACTTCTGGTTCTACCAGCTCCAGTTTTCTATGTTTTTGAGACGGAGTTTCACTTTTTTTTTTTTTTGAGACAGAGTCTCGCTCTGTCGCCCAGGCTAGAGTGCAGTGGCGCGATCTCAGCTCAGTGCAAGCTCTGCCTCCCGGGTTCACGCCATTCTCCTGCCTCAGCCTCCCAAGTAGCTGGGACTACAGGCGCCCGCCACCATGCCCTGCTAATTTTTTGTATTTTTAGTAGAGACAGGGTTTCACCGTGTTAGCCAGGATGGTCTTGATCTCCTGACCTCGGCCAAAAATATGGCTCTATTCTGCCTGACCCCACAGGCAGTCAGACCTTATGGTTATCTTCCCTTGTTCCCTGAAAATCACTGTTATTCTGCTCTTTTCAAGGTGCACTGATTTCATATTGTTCAAACACACTTTTTACAATCAATTTATACAGTAGTCGTCCTGAGGTCCTGATCTCCACCTCGGCCTCCCAAAGGGCTGGGATTACAGGCGTGAGCCACCACGCCCGACCAGTTTTCTATGTTTTTGTGTAATACAACTACAAAGTAAATAGCTATTGTACTGTTTTCTCTAGAAGTGAAATGTCAGTACTGTTGTAAAGGAAAGCTGATGATGATAATTACAATAATTCAAAATGACATGAAAAGAAGGAGGGTACCAAAAGTTTCATGTGTTTAAGGGGCAAGATAAAGGCAAACTAAAAGAAATATAAAGAGCTTCTTACTTGTACTCTTTGCATAGAAGTGGAAGGAAGAGCCTCCTTTGCCATCCTCTCCTTCTCTTCCAACATCTTCAATCTGTGGATGGAAATAGGAGCCCCAGTGGAACAATCAATGGAGTAGTGTGCTCCCAGGTTAAACCTCACACCTGGCTGTTTACTTTATATCTGAAAGAGCTCCATGTGCTTTCTACCCTTTAAGAAAGATGTGTACAAAGTATTCTAATGTTTACTTTTACAACGGGAATTATTTTAGTATGTAATTTTTACAGAAGGAAGGAATTGATATTTTGAAAAATGCCCACCATGGCCATGGGATTGGGTTAGGCACTTTACATACATTATCTCATTTAATTCACAAAACAATGCCATGAAGTTGATAGTGCTGCCAATATTTTACAGATGATAAAATAGGTTCAGATAACTTATGTAACTTGCCTGTACAGAGCTGGGCAGGTCTGTCAGACTTTAAAGTAAATGCTCTTTCTATTAAATGGCACAGTTCCCTTTACAGACCTCAATTCTGTAAAGAATAATTACAATAAGGGCTTCATTTCCTCATTGTTCTGAGGAGAATGTGGATCAACTGGAAATGTTTCTGAAGTATGTGACCTGCAGTTGAGTTTTATGCTCCAAGTAGATTTAAATATAAAAATATTATGAGCTTTGGCTGGGTGCAGTGGCTCACACCTGTAATCCCAGCACTTTGGGAGGGCAAGCGGGGTGGAACATGAGGTTAGGTGTTCAAGACCAGCCTGACCAACATGGTGAAATCCCATTATCTGGGAAACCAGCCCCCAATATTTCAACGTATGTTCTTTCTATTTTCCCTAAGTGTCGGCCAGTCTGAGAAAGAAAGAGAAAGGGTACAAAGAGAGGAACTTTACAGCTGGGCCTCCGGGGGTAAAATCACATATCAGTAGGTCCGTGATGTCCCCTGAGCCGCAAAACCAGCAAGTTTTTATTAGGGATTTTAAAAGGGGATGGGGTGTGCAAACAGGGAGTAGGTCACAAAGATCACATGCTTCAAAGGGCAATAAATATCACAAGGCAAAGGCAAAATTAGAATTACTGATGAGGGTCTATGTCCTGCTGTGCACATATTGTCTTAATAAACATCTTAACAGAAAACAGGGTTCAAGAGCAGAGAACCAGTCTAAGCAAAATTTACCAGGCTGGAATTTCCCAATCCTAGTAAGCCTGAGGGTACTGCAAGAGACCAGGGTGTATTTCAGTCCTTATCTCAACCCCATAAGACAGACATTCCCAGAGCGGCCGTTTATAGACCTCCCCGTAGGAATGCATTCCTTCCCCAGGATATTCCTTGCTGGGAAAAGAATTCAGCAATATCTCTCTTACTTGCATGTCCATTTATAGGCTGTCCATAAGAAGAAAAAATATGGCTGTATTCTGCCTGACCCCACAGGCAGTCAGACCTTATGGTTATCTTCCCTTGTTCCCCAAAAATCGCTGTTATTCTGCTCTTTTCAAGGTGCACTGATTTCATATTGTTCAAACACACGTTTTACAATCAATTTATACAATAGTGGTCCTAAGGTGATGTACATTCTCAGCTTACGAAGATAACAGGATTAAGAGATTAAAGTAAAGACAGGCATAAGAAATTATAAGAGTATTATTAGGGAAGTGATAAATGTCCTTGAAATCTTCACAATTTATGTTCAGAGATTGCAGTAAAGACAGGTGTAAGAAATTATAAAAGTATTAATTTAGGGAACTGATAAATGTCCATGAAATCTCCACAATTTATGTTCTTCTGCCACGGTTCCAGCCGGTCCCTCCGTTTGGGGTCCCTGACTTCCCACAACACCCCATCTCTTCTAAAAATACAAAAATTAGCCAGGTGTGGTGGTGCACGCCTATAATCCAAGCTATTCAGGTGGTTGAGGCAGGAGAATCACATGAACCTAGGAGGCAGCGGTTGCAATGAACCAAGATTGTGCCACTGTACTTGAGCCTGGGTGACAGAGGAAGACTCCGTCTCAAAAAAAAAAAAAAACAAAAAAACAAAACAAACAAAACAAAACAAAATTACAAGCTTTGCCTTCTCAAAAATAAGTTTTTGTTTATTTATTTATTTTTTCTAGATAGGGTCTCACTCTGTCACCCAGGTTTGAGTACAGTGGCATGATCATAGCTCACTGCAGCCTTCACTCAGGTAGCTGGGATTATAGGCACACACCACCATGCCTGCCTAATTTTTTTGTATGATTAATTTTTTCTAGAGATGAAGTCTCCTTACGTGCCTAGGCTGAAAAATCAGTACTCTCAAGGGGCAGCATGGCATTGAGATTAAGAAAGTGAGTTCCAAGTGATTTCCAAGGTAATACTGCATGAGTTGATAGTAGTAGTTCCACCACTTACTTTGTGACTTTGGTAAAGTTACTTAACTCTGTGCTTCAGCTTTCTCAACTTTAAGACAGACCTAATAATAAGACAGAACTTAAAAACCTTAGTGTTGTTAAGATTAAAATATGTATTTTGTCAAAAACCATAAATCTAACACATGGAGTGTTTACTATGGGTTGGACATTGTTCTTAGTGCTTTCCCTATAATAACTCATTTATTACAAAGACTTTGTGAAGTAGACTTTGTTACTATTTCCGCCTTGTAGCTGATTAAATCAACCATTGAGTAATTTGCTCAAGGTCACCTCTCTATTAAAACCAAATAATCTGGCTTTGAAGTTTATGACCTTAACCATTATGCTAAACTACTTCTCAAGCACCTAGCAGAGTGCTTGGTGCAGAGTTTATGCTCTGTACAGGTTAATTCTAATATATACTTTCAAAAAATTCTTCCATTGACCTGGCTTCTTTAAACTCTGTTAAATGCTGCTGGGCACTGCTTTCACACCTATGCAAGGTCATTCAGTGCTACTCAAGAATAAACTGCTGAGGGCATTTACTAAAAGCAAAAAGCTCCAGTGAAAGGGTTTTGGAAGTATCTACTTAAAAGATTTTACTTATCTGATGTCACATTGTCTTTTAATTTTTTTTTTTTTTTTTTTTTTTTTTTTTTTTGAGATAGAGTCTCAGTCTGTTGCCCAGGCTGGAGTGCAGTGGCACAATCTCTTGGCTCACTGCAATCTTCGCCTACCAGGTTCAAGCTATTCTCCTGCCTTAGCCTCCTGAATAGCTGAGATTACAGTCACTTGCCACCATGCCCACTTAATTTTTGTATTTTTAGTAGAGATGGGGTTTCACCATATTGGCCAGGCTGGTCTTGAACTCATGACCTCAAGTGATCCACCCACCTTGGCCTCCCATAGTGCTGGGATTATAGGCATAAGCCACCATGTCTGGCTGTCTATATTTTGAACAGTTCTTCTCTCAGTTACACTGCTATGGAAGCTGTCGTGTCCCAAGAAGGAAAATGTGAGTAATTACCATCTATGTTATAACCTTTTTTTGAAATAGAAAGCAATCTTCAAAATGTCATTTTTTTTCCCCTTGGGATTCTATTGCTCACATTTTCAGGCATGCAGTGGAGATGGTTCTCCATCATAACACGGGTTACTTATTTATATCAAACTGATGCAATCAATGTCTGTGTAATTCATCACTGTATCACCAACACCTAAGTCAGAACCAGCAAATATTAGACACTTAATTAGTATACGTAGACTTTTTGGTTTCTAAATTGTCTTTACCATGAAGTCAAAAAGTAAACAATCAGAGGCATATCCTATAAGTCAGTGGTTCTCAAAGTGTGGTACCAAGAACAGCAGCATCTGTAACTCTTGGTAACATGTTATTATAGAAATGCAAATTTCCAATGCCCATCCCAGACCTATGAAATAAGAAACTTCAGGTTGGAAGCCAGCAATCAATGTTTTAAAAGCTTTCTAGGTAAATCATATGCACACTAAAGTTAGAGATACACACACGTATATATGTGTATATATATATAATCTCCTATATCTAAGTCATGAAAAAGAAGTCTGTCATTTAGTGCTCTTCCTAATTCATCTTTAAACAGGAGCAGTATTTTCGCATCTTGCAGTAAGTCAACTCATGAGGCAGAACTTAAAATAAAGGTGGTTCCCAGATTCCTGGGCAGTCACAAACCAATTTATTCAATCTCTGTAGGGTGGAGTTGGGGTAGCTGCATATTTAATAATGTTTTTGGAGTTTCTTATGCAAAATTGATTTATGAGAGCCCTGGCCTAAGATGAACTATACTCAGAGGAGTTTCTGTGTGGATTAACTTTGCATTGCTTAAGTCACAGGAAGAAACTGGGTCTGTTTATCTTGAAGCCTGTTTGACAGGCCATTTGGGGCCACCTCTGCCTTTTGCCTCATAGTATTATGTTATACTAAATAAAAGCCATTTTATTTTTAGAATCCCCAGCTTCTCTGTCCCACCCTTTGTAACCAGTTACCTAATTTCAGGTCTCTAAGTAGTCGCTGTTTTATTAACCTGTAGTCAAGTAAACTACAGTAATAAATGGGCCAGGTGCAGTGACTCATGCCTGTAATCACAGCACTTTGGGAGGCTGAGGTGGGAAGATCATTTGAGGTCAGGAGTTCGAGACCAGCCTGACCAACATGGTGGTCATGTAGAGTAGAGATGGTGAAACCCTATCTCTACTAAAAATAAATACATAAATAAAAAATTAGCCAGGCCTGGTGGCACATGCCTGTAATCTCAGCTATTTGGAGACTGAGGCAGGAGAATTGCTTTAACCCGGGAGGCGGAGTTTGCAGTGAGCAAGATCGTGCCACTGCTCTCCAGCCTGGGAGACAGAATTAGACTCCATCTCAAAACAAACAAACAAATAAAACCAGAAGATAAATGAAGCATGGTCATGGAAATTCCAAAGAATACCTCACTGGTTGTGTCATATACAAGAAAATTTTGAATTATTTCCAAAATTAAGACACTGGCTCCTTATCAAGTGTGTTAACCATGTATTAGTTGTTTAATTGTTTGGAGAAGGCAAAAAACTTATTTCAAGGATTCTAAAGGAAATCTTGTGGCCACACTTACAGACAAGGGAAACAACTATTTAATTACAAGTACACAAAACAAGCCTTATATAAAATAAAATTCTGTAAGGGATGTTAACAACCTGACATTGTTTGGTTTGAACAACACTACAATCTTAATTGTGAGAGTCAAATGGGCTGTAGCAGACTGTTCTGAAAATGTGTGAAAATGAAGAAAGATAAACAAGAATAACTGACTTCACATTCTGGAATAAGAATTAAATACATTTTATAGTTTGTGATGAAATACTCCCAATAAGAAATCAGTGGATATGGGTAGGGACACATAACTGATAGATTGGAAACATAAACTAGACAAGATGGAGCAGGGCCCTCCTCTTCCCAAGCATGGAAATAAAGGAAAATCTTGAGTTCTTTCAAGGGAAATTCTAGGCACCTAGCTATCCTTAAGAAGTAAATGAGTAACTTGGTAAGCAAGAAGGTAATAGTAGCTTAAAAAAATAGCCAACGGAATTAGAATATGAGATGTTCTCTACAGAAGCTAAAGATAACCTCTTAGTATATATCCCTGAGTTTTGTTTTAGAAACCCACTAGGAAGCCGGGCACAGTGGCTCATCCCTATAATCCCAGCACTTTGGGAGGCTGAGGAGGGGGGAACACTTGAGGTCAGCCATTCGAGACCAGCCTGGCCAACATGGTGAAACCCCATCTCTACTAAAAATACAAAAATTAGCCAGGCATTGTGGCAGGCACCCTCAATCACAGCTACTCAGGAGGCTGAAGCAGGAAAATTACTTGAACTTGGGAGGCAGAGGTTGCAATGAGCCTAGAGATCATGCCACTGCACTCCAGCCTGGGCAACAGACAGAGAGAGACTCCATCTCAAAAAAAAAAAAAAAAAAAAAAAAAAAAAAATTAAAAGGCAATGTGACATCAGGTAAGTAAAATCTTTTAAGTAGATCTTTCCAAAAGCCTTTCACTGGAGCTTTTTGCTTTCAGTAAATGACACTGCACTCCAGCCCTGGTGACAAAGTGACAGTCTGTATATAAAAAAAAAAAAAAGGAAGAAACCTTTTTTCTTGGCAGGTAGACCTCAGATAAGGGAGAATTGAGGACTGAACTCTGACTCTAGTTCTTAGTTCTAAAGTTATTCCTGAAGGGCCTAGAAGTCATGCCCAGGAGCCAGACTAACATATCTTTCTGCTGACCCCAAATTTTAAAACAAAGCTCTTCCCTAACCAATTGCATAACCAGAACATCTTTGAATCTGTTTAAGGCTTGTAAGCCCCTACTTCAAGATAGCTCACCTTTTTAGACCAAACCAACTTATAACCTCCTTGTATTAATTTACGATTTTGCCTGTAACTTCTGTTTTCCTGAATTTATGCCTGGCTTTAAAAAAATATTTGCTTGCAAGCCATCAGGAGGTCGAGTCTTAAGCATGAAGTGCCTGATTCTTTTGTCGCTTGGTACCCTGCAAAATAAACCCCCTCCTTACTCCCACTGCAAACCTTGGTGTGGGTATTTGGCCTTATTGTGCCAGGCACCTGGACCCCAGTTCAGCTGAGTAACACAAGGAAGGGGGAATCATGCCCAGCAGTAGTAGATAATGATATAGGAATTAAGAAGAAATCACTTAGGCAGATAGTAAAGGTATGGGAGTCCTCGGTAAGGCCTTTCTTTTTAATGAAAAGCAGCCCCAAATCATCTAACAAAGAGCAGCCTATAAAGTCGAGCTGCAGACATAGACAAGCAAGCTGGGAGCTTGCAGGGGTGAATGCTGACAGGAACTAGGAACTAGACATGTTCAAGACGGTGGCACCGTCTTCCCTTCTCTGCCAGCCATGTGTACAGTAAAGATCAGACAAGACGGCACTAGCCAAGGAGAATTCATTTGCATAATAGGATTAGGGTGGGGCCACCAGCCTTCCCCAGGCTGGTGTAATATCACCACTATGTAAATGTCATACCTGATTGAATCAATCTGTGAGCCCTATGTAAATCAGACACCACCTCCTCAAACTGGACTATGTAATCCGGTGCATTTGCCACCACCACCCGGTCCTTTCTACTCGGAGATCCCTTTCTCTATAGAGAGAGCTGTTTCTCTTTCTTTTCTCTTCTGCCTATTAAACCTCTGTTCCTAAACTACTCCTGTGTGTCTTTGTCCTAAATTTTTGTGACACACAATGACGAATCCCGGCATATATACCCCAGCAACATAGCCGCGTCAATAATGAACACTGTTCTCTCCAGGGAAAAAGAAAGAAATGAGTATTCAGGTGTGTCGGGTCTTAGATCTAGGAAGTAAGACTTTCTTTCACCAACTTGGATAGTAAAGCTGTATAATATAGATAATCTGGTGCAGGGACCCAAGGATTCTTGTTGGTGAATGTGAATGGAGAGAAGGTAAGAGTCCAAGAAACTCGTGTCTGATGTGAGCCTAGAAACCTGTGCTTACAAGCGGTGCTGATAAGGAGAAATCTTGATGAGAGAGCAGCAGTGGATGGTGGTGGGGGTGTCTGGCTGGAGTTAAGTGGAGCTAAGTGGCTATGTGTGCACCTTTATAAGCAAAATAAAATATGTTGCTTCTTCTCATGATAAAAAGTTTCCAGCTGTAGAGGCCTTTGAACCAGAGCAACTCCATCTTTAATAGGGGCTGGGTAAAATAAGGCCAAGACCTACTGGGCTGCATTCCCAGGTGGCTAGGCATTCTCAGTCACAGGATGAGATAGGAGGTTGGCACAAAATACAGATTATAAAGACCTTGCTGATAAAACAGGTTACCGTAAAGAAGCTGGCCAAAACCCACCAAAACCAAGATGGCAACAAAAGTGACCTCTGGTCATCCTCAGTACTACACTCCCACCAGTTTACAAATGCCACAGCAATGTAAGGAAGTTACCCTAGATGGTCTAAAAAGGGATACATAAACAATCTACCCCTGGCTTAGCATATAATCAAGAAACAACCATAAAAATGGGCAACATGCAGCCCTCCTATGAAACAGCCATTCTTTTATTCCATTACTTTCTTAACAAACTTGCTATCATTTTATGGATTCACCTCAAATTCTTTCTTGCGTGAGAACCCTCTCTTGAGACGTGGATCTGGACCCCTTTCTGGTAACACAGGTACTCAGGGCCCCACTTCTTTTCTTGGTTTCAGTGTGGATTTCCCACTTCACAGCCTCAAGCTATGGAGCCAATACTGATTGCTCTCCTGGGCAGTAGGAGCACAGGGGTTGTAGTTCCACCTGGCTTCAATCCCCCAGGTCTGCTGGATGTTTATCTAAATGCAGTCCTTACAAACAAGGTTCTTTTAAATGGAAATCTAGCAGAACCTTCTCCTTTAGGCTAAAACTGTTCCACCAGGCAGTCTCCTGATGCCAGGAGCTGATGACTCACTCTCTGCTTCCTGGTTCCTGTGTCCATAAATTCCTTGAATTAGCTAAAGAATGCAGTCCAGGCAAATTCTAGTTTCTTACTCAGACACTTGACTGAATATCTCCTTTACTCTCATTTCTTCTTTCTGCTTCTATTACTCTTATCATTTCCCTAAATTTATATTTTCTACTCCTACACTTTATAAGTTGCTTTTCTCTCTGTAAATACAAATTTCACACATTTTCAGAACCTACCAAGTATTATACATAGGCTTCTGGAGGTGCTACAGCCCATTCGACTCTCACAATTAAGACTAGTGCTGTTCAAACCAAACAATGTCAGGTTGTTAATATCCCTTACATGGTTAACACACTTGATTAGGAGTCAGTGTCTTAATTGTGGAAACAATTCAAAATTTTCTTGTATATGACACAACCAGTGAGGTATTCTTTGGAATTTCCATGACCATGTTTCAGGGAGTACAAACTCTGCTGCTAGCATATTGGTCCACAAATCACTATGTAAACAACAGATGCAACCAATTATGATCAGTGACCTTCACATCACCTCTTTAAAAGTCTGTCAGTGATTGGTCACTGCACATCTGTTATTCAGTTCACTCACAGAAAGCAAAACATGGAGTTGTGTTGCCTCCTGGTTTCCCAGCAGTAGAGAGATACTGTAGGCAAAGTAGTTTAACTTTTAAAGCACTACTACTGTTACCCTCATTCTCCTGGTGACTTCAGAATGTGGAAAATTTGCTTTTTAGCACCAACACAACTGCATTATCCAGCCAATGGGCCAAGGGAGTTGTTTTAACTTTTAAAGGCTCATTTCTTATATGAACTTGAAGACAGGCTATAGATACTACAAGCTGGAATTCAAGCAACTTCTTTAACTGAATTTTTGGAGAAATGTGGCATAAAGCATGCAATTGAAAACATTTAAGCATTATGGCAGGAAGGTGTTAGAAACAAATGCTGGGTGCCGCAAGGAAGAACCAGCACTCAGAAAAAAGTTTTCTCAGCAAGGCAATTTACTTCTGCAGAAGGGTGCTGCCTGCATCAGTCACGATCGCAAGAGCACACCAAACAAAGAAGAGAAGGAGTTTTTATCCCTAATGCAGTTCCTGTCCCTGTGTCCTTCCCTTATTGGCTAGGGTTGGACCACACAATCTAAACTGATCCAGATTGGCTGAGACTTAAATTTTTCTAAATAGGGTAAACACATGATTTGTAAGAGGAGGAAAGAGTAGGAGTGGTCCGTCTGATAGAGCACAAAGCATGTCTGGATGTGTCTGGGCATGTCAGGGCACAACTAGATCAGGAGGCTAGTTGTTCACAGGCTGGAAATGAGAGTGCAAGGAGGTTGGGCTTTTGAACAAAGGACAAGAACGTTATACAATTACAACTTTTGAAGAGGAATTTATCATTCCTAACAATTTCCCCCTTTGCCTTTTGACAATTCTTCCTCTTCAAAATTTTTTAGCATGATTTGGCTTGTTGCTCTTCTTGATCATTTAGGAACAAGAGCTTATCTGAGAATGGAGGAGGAGGGATAGGGGAGGGTTTTGTGAGAGCTGTTTCTATAAGTCTTGACATTAACCCATGGATACAGGGTATGATGCAGCATCCTACAAAAATGTGTACACTTAGGACAATTGCAAGAGGTTAATATTGCGGACATAAACCCTTTCCATTTACCAAACCATTTTTCCATAAGACTCATGAAGGGGTCAGTTATTCCAAAATTTTTGGCTAACTCATTTGATAAGGAGGTAAGCCCTTGTAAGCCCTTTGTAATTGTTCCATTGGGGGCTGTGTTGTTAGGGATAAAGGTACAGCATTGGACTCCAATCATGACACAGACTCCACCTTTTTCTGCTAACATCATGTCAAGGACTATTCTATTTTCCCAGACAATTTGGCTGGTGGGGCCTAATTGTTCAGCTATTCCATTGATTGCATCTCTTGTGCAATTGACAAACTGCTGTTGATTATAACAGATGTAATTTATCCAATTTACATTTTTGTTTATAGTTGATCACCAGAACAGTGCAGATTCAAATCCTGCAGGTATTTGATTTTGAGCTTTAAATTCATCTGGTACCATTCATGGGACCCCAATAGCATCTATATAAATGTGAGGGTCAAAAGACCTGTGAGGAGCACTTCTTTTTGTCTGATTCTCCTTCTTGTTATGTTGACGGAATGCCAGGGTGAAAGGGATGGCCAATTGGACCAGAGCACAAGTGCCACTCCAGTTACTTGGCAGAGTACCGAATAGTAGTACACCGCAATACCACCATATATCTACTTGGGAATAAACAAGGGCAGTCTGACTGGTAAGCTCTTGGAAAGGCTTGGTTTCACTGTACTTTTTCAGGTCTCCAAGGGACGTCAATCTTTCCCCCTGCCATGAGAGACACGAGGTAAAATTAACATCAGAAGCTGGAGGCGGGATGGCCCTCAGTGGCTGACCCACAGAGCCCTTAACTTCAGGGAATAGCAGTGAGAAAGTCTTGCAGGCCTCATTGCCCCAGGCTGTGGGGTTTTGAAAGAGACTCACCATGCAGCTCATGCCCAGTTGGTCAGAAGACCACCCAAGTGGTAAGGTGACTATTTGGGCCTCTGGCCTGCCTGCCACTCAAGTGTAACTGTAGCTTTTGTTTAACGTGCGAACAGAATATTTAATCCATTCCACCCAGGCATTCACATCTTGGAATCTCATTTCAATGGCTAAAGTTTGTTTTAAATCTTTAACTTCTACAATGTCTACTGTAGTTTCATCACTGGGTATGGAAAGAACAACTATTTGATTGGAAGAAGGTTTAGAAAGAGGAGAAAGGGAAGGGGGTGGGGAGCAATGAAGTAGATCTCAAAGGATAGGGTCTATTCCAGGAATATCAGCTCCTAGGCCATTGAAGCGACCTAAAGTGGAGTTAGTGTCAGTAAAGGTGGGGACAGTGGTAGAGATTTGCACATGGTTACATTGTTGGAGTTGACAATTAGAGGGAGTTGTCTTTTTGGTAAAGTGGATGTAAGGTTTTAGGTTAGCACAACCTCCTCCTGGGGAGGTCAAGCCTCGACACTTTGTGGTCCAGACCACATCTCCCCAACCAAAACAGAACTTCCACTGACTGCCTCATGCTCGTTTGGTGTAAGAGTCACTCTTATAGGCAGTTTTATTTATCCGGGAAGGGCAAAGATACTTTTCTGAAGAAGCCATTTCAGTTGTCAGGAGCACTAGATAAGGTCCTTCCCAAGTGGGCTTGAGCTTTCCCTCTTTCCAGCTCTTGACAAGGACTTGGTCTCCAGGTTAGTGTAAGGATTGGGGAAATCAGAGTAAGTGGTTTGAACTATTTCAAACTACTGAGATCCTGTACTAGTTGGTATGACCCATCTGTCTTCTTTACAGGCAATATTGGAGTGTTATAAGGGGATATACAGGGCTCAAGGAGTCCATTGTGGATAACACTTTCAACTATAGGTTTTAAACCTATTCTTGCTTTTAGAGGAATAGGGTATTGCTTTCTTTTTACTATTTCCCCAGGGGTTTTTAATTTGACCTTAACTGGAGGAACTTTTAATTTTCCCTGATTTCCTTCTCTTGACTAGATATCAGGATGGATATACTCTTCATCTATGGTGGTGAGTCAGTTTAGGGAGGTAAGAAATTTTCCCTCCTTAACATAGAGTCTTAAGCCTAATTTTAGCATTAAATCTCTCCCTAATAAGTTTGTTTCTATCTCTGGAATTAACGGGAATTTAATATTAGTGGAGCGATTCTGATATTTGACCTTTGTTTCTTCTAATATTTTTGCTCTAAATCCTTCTCCTTTTACTCCTGAGATTAGAAGTTCTTCTTGTGAACAAGTTACACCAGATGGGGAATAACAGACAGAGGAGCAAGTTGCCCCGAGTCGATTAAAAAGGTAATAAATTCAGATGTAAGTCCCACCTCTGAATTTATGAAGGGCTCTGGGTGGGATCTGAAATAAAAGAGACAGAGTCCCTGACCCCACTATTCTTCTTCAAAGGCCATGAGTGACCTTACTTTCCTTTTCCCATTCGACACATTCTCATTTGAAGTGACCTATTTTCCCATATTTGAAACGCCTATTTTGCTCTTTTTCCCTTCCCATTCCTTGACCCTCTGGTTTGATCCCTTTGTTTCCCGTGTAGGGTCTAACAGCCAGACACTTAGAAGATTTACAAGCTCTATTTCCCTAGGCTCTCTGCTGGAGAGTTCTCTGTTGCATGGCAGAGAACATAATTCTTGCTTTTTGCCTTTGCTTTTCCTCATCCCTCTGTACATACACTTTTTGGGCCTCTCTTAAAAGCTCTTCTATGGGATGGTCTTTCCAATTTTCTATATTTGTAATTTTTTTGTCATGTCCGACTATTGGTAACAAAATGGAACTTTAAGATCCCTTGTCCATGGGGGTCTTCTAAGTCTAATCCAGCATATTTCCTCATTTGCTCCTTAAGACTTTCTAAGAATTCCATAGGTCCTTCATCCTTTCCCTGTTGTATGTTAAAAGCTTTGGTAATATTTTGAGTTAGAGGAACTGATTCCTGAATCCCTTTAATTATCATATCTCTGAGATCCCTTATATCCCCTCAATGGGCTGCATTATTGTTATCCCATTGAGGATCTTGGGCCAGAAACTTTTGTTCAGCTGTAGGGATGTTATGACTGGGGCGGGGGATGTTCACATTCCCAAACCATCATAGCAGCCCTGCAGATCATGCTTCTTTCCTCTCCCGAAAAGTGGATGCTTAAGATGGACATTAACTCAACCCAAGTATGTAACTGGGGTCCCAGAAATTGATGGATTTGATCTGACATACCATAGGGATCATCTAAGAGTGGTCTAAGCTCCCTTTTTAGGTTTCTAACTTCTGAGCTGGTTAAATGGGCATTCACAAAGCCAATGCCCCCTCCTCCTAGAGGCACTTCCCTTAAGGAAAAAAGGTTAGTGGTCGATCCTCTGGAGGTGGAGGGGAAAGGGAAGTTTTGAATATCCTTCTTACATTGTTCTATCTCATGTTGAAGCCTTCCTAAAGGATAATATTCAGGCTGGGGATGACTCCAAGAGTCAGGGTTATGAGGGGGAGAACAGAGTGAGTTGGGGAAGGACTAGGGGCAGCAGCATTTGCTTGAAGGGGAGGGAGGTTAGAGGTGGCAGTGGTGGGGGCAGATGCTGGTGGAGGAAGGTGGTCTAAAGGGTTCCACGTGCTAGTGGATGGTTTCAGATTAGGGATCTTAATTTCCTCAGGGGAAGCAATTCCTTGCTTGTCTTTTGTAGTTTTTAAGGGATTTAGAGGAACAGGCCCCTGCCACCAACACAGGGCATAGTCTATTTCCTCCTGGGAGACAGGACCTTTGTTATTGACATATTCTATTAAAAGTTGGCAAATTCAGTCCTCATTAGACCCAAAATTGGGCCAGAAGACTGAGGGTTTGAGGATAGGTTCTTTAGTCCAAATAAAACGGTAATATCTTATCATTTGCTGCTTTTTATTATGTTTTGTTCTTTCATTATCCTTCCAATATTTTAACATGAGACCTAGAGGGCTGTCTGAGGGGATTATACTGTCTGTGTTTTCCTTTTTATCCCCCATCTTGCTTGAGCTATTTCCTATCCTGGAAGTTTTTAGGTGTTTCCCTGAGTGTCCCAAGTGTGTGAGGCTCAACCTCTCTCACTAGAGATTTCTTGCTCCCTTGGCTCTAGAGGCTCATCCCCTGCCCCAGCTGGAGGTTTCTTGTACTCTGCTCTAGAGGCTCAACACCCACTGCTGGAGGTTTCTTGCATTCTTATGCTTTGCTTTTTCTGTCTCTGGCCACTTCTGCAGAGGGAATTTAGGTACCTCTTAACATTGGTGGGTCAATATAAACCCCCGACAGGCAAGCCACCATAAGCCATATGAGGTAACCATGGAAGCATAGATCAGGACTCTACACTCAGTGCTCAATTGTGCATCTCATTCACACTTTCAACCGCCTGAATGTCCTGACCACCAAGGAAATAATTCACCACCCCTGCAGTTTTTCTTACCTTGGTCTGTGCACAGAGTTACCTGGTCACCCTGGTATCTGTAGGCCTTTTCTTCCCATGTTGCTGAGGATCTGTGTTTATTTGTCACACTGGGTGGGTCTCGATTCCTTACCCCTGAGGCCACCACAATGAGGCAGCCGGATGCATCTCCCCACAAGAGGTGATCTGAGACCCTTCCCTGGAGGAGAATGGGAATCTCAGACGAGCCCCCAGGCTTGTTGGAAACAAATGCTCAGTGCTGCAAGGAAGAACCAGCACTTACACAAAATTTTTCTCAGCAAGGCAATTTGCTTCTGCAGAAGGGTGCTGCCTGCGTCAGTCACAATTGCAAGAGCACACTAAACAAAGGAGAGAAGTGGTTTTTATCCCTAATGCAGTTCCTATTCCTGTGTCCAACCCTTATCTAGGGTTGGACTGCACAATCTAAACTGATCCTGACTGGCTAAGACTTAAACTTTTCTAAACAGGGTAAATGCACAGTCTGTAAGAGGAGGAGGGGGTAGGAGTGGTCCATCCACTAGAATACAAGGCATGTCTGGACATGTCCCACTAGAGTGGGAGAGTTGTTTGCAGGCTGGAAACAAAGAGTACAAGGAGGTTGGGCTTTTGAACAAAGGACAAGAACATTATACAATTAAGGCTTTTGAAGAGTAATTTATCATTCCTAACAAAGAAAAAGTGGGTAATACCTATGTAGCATGGCAGAAACTTTTACAGCACTGTGCAACTAACTTTGCAAGATACAAATTAAACATAAATGGAGTTAAAATAGCTCACTGTAGAGAGGTAACCCTGTGAAAGAAATAAAAATATTTCACCCCAAAATGTAGTTTTGTTTGTTTTTTTGTGACAGAGTCCCGCTCTGTCACCAGAGTGGAGTGCAGTGGCATGATCTCAGCTCACTGCAACCTCCGCCTCCTGGGTTCAAGCAATTCTCCTGCCTCAGCCTCCCAAGTAGCTGGGACTACAGGCACACACCACCATGCCCAACTAATTTTTGTATTTTTAGTAGAGATGGGGTTTCACCATGTTAGCCAGGATGGTCTCGATCTCTTACCTAGTGATCCACCTGCTTTGGCCTCCCAATGTGCTGGTATTACAGGCATGCGCCACTGCACCCAGCCCAAAATATAATTTTTTGAGATGGCTGTTCAGATGGCCTGCAAACAGAAGTACTCCTGCAAAGCTGTCTCTTAATGGGGACATTTGCATTTGTAGAGAATGTGCATTGATGCAGCCAGGTTTTTCTCTGAAGCTTTCCCTTGTCTGGACCTAGGAAAGATGAACCTAGAGTCTGATACCTTTAAAGGTCTGAAAAAAAATTACCATATATTATCTCTCAGGGTTTCTGTCTCTGAGATTTCACCCACATAACAAGACCACCTTTGCTAGCCGGCCTTCCTCGTCTCCCCACTTCCATAACCTGTCTTGCCAATGTGACCGGATTTACCACCATAATCTGCCTTTGGCCGTGCTCTGAGCCCCTATGAGGGTTTGGGGTAATCACTCTGTGGTTGTCCCCCATGTGCACATTAATAAATTTGTATGCCTTTTCTCCAATTAACCTGCCTTTTGTCAGTTGATTTTCCAGCAAACCATCAGACGGTGAAGGGGAAATATTCCCTGGGCTCCTACACCTGCCACAGCTCTAGAAGCTCTAAATAGACAGCCAGAGGGACTCAGTAAAGGTGAATTCATCAGCATAAATGAGCAAAGTCGTTGTGATGAAAAGGATGAAGAATTAAAAGAATTCTTAGCAATGTCATGACATTGAAAGCACAAAGCGTACAACACTAGAAGCTAATTTAAACCTAATAAGGAGAGTGACAATTTGCTTAGGTGTAAAAAATGTTTCCTCCCTATTGTTAAGTTGCGCAATGAGAAGAAAGCAGGCACTGTTCAAACTATTCTTGATAAATGTTTTAAAAGAAATAAAGCGCTTTAATTTTCAAGTTTCTGCTGTTTTTGATTATAGTATACTAAATAAACGTTAGTTTTATTATTTTTTGACATACCTATACATTCATAACTGACAGTAAGAAGTTTTAAATATTTCAACAAAAAATTTGAAAGGTGATGCAGAGACATAATTTTTTTGCATCAATTATTAAGACTGCTTTGCCTGGATTCAGTTTGCACAGTATTTTCATGGTTCCTCAGAATGTGCAAAGTGAACATTGTCACATATATCACATATATAATATTTGAATGTGGAGAGAAATTGATTCATTTACTTAACAGATATTTATTTAGCACTGACTCTTTACCAAGAACTGGGGATATACAGTGACCAAATAAGAGTATCGAATCTTATGAATAAATTTAAAATATGTCTAGTGATTTTAAGAGCTGTAAAGAAAAGTAAATCTAAACAATGGGATAGAGTTTAGGGCAGGAGGATGGTATATTCTTTTTCTATATTGTGGTCCCTGACAGCCTGTCTGTAAGTTGACATTGAACATAGAAATGCAGATTGCTGGAGGAAGAGAATTCCAGAGAAAGGAAATACTAAGCATAGTATTGTTCTTTATTATTATTCATGATTCTACAAAATGTTTTTCTTGGTAGCTCAGGAGCCAGATCTTGGTGAAGTATTGAAAAACAATCATAAGGCTGTTGCTATATTTAGGAACCCATAGAATGCTCAGCATGTGATGATCCCTAAATAGTTGTGCTTCCAGACCAGTGGAATAGTGCATGGATTCATTTTCTGCCTTAACAATTTCTTGAAAAACATATTAATTCAAATTCTGCTTGGTTTTCCAGTACATAATTAGGCAGAGGCAATTCGGTTGAGAAAGCACTGTTGCTACTACTCGCACATTATCTCTGAGATGCCAAACATGTTATGGTTAACAACTCTTACATCTTTAAACAATCTTCTATTGAAGTTTATATATGTTTCTACTTTGTGAGGCATATTATTGATGCATAGGTCTGAATTAGCTCTACCTTCTCTTTACTCATTTCCACAACCAGGCCATGAACTCTGATTTTTTTTTTTTCTCTGTTGAATGACAATTGCTTTAAGGAGAAAAAGATCAAATAGTTGGTAAAATGGAAATTAAATACATGTTACATATTTGTGGTCAAACTCCAGAAACAACTTGAAGAAAAACAAAGGTGTATTTACTGGTTAAATCTTCAAACAATCTCTGAAGGAGATACTACTATTATGATTACTTTGCAGATGAAGACCAGACTCAGAGAGCTAATAACTGGTAGATCTGGGATTTGAACCCAGACAGTGGGACTCCAGATCCTGTACTCTTAATCACTGCCTTAATCATTGAACTGGACTGAATCAAAGGACCCAGTTGTCTGAGAAAATAGTTTGCCATATGCACTTCATCTTCCCTCTAGCTGTTGTGCAAGCATCATTTTGCTCAATACAAGGTTCACTCAAGCAGAATACTGAAAAATATCAAAGCTCTTTATCCAGCTTAATAGTTTTAGAAAAAGAAAAGGCATATTGAATCAACTGAAATAAGAAATGTACTCATAAAAACATGGCTATTTCTGCAGTACAACATAGCAACTACTAGAAAGTTTAAGAGAACTAAAGAGTTACTCTTGTTATGCATAGGCACATTAATATAAATGGAAGCTCTCTGAGTACAGTGAAAAATCACTCCCTAAGCCAAGACTAGTATGAATGTTTCACGGGGCTAATGAATAGGAAGATTCTAGCTATTGGAATCAGGAAGGTTACTATATAATTCATAAAGGCTTTTAGTAATACACAAATGTCTCTTTTTTAAAAAGTGACATAGACCATCTTTATCACAGTCACTTAAATTATTAATAAAACCATAGCTTTTAAGATGGTCTCAATAAAAATGAATTGCAACACATGATTCAGAGATTGTTAAGGCAGACTTTTGTTTTGTAATTTATGTGTTTGCGAAGTCTGCCTACTTGTTTTAGTTCTTTTATTTTGCTTACCAACATAACAGCTTAGCTTTTACTTCGAAGCCGAGGTACACGATAAAGCAGTTCTCAGGTACTTAAGTATAAAGATGAAAGGTACTATTCCCGCTGTCCCAGTTTGCCTTCTTTGTTGAGGATATGGAAGGATGCCTCTTAGGAAGACTATACTCCTCAAGTCAGAGGAAAGTACATTCAAAGTTTCCAATGTAATGCGTATATGTAAGATTTAAACTGTAAAATATTTTGGATGATTTGCTTTTACAGAAACACGTTTTACATAGCTGATGTTAAATGATATGGAGAATCCTATTGAGCAACCTCTGCCCTCAAGGAAGGATCATAAAATCTATTGGATACCTTACAGGGAAGCAATAGGGCACTTTAAAAGCCCCTCAGGTATTTCAGGCTGTTTTGGTTGTTATAACAAAATACTATAAACTGGGTAGTTCATAAACAAAAGGAATTTATTTCGCAGTTCTAGAGGCTGGGAAATTCAAAATCAAGATTCCAGCAGGTTCAGTGTCTAGTGAGGATCTACTTTTGGGTTAGTAGATGGTGCCTTTTCACTGTGTCCTTATATGGTGGAAAGCGTGACCAAGCTCCCTCATGCCTCCTTTTTAAGTGCATTAATCACATTCATGGAATGCTCCACCCTCATGACCTAATCACCTTCCAAAGGTCCCACTTCCTAATATATTACCTTGGTGGTTAGGATTTCAACATAGACATTTCAGAGTGACACAAACATTCAAGACCTTAGCATCAGGTACTGTGATACTAGAAAGACACAAGAAAGGATTCTAGATTCAATTCTCAGGATGACAAGACTTAATACATTCCTGAATATTCATTCCCTTGCTTGTAAAATGGAATGATGATAATATCAATCTTATAAGATTTTTGCAAGGATTATAAATGTCTAATATGTCCTAAAATTAATAAGCCCAATATGGAACTCTCAGCTTCCCTTCCTTTAATGAAAAAAAATTTTGTCCCCGGCTTTCCGCAACTTATGAAATAGCAGGATCTTTCACCCAATTTCTCAACACAGAAACAGAAGACTTATACGTGATTTCTTGATGCCTACATTCAATATTTTAGCAAGTTTGAAGAATGCTCACTTTAATCTGAGTCCCAAATGTGGCCTCTTCTTACTGTCTTCCATTCTGACTCACCAGATTTCTCAATAGTTCCCAAAATGTTCTCTCTGCTTAGAGTCTTTCCTCCACGTTATTCTCAACACAAGAACCAGAATGATATTTTAAATGCATACAATAGATCACCTCATTTCCTTGTTCAAAATCCTTCTCCAGTGATTTCTTAACTCATTTAAAATGAAATCTAGTCTCTTCAACATGGCCTTCAAGATCCTACAAGATCTGGCTCCTCTCCCTCTCCCTCGCCCTCTCTCTCTCTTTCCCTCTTGTGTCCAATCACTTGATCTCCTGGCCATATCTTTCTAGCCATATTGATGGTCCTTTGTTCCCGGAATGTTCCTAACTCATTCTGATCTTATGAGTGTTTGCATGTGAAGTCATACCTAGCTGGCTCTGTCATGCCTCCTCACATAAGTCTTCCCTAACCATTTAGTAAAAACAGCCCCCAGCCATTACCACATTAACTTGTTGAACTTTCCTCACAGCACTTATGTCTATATAAAATTACTACCTCCATAAGGTTCACAGAGCAGGAGCCTTGTCTATCTTGTTCATTGTCATATCCCAAAGATACTTAATTTAAGCAGATTACAATTAATCATTTAATTAATATTGGTTGAAGAAATGACTGGATTAATGTTAACATATATAAAAATTTAGGAATACAATAGGCACACAGCAAATGTAATACACATTTAGTAATTTAAAAATGTACAAAACTCTGAAAGACAGTATGGTATAAATTAAAAACTATAAAAACTTTACAGGGATACAAACCCTCCACTTATGTGACAGTCTAGTCTAAGACAGAAAAAACGGGAAGAAATTTATGGAGAAAGTGACATTCATTAGGCTTTGAAGGATTGGTGGGGGTTTTATAAGAGGAAAATGGAGGAAATAGATGCTAAAGAGCTGTAGCAGTGTGTGCAACATCAGAGGCAGAAATACTGTGTGGTTCTGTGTATGTGGGAAATAAATTAACAGGCAGTGAGCTTCATGATGAGAAGCTTGAGAGATTATATTAGGGTCAGATCACTGGGAGTATTACAGGAATTTGGTTTTGTAGAGAATAACATGAATCTGATTTTGGTCATGCATATGGAGGTGTCAAGCAAGCAGTTGGAGATTGTCTTAGTCTGTTTTCTGCTGCTATCACAGAATACTTGAGACAGGGTAATTTAGAGAGAAAATACATTTGTTTGGCTCATAGTTCTGGAGGCTGGGAAGTCCAGTATCAAGAAGTCAGCTTTCTGGCAAGGGCCTCATGCCATGTTAGCTTATGGTGGAAGGCAAAAGGGCAAGAGAGCCTGAGAGAAAGAGAGGAAGGGGGCCACACTCATTTTTTTTTTTTTTTTGAGATGGAGTCTCGCTCTTGTCACCCAGGCTGCAGTACAATGGTGCAATCTTGGCTCACTGCAACCTCTGCCTTCTGCATTGAAGTGATTCTCCTGCCTCAGCCTCCCGAGTAGCTGGGATTATAGGCGCTTGCCACCACATCCTGATAATTTTTGTAATTTTTAGTAGAGATGGAGTTTCACCATGTTGGCCAGGGTGGTCTCGAACTCCTGACCTCAGGTGATCCACTCACCTCGGCTTCCCAAAGTATACACTCATCTTTTTTAACCGGAACCCACTCTCTTTATAATGGCATTATTCTATTCATGAGGCAGAGCCCTCATGACCTAATCACCTCTTAAAGGTCCCACCTCTCAACAATGTGCATTGGGGATTGAGTTTCCAACACATGAAGTTTGGGGGACACATTCTAACCACAGCAGAGATTTAAGTGTGAGGCTCAGAAGTGAGGGCAGTCCTGAAATTGTAGAGGTCAGGGGAAAACTGGTAGAGGTGAGTGTTAAAGCAGGGAGATGATAAAATAGTCCAGAGAGAAGCTGGTGGAAAACTCCCTCTCACTGGGTGTGGAAAAGAAGAGGAACTACCAAGCATTGTGGGAAATATTATTCAGAAAGATAGGAAGGGAATCACAGAAGCAAATTAAAGCTGAAGGTGAGAATTTAAAGAAGTATATGGTGTTCAATAGAACTGCTTCTTGCCAAGAGGAAGAGTTAAATGAAGAATGAGAAGAGATGGTTGACTTTGATAATAGATGATGAGAAACTTCCTTTCAATAAAGTGGAGAATTTGATATAGTTTTTATGTGTGGCCCTGCCCAAATCTCATATTGAAGTGTAATCCCCGATGTTGGAGGTGGGGCCTGGTGGGAGGTGATTGGATCATGGGTGTGGATTTCTCATGAATGGTTTAGTGCCATCCCCCTTGGTACTGTCACTGTGATAGTGACTGAATTCTCATGAGATCTGGTCATTTAAAAGTGGAACCTCCCCCCATCACTCTCTTGTTTTCTTGCTCCTGTTCTGGCCATTGTGATGTGCCTGCTCCCCCTACACCTTCCACCATGATTGTAAGTTTTCTGAGGCCTCCCCAGAAACTGAGCAGATGTTAGCATCATGCTTCTTGTACAGCCTGAGGAATCATGAGCCCATTAAACCTCTTTTCTTTATAATCTACCAGTCTCAGGTATTTCTTTATGGCAATGTGAGAAGCAACTAATACAGAATTGCTGTAATTGAAGTGACAAGTTGGAGGTGAAAAGTTTAGTGGTTAAAAAAAAGGAAATGGGAAATTCTCCTTGAGGGTAAATATGATTTTATAAAGTTTTTGTTTTTTAGAATGAGAGAGGGTTGAATATATTTATAGGGCATAGGAAAGAGTCAGTGAAGGGAGACGTGAGATGGGAAATGTGAAGATGAAGAGAAGGGACTGGAAGGACAGGATATGGGAGACAAGTAGAAGATCTCATTCTCATCCTGAAATGGGCAAAGATATGTTTTTTGTTTTTTGTATTTTTTCCTCAGATAGTTGATAATAAAAGCATGAGTAAACATTGAGAGAGAGAGGTTGACGTAGTGGGTAGGGAATTTGAAAGTATGCTTTTTGGAGATCTTCCCTAAGAGTAACTTGTGTTGGGGTCACCTGCTGAGAGGTAACACAGTACTTCCTTTTGAAGATTAAGAGACAAGTGGGCCAATGTTACGGAGCGCTGGTTTGCTATGTTAGATTTACAGTTTAGATGAAGGGTGATGTTTGTTATTGTCTTCCCAATTTCAGACAACTGTATTTGCTAAAAACAGGATTTTTCCTAAGGAAGGTATTCACTTCACAGCTGGGTGGTACCATTTTAGTAAGAAGGTTGGTATTGGAAAAGGCAATGTTATTTTTTAAGATTCCTCTAACATTTGTAATCATAAGCTATCATGATAATATTTGGGATAGTTCTTTCGGATAATTTGACAATATATCAATAGTATAAGTTAATAAATACTGAAATTTCCTAAAATGTTTTTGAAACACATTTGGTCAGGTTATACTTTAGTGGAAGGACACATGAAAAGTGCTGTTAATTATTTTTTGGGGTTTCTATCTGGGTCCTTAGCTATGGTAGAAAGAAGGAAATCAGTAAGATCAATCTCAGTACTGACATGTTTTTGTAAGAGTTAGAGTGAATTGTTTTGAACCAAATATTTGGTACTTTCAGGTTATATTTCTCTGCTGAGTACATATAGGTTCTCAGGTCCTACATGATGGAATAGGATTGTATTTTTGTGCTTTTCCCATCTGTTGGATTACAGCTTTCCAAGTCAATAAAACTTAGTGCTGCCATTTCTAGGCCCTTTTCATATCCATCCTTAACTTAAATTGTAGATTGAACTTTTACCCCCTATCAAATATGTTTTGGACAAAAGCAAATCTGGCAGGGCAAAGGTGGGGAGTGAAGAATAAACTTTGGGGTGGATTTTCTTGTTTATGATCTTGGAAAAGTCACTTCCCTTAGGGTCTCTTATCTGTAAAAGAAAGGAATGAGTCTCCACGATCTCAAATTTTACTGTGAATTCTACAATTGTGTGACTCTGTTCCACTTACCCATATAGTTACCCCTGCTGATGTTAGTTCTGTTCCACTTTTGCCCAGCAGCATTGGATAAGAATCGAACAGGGAAGTTACTGAGCAATGATGTCAGAACAAAGTGTCTCTGCAGCTCAGAAAGCAGAGAAGACATGCAGAGCCAGGGCTGAAGAGGCCGCTTGGGGCACACTGACCGTGTAATGTCAGTAGCACTCTACTCAATGCTTTTTTGCTTGCACAGGAAAGAAACCCTTTCAAGCTAGCTCCCATAAAGGATGGTTGTTTAAAGAGTACCTGGAAACGTTAGAGAACCCTGGGGAAATATTTACATCCGGGCTTCTTGGAGACTCAGGGAACAGGAAAATCAGGAACCCTGTCTTTCAGGAACTGCTGTATCTCAGTCGGCTTCTTCATTTCATGGTTTCTCTCTGTGCAGCTGCTTTAGTTCTTCTTCAGGCTTACTCCTATGCTGCTCCCTGGCTGGCTTTCTCTACTTAGTCATCCTGAATATGGCTAAATGTGTCTCCCAAGGGCCTCCCCAGCCCTGACTCCGCATGACTTTTCAGGTCCCAGAGCTACCCTCTGACTTCATCTCTTAGTCCTTTAGCATAAATTCTCAAGAGTTAGCATCTGATTCATTGCTAACCAGCCAATGGCTTGGTTAGCCTTGGGTGAAGTAGTTTTCCCCAGTCAAGTCAGCTTTGAGGGTGGGAGGTGAGGGGAAAAAGAAGTGGATGTCATCTGCTATGTACTGAGTGACCACACTTTTGAGAGTAAAAGGAGCACTATTAATTATACCGAGAACAGATGTAAATCCAAACTGACACAGGTCAACTGGGCCAACAGAGCTGTGAACCACTGCCTGTTCTAGGATTATGAGTGGCATAGATTTTCTAGAAGAAGTGGGAGAAAGGACAAGCAATGAGACCTGTCTAATAAACTCTTTAGTCTTCCAAACACACAAATATCTTTTCCTTCATAAATATACTTCCAGTTATGGCCTGTCACATATACAACTGCAAAAATGCTCACCCTAAACCTGGTAGGAAGAGGACAAACACAGCCAGTTCCCGTGTATCAGGGCCTTCTATCACCAGGTGATATCTATTCCTCCTCTTGTCTTCTCCTCCTCTCCAGTCCTCACCAGTATGCAGACTATGGAATAAATGAGTGGCTCTCACAGTGGGACCTCGACCAGCATCATCAGTATCACCAGGGAACTCATGAAAAATGCAAATTCTCAGGCTCCTCCTCAGATCTATGAACCAGGAATTCTGGGATGGTGCTCAGCAATCTGTGTTTTAACAACAAGCCTCTCAGATGATTCTGATCTCTGCAAAAGTCTGAGATCTGCTGGAGTAAACTCTAAATTTAACCACTACTAACACACTGGAAACAGAAATAGAAGCATTTTGCCTAACAGAAACAACTTTCCTTTCAAGTTTTATGTGATTTTCTCAAAACTTTAAGAGAGGCAACCTATATTTTATAGCTGAGAGAGAGAGGAGGGAGAGAGAGAGAGAGATAGAGAAGAGAGAGAAAAGGGCAGTAAAAACACATCCTGTACACTTAAAAAGAACAGAATCAAGTCAATTTCAACTTTTTTTCCTGGTTCCACTCATGAAATTTGGTGTGCCCTGCCCTTAAGTTTCCTTCTGAGAAATTCTCATCTTTTTCTCGTATTTTGAATAAATCAAGACTCCTTGCAAACAACTGGTCCCGAAATAAGACAACATCCAATAATCAATAGTATAAAAAGGAAATGGGGGTTGCAGAAGAGACCTCCTATATTAAGCAGGCATTAACAGCCTTCAGGGAAGAAGTTCAGTTTCACAATGGCCTTTTCAATTGGCACTAAGAGGCCAGGGGCTGTAAGTTACACGATGAGTTAGATCAGTGAGTGCCATGGGCATCAGCATGCCATCTCGCTCTCTTGAAGTAAATGAAGTTCCTTGGGTATTGCCTATCAGGAAAATTTCAATCATTTTCACTATCTTTTAGGGCCGCCCTGAGATAGATAACAAGGAGAATACTCTCGTGGAGCACTATATTTTTTTATCAGTCATGAATGGCCAGACACCCTGTTGAGCTGATTTGAGTCAGGCACAGTTCCCTGTTTGCAAGCTGCAATTTTTTTCCTGGCAATACAACTTACGTAAAACTTTAGTGAGCTGCTGCTAAAGCTCATTTGGAAGTGTTTCATTCTTTAAAAGCAACACTGGGCGTATTGCTGAAATTGTGGCTTAGCAGAATCTACACACTTATCCAGTTTGCTTTCATATCGGCCCCAGGTTCAGGGATTTAATGGGGTGGAGCAGACTACCTTTACTTCCCAATCTATCTTTGCACAAAACCTCTGAATGCATTACGCATTTCAAACCAGCTGCCTGGGACCATCTTGTGATTAGAAGTTAGGACTGAGTGTACATCCTGTAAGTGTTTCAGGAAATCAGCATACCTAGACTCTGCCCCATAAAATGTCACTATTACAATTGTCATGATTTTGGCTTTTCTAGGCTCTTGTCCTGCAGAGGAGAGAATACAGTAAGACACATGATTCCCTCATTTGGACTGAGTCCAGTCTTTGGCTATTACATAATGCTACCATAACTATTCTTGAACACATCCTTGGTGCATTTTTGTTGGGGCTATCTACACATATATATATATAATTGCTATATCAAGCACATGTACAAATGCTTTGTAGACTCTTCAAA
The DNA here is from genome assembly GCF_006542625.1 of Nomascus leucogenys. Taxonomy (NCBI): domain Eukaryota; kingdom Metazoa; phylum Chordata; class Mammalia; order Primates; family Hylobatidae; genus Nomascus; species Nomascus leucogenys. The sequence goes on from NC_044393.1 coordinate 70,683,599, forward strand.
ATACTAAAATTGCTTAACGAATGTTTTCTTCCTCCTGCAATAAATGAGAATCACAGTTGTTTGTCAGCCTAACCAACACTCAGAATTGTCAGTTTCTGTGTGTGTGTTTTAATTTTAGCCATTCTGGTGGTTGTTTAGTAGTATTTCATTGTGGTTTTAATTTATTTTTACCCAGATAGCTAATGATGTTTAGCACATTTTTATGTTTATTGGACATTTGGCTAATCTTTTGTAAAGAACATGTTGAAGTTTTTTGTTCACTTTCTATTAAGCTGCCTGTTTATTTTCTTATTGATTTCTTTTAACTTATTATTATTATTATTATTTTGAAATGGAGTCTCACTTTGTTGTCCAGGCTGGAGTGCAGTGGCATGAACTTGGCTCGCTGCAACCTCCGCCTCCTGGATTCAAGTGATTCTCCTGCCTCAGCCACCCAAGTAGCTGGGATTACAGGCATGAGTCACCATGCCTGACTAATTTTCGTCTTTTTAGTAGAGATAGGGTTTCACCATATTGGCCAGGTTGGTCTCAAACTCCTGACCTCAAGTGATCTGTCTGCCTCAGCCTCCCAAAGTGTTGGGATTACAGGCGTGAGCCACCACATCCTTCCTCTTACTGATTTCTTATTGATTGCAGGAGTGCTTTATTTATTCTGGATAACCCAATTTGCTTTCAGTCCAATTTATCAATAACATTTGTTTATTCTTTTATCTTTTATTCTTTATTTTTAGTGACTTATCTTTGTGTATCCTAAAGATATGAGGATATTCTCCTATGTATACCTTAGGTAATTTTTATTTTGTCTTTCACATTCCCAATCCACCTGGAACTGATTTTTGTAAATGGTGTGAGGTAGAGTCAAGATTCTTTTTTCTCCATATGCATACTATTGGGCAATTAACCCAGAAACATTTATTTAAAAGACTTTTATTTTGCTCTATTCTGTATTGTGATCTTTATGATAAATTAATGTTTATTATTGTGCCAGTATATTTCTAAAGTCTATATTTTGTTCCTTTGACGTATTAGTTCTTCCTTATGCCAATACTACTTATGTAATTACTGTAGCTTATTTATTTATTTATTTATTTAAGACAGGGTCTTGCTCTGTTGCCTGGGCTGGAGTGCGGTACCACAGTCATAGCTCACTGCAGCCTCAACCTCCTGGGCTCAGGTAGTCCTCCAGCCTTAGCCTCCCACGTGCCACCACACAAGGCTAATTTTTGTATTTATTGTAGAGATGGGGATTTTGCCATGTTTCCCAGGCTGGGCTCGAACTCCGGGCTCAAGCAATCTTCTCACCTAGGTGTCCCAAAATTCTGGGATTATAGGCGTGAGCCACCGCACCCAGACTGTAGCTTTATATTAATTATTGATTGTTAGTATAAGTCCTTCAACTTTTTTCTTAGCTATTCCATGCCTTTGAATTTTCATATTAATTTTAGAACCAGCTTGCCTAATTCCATAAAAAACTAGAAACCAAATACTACTGTACTTTTGATTGGCATTATATTAAATCTATATATCAATTTGGAATGAATTACCATCTTTACACTATTGAGTATTTCAATATGTGAACTTAGCATGTACTTCCATTTATTTTACAATCACTTTCTGAACTAGGGAATCCCAGAATATAGGAAAGCAAAAGGGAGACCCTGATGTTTAAGACACCAAACATGGGACCTGGAAAAGTCAAGACCTGAGGGTACATTCTGACACTTACAGGCTATTGAACCCTCTTTCTCCTTTTCCTTTTCTACTCTTCTCATTCTCCTTTATCCCATCCTTTTTATTTATCACAGGAAAGAATGTCTTTGAATTGCTCATCTTCTTTGTAGGCATTATGGCTGCACAGGTGCCACGTGGTTTTTCAGCTCAATTACCTATTCCCAGCTAATGTCAGTTTCTAACTCTTAGTTCAAACATTTGATACAGAAAATCCAATTGATTATTAAGTGGCCAATGGATTATTTATTTCAGGTTAGGTCTTGTGCTAGCTGGGTGGTAGGAAGGGACACATGAGAAGGACAAGCTCTTTGGAAGGAGAGGAGGCCAGAAAGGCAAACAGTCTAGGGACTAGTGTCAACCAGTCAGACTGGGATAGAGGAAGAAACTCACATTTAAAAGTTTATTTTCAGACTCAGTCTTTGAACCTTACGCGTTTCTAATAACGATGTTTGATTCTTATTCTTCAGCACCTGTTCAGCTCACTTAGCAATTGAATGTAGCTAATCCAAGTAGATATTAATAGTATGTAAGATATTGATAGTAAGTAGTAAGATGGTCTCTGTTACAAGTTGTTCTCTACTTATTGCTCTAGCTGTTTTGCACTTCAGTTTTCAAACCTGTAAAATGGGAATAAAATTATTTGGGAGGAATATATGAAATAGTACCTATAAAGTCCTTAACACAGTGTCTGGGATATAGTCGCACTGAAATAAAGAGTCTGCTTTATTACTGCATTTCATATGGTTGGTTCCAGACCTTGGTTCTTTGGTCTGGTTCCTTGGACGACCCTCTGCCTTCAGGTTTCTGTCTGATGGTTTCTGCCATTGCTACTCATTGCCTACACTTGGTTAGTATCCTAACTTTTACCACTTCTCAGTAATTTGACATGAAGCAAATGCTTTGGCAAACAAACTGAAACTATTACTCCATTCTGCTGTAAAACCACTGTTTATGCTCCTGTGGAATTTGGTTTCTATTTTATTTGCAAATTTTGTTGCTGCACTTTTTAGAGAATGTAATAAAACCAGAAAAGGCAAAAATAATGCACATTTGAGGTCAACAATGGTAAAATAACAGTGGGCTGCTGGATCCCCTGGTCTGACTCTGGGTAGCGTTAGGTTCCAGTGGTTCTAACTGGGTTTCCAATTTCCAGTCTTGAACATAGGTTTTTCTTGTCTGACTTTCTCCAAGTCTTATTTCTTTCTCAGTTTAGCCCTGTTTCTATCCTCAGTCAAGCGATCATGCTACACTTTCTCGTTCTTTGTGGGCACAAGGCTCATCTATTGGCTCTGAAGAAGCACAGCTCCCTGATTTGGGGCCAAGCAGAAATCTGGTTATTCTATACACTCTGTGTAGTCTCTCTCTCTCCCTGCTTCCCCTGGATTCTTTTCCCCTTAGTCTCTTGGATTCACCAGTTCTTTTCTCTATTATGCATATTTCTCTAGCTTTTCCAAATACCTGTATTTTAAGTATTCTTTTTAATGTGCAGCTCTCTATAAGTTGGAAAAATATTAATATTTGTGGAAAGTTTTTACTAACCTAAAGTTAAGGATCATGGATATGTTATTAGCAAAAGTGATCTTAGTAATAATCTGATCCAACTCTCTTGTTTTTCAGATACAAATACTGAGATTGGATGGTTAGCCCATTTGGTGACCACAAAATATCAATGGATAAATACCATTCATTTCTCACTTAGCAATCCTGGGAGATATTTAGTTCAGTAGGGTGTACTTTCTCCACACAATCATTGAAGATCCAGACTGATGATGACTATGTCATCCTAAAAATATAAATTTTATTATCAGCCTGCATATTAGTCAGCATTCTCTAGAGGTACAGGACTGATAGGATATATATATATATAAAGGAGAGTTATTAAGTATTAACTTACATGATCATAAGGTCCTACAATAGGCTGTCTGCAAGCTGAGAAGCAAGGAGAGCCAGTTGTAGTTGCCAAAATTGAAGAACTTGGAGTCTGATGTTCAAGGGCAGGAAGCATCCAGCACGGGAGAAAGATGTAGGCTGGGAGGCTAGGCCTGTCTCTCCTTTTCACGTTTTTCTGCCTGCTTTATATTTGCTGGCAGCTGATTAGATGGTGCCCGCCAGATTAGGAGTGGGTATGCTTTCCCCAGCCCACTGACTCAAATGTTAATCTCCTTTGGCAACACCCTCACAGACACACTCAGGATCAATATTTTGCATCCTTCAGTCCAAGCAAGTTGACAAACCGTATTAACCATCGCAGCCTGATAGTTACCATTGCAGTTATCTTGAAAAGAAAAAGAGCTAAGAGTAGCACAATGGGCATATTTTCTGGTTGAAAGTGGCCCATATCATTTCTCACATTGCAGCTGGGAGAACATAGTCAAATGGTGTACTTAACTAACTTCAAGGGTGGCAGTATGGCCACAAAATAGTTAAACATATTTGAGGGGACAGTTAGTCATTTCACCGCTAATCTATCATAGGTCACTTAGTTAAAATGGGAAGGTCTTTCCTACAATATACATGCTTATATATAAATGAATTTGGATATTTAAAAATGTACATTTCAGGTACAAAAGAAGTATTCTTATTAAATACGCACGGGAAAGACAGAAGACAGAGAGTGGAGAGTGTTTAGCATTTCCATGGATATAATAACTAATGTTTTTTCAGTGCCCACCTAGAGGTCAGTGTTCTCTTTTCATCATCACAGAAACTGGTAGGGATCGCTGTCATCATCCCTACTTCTATAGGGAAGGAAACTGAGGCTCAAACAACATAAGCTCCTTCCTTAAAAAATTGAATGTAATATATTTATTAATTTTTAGAGCAAAGATTTTCATTCAAGGATGTTGGTTATCACATCTATGCACATTTCACTGGACTGTGCTGCCTTTAATTTAAAAAAAGGACAAATGAGCCATGAGACTCTGTGAGCTAAGAATGAGCACCACATTTTTCTTATCTTATTTTATATGATTATATCATTGAACTTGATGTTCTTATATATGTATTTAATATATATTACAATCAATCCAAATACATCCTGTAGGAATATATCATAAGCAAAATCACTGACAAACATTTGAGATGGAGAAATATAGACAGACACCTCTCAAAATGTCACCAATTAGACAAAGTATAAAATAATAAAACGTGTGTATTTATATTTTCATATATAATATAGACGTTATTAAAACATATGTATTGACCCTTTTCTCAGCTGCTGCTAAGGTTCTTGATCCTTACAGAGAACTTGGCATTGTGTAGAGGAGAGGACCTCACTTCATGCCTGATGGCCACAGACTCCTCATTCACCTGCAATAAGACCAACTCCAATCTCACACTTGGGCTCATTCTTTCTGATCATGATGTGACCTTCACAGAAAATAAAATGGACACTCTCAATAAACAACTGGTATAAACATTGAAACTTTCTGGCAACACTTGTTTGCAAGCTTTCCCAATTCCTCCTTTCTACCTCTGCATGGTTGAGGCAATAATTAGTTTTATTTAATTGTTTTCTGTACTAATTGGTCCCCTTTGCTCCAACTTCCTCAATTTTTGTTTTATCCTTTAGTGTTTGCATGTACGTCATAAAGCATCTCAAATTATTTGAAGAATACAGCAGAAAGTGAAGGATGTAAGAAAGAGAGAAGGAGGATGGAGTGATGGAAAGAGGACAAAAGGAGGGATGTGTGGGGAGAAAAGAATGGAGGAGGAATATTAATTGTCTGTACTAGAGATTTATTTTGTGCCATTTTTCGTTCTATGAACTTCCACTTACTTGTCACTAATTTTCCTCCTCTAGATGTGTAAATCTTATCTCAACCATTTAAGCACATCCAGAAATACACTGATTTCACTTCTTAAGAGATGTTTCTTTCAGAGGCTTTTTAATAGCAGATGTCCTGGGAATTCTCTTTATCTCTTGGAATGGATCAGCCATTTTCTGTGTCCTGTGTCTTCCTCTTTCTTGGCTTACTCCATCAATTTGGTAGAGAACATCCTCCAATATATCTCTGAGAAAGGGCCAATGGGTAGAAAAGGTTTTGAAACCGCGTATGTGGAAATGTCTTTATTCTGTTCTCATGTGTAATTGGTAATTTGGCAGGGTACTAAATTGTGGGGTAAAAATACATTCCAGGTGAAAATTTGAAGACAATTCTCCACTCTTGTCACAGCACAAAAGCACTACTCCAGATATTGCTGTAGAGTGTCGTTGGTTTGATAGAAAAAGACGCAAAGGTGATAACCAGAATCTCATGTGTCTCCGGATCCCCATGAGAGTCTTCTTTCCAACTGAAGCTTCCTTAAGCATTTTCCAAGAAAGGGAGTATTGCCAACACATCCCTAAAGAGACCCACCAAATTTATATCACCCAGCAGGTGCCAGTATAATAATACGCATGAAGCCATATTTCCTAATTAGTCATATCAGAATGATTCAGTTCCAAGCAAGCATCGCGAACTTTTATTATTTGATGCTCTTTTTACTGCACACTTGCACACCTGCACAGAAGCATCATTTTATTTTCTTAGATCCTAAAGGGAACCAGCCCTCTTTACTGCTAGTGAACTCACTGGGCCTTCTTACTCCCTCTACACAGCTGGCTAGTCACTAAAAATCCTGTCCCTCTTTTTCCATGTTGCACAACAATGCTGCATTTTTTCAGCCTTGCTTGTGGTTAAGATTGCTCTGGTATTAATACGGTGTTAGTAAAAGTGATGTTTTCTTCCTGATCAAAGGCTTTAAGAAAATAATATGTTTCCTGCATACTTCCTCCCACGATTTTGCCAGCTGAATGTAGGTGATAATGACATCCTAGAGAACAGAAACCCCCAATATAAGAAAGTTCCTTAGTCCCTGATGTACTAAATAAAAACTGCCTATTAACTAGAAACTTTGGATTTTTACCTGAACAAGAAATAAACTAATATGTTTGAGCTATTTTATAGTTTGATTGTATTTTATACAACACCTAATGCCATCTTAATACAGAATGCATTATGATTATTGATGCTTTGTCAGAAATCTTCCTTCCTTCCTTCCTTCCCTCCCTCCTTCCTTCCTTCTTTCCTTCCTTCCTTCCCTCCCTCCTTCCTTTTTTTCCTTCCATCCTTCCTCCCTCCCTCTCTCCTTCTCCCTTTCTCTCTTCTCTTTCCTTCCTTCATTCCTTTCTTTCTTTTTCCTCTCTCTCCGTTTCTTTCTTCCTACCCCTGTTTCTCCTAGACTTTTTAGATCCTCTCATGGTCCCCAGTATTCTGATATTTCAGCATGGTGTGTCTTGTTAGGTTTCAATCTTTATGCAGAAAATTCAGTGGATTTTTTTCAGTCTGAAATTTTAAAAATTTCATTTCTAGAAAACTATATTTAATTCCTAATTTATCTCCTTCATTTTTCTTTCTTGTAGAAATCCAAGTCAACTTCCTGAACTGGTTCTCTAATTTTCTTACATGTTTTTCTCCTAACGTTTTTTTCCTCCACCTCCTAGGATTTTCTTCACTTATGAGATACTAATGATCCCATAATCCTTTTTACCCAAATTCGTTCCAGTGGCTTCTATGTTTTGGCAATCACGAGAACATAATTAAGAGAGTCATTCTTACAGGACAGCTGTAGCATTGCAGATATATGCCTGGGAATACTTCTTTTTTTGATTCGCTGTTTGTTTGCTTTTTTTGTCCTTTTTCATGTAGAAAAAGCAATGCTCTCTCTGGGAATAGACCTTCCTTTTCTCTGCCTTTCCATTGGCAAGTCATTGGCTGTTGCTTTACTGCCAGTGACTTCAGCATGATCTGTATCAGTCAGGGTAAGCTGGATTACACTACAGTAATAAACAAACTAGAAACTTTCAGAAGCTTAAAACAATACAGCTTTGTTTCTCACTCCTGATGCATGTGCATGACAGTTCGGTGATGAAACTTTGCTTCTTGTGGTCAGTCAAGGAACTCAGCTGCAAGAGTAGCCACTATCTTACTTGTTTCTGGTTAATGTGACAAAGGAACAAAAAATTTTTTGCGGTCTGGCATTGGTACTTAAGTGTACAGGCCCAGGGGAGCCACACCACACACTGTTCAGAACTCTCTGGCTCAAATGAATCACACAGCCCCATTCAAACACAAGGGAGCAAAGACGTGTCAATCTACTCAGCACCCAGGAGGGCAAAACAGGAAACAGTAAACAGTCTAATGACTACAACGACTCATTCAAGAAAAAAGTTAAGTCAAAGTAAGGGTTCATATAACGTATATATATGTCAATAACCCCATAAAAAAAACTAGACTAATTATGAACATCTCCCAGTTGTCTTTGATTTTCTGTATTTATTTGCTTGTATCCAGAAGCCCATTGGTGGTTTTAGATTTTTTTTTTATTTGTAGAAGAAGGAAGCATTGACTATAATCATCAGCTGCCTTTCTAACACCTTCTAAGAAAAACCTTGGGGTATGTTTCAGTTAAGAGGTGGTAAGATTTCTTAATCATGATCCAAACTGTCTTTAACAAGTTTCAACAAAAACTATATATAGCCAAGAACCACCATCTGTTTCACATATTTTTGTGTCAGTGATAGATGAGGGAAAAAAGCTACTTGAAGTCACTGTCTTGAAGCTCTTTGGAATTGTCCCTTGAAACCTGTGCTAACTTTTTTTTTTTTTTTTTTTTTTTTTTGCTTTTCCACAATCTCCACAAACTAGCCAGCATTAACTATACATAAATGGAATTCAATATAATATTTATTTTCAAGAAAAAGAAGGCCTCCTTGCTAAATAGGTCTAAGTATCAACCTTGAGTAGTTTCTTTTTTTTTTTTTTTTGGCTGTTGTGACTCAGTCTTCACGGCTCCATGTGGAAGTATCAGCATAGAAGTTCCTCAATTTACAAACAGGTTACCTTTCAAAGTGTTTTATTGATATTCTGGTTGTGTAGAAAACAAAAATGAATTTTCCCATGTAAATTATGTTATAATTTGGTGGTTAGATTTCCAGATTTTTATCACAAGAATGCTTTTCTTCCTTTCCCTTCTATTATCCATCTTCTTCTAAATCCTGCTTTATCTTCTTTGCTAGCTTTGACTGCGTGAAATGGGATTTTAAAGCATCAGATAAAATAAGGTCAAGTGGGGGACAAGTGAGAGGCAGCTGTTTTTACATGGCAGCAGGATTAAGCAGGAAGACAGGCATGTAGTGGCAAGGGAAGAAAGGTGGGGTTGTAGAACTGTCCCTACGACATGTCTATTCAGCACAGCTTTGCACGTAAGAGACTTCAAGTCTGACTCATATAGATTAAAGATTGTTTCTACTGTGTCGTGGAACTTGGCACGTAACATTCATTGCCATCATCTGTCTCTGCACTATCCTATCCCCTTGTCTAGATTCTAATCCCGTTATCACATTTCAACCTATCTTATGTATAACAGCAGGAGATATCCCATGTGCTAGGTATAGAACTACATGGACAGAACTAAATGTTACTGTGATTCACAGCAACGAGATTTTTAAAAATTTAAATTGGATTTCATTTTGGGTTAGTTAATACGTTAAGATGATTCAACATTCAAAAGGAAGAAAAGGTATAACAAAAATCTCCCTTCCATATTGTTTGTTACTCTGGCAACAAATTCCCTGCTCTAGAATTAACTAATACTAAACACCTTTTGTTTATCCTTACAGAGATATGTTATGCATATACAAATAAATGCATATCTACTTGCCTATCTCTATCCCTTATTTTTTAATTACATAGTTTTCTTTGCATTGTTCTTTCACTTAGGATTGTATCTTGGAGATCATTACATGTTACACAATGAATTTCTTGATTTTTTATGACTAACACTCTATTTGTTGGATATACATACTTTATTTAACCAGCACTCTATTACTGAGCAGTTATTTATTTTTAATATTTTGTTGTTACTAAAAATAATACATGTAATAAATTTTCACAAACATCGTTTAGAATATGTTTGTTTAAAATATGTATGAATAAATTCCAGGATATACTCAGTATCCACGTAAAGGTATCACAAACAAAATACAGATATAATATAGGTTTTATTGGGGATAACCTAAAAACAGAGTAGTGCATTATATGGAGTCCTCTAAAGTCTGATTATTCCACATTGTGGGGTAGGTATAGATGTTCTGAATGCACACTGGCTAAAGTTTCAGCAGACAAAGGCCTACCTGGGTCAGCAGGCTAGATGCATTACAGAAGTACTCCAAGGAGAGAGAGAGCCCCGCGCTACACCATAGTGAGTCTCTAAAGTCTAACACTCAATATAAGTGGTTGGAGTGGCCATCCTTTCCTTGTATCCAATACTGAAAGGGAAGTATCTTTTCACAGTTAGGTATAAATTTTTTTATGCTTTTAGGGGTTTTGTTTATTTGCAAATGCCTTTGAACAGATTGAGAAACTCTATTTAGAGTTAGCTGGGAGTTTTAAAACAATTTTTAATTGGTATTGAATTTTATCAAATACATTTTTGGCATCTATTGAAATGCTCATATGATTTTTCTTTAACTTGTTAATGTGTTACATTTTTTAACTATCACATCAATCTTGTATTACTGAATTAAACCATAATTAGATACATTGTATTATTCTTTTTATAAATTAATGAATTTGGTTTAGAAATATATTTTTATGCTTATGAGTGCTATTGGTTTCTAATTTCCTTTTTCATAATGTCCATATAGTTTTAGTATCAGGATTACTCTTTCCCCATAATATGAATTGGAAAGTGACTTTTCCTCCTCTATTTCTTTACAAGTCTGTGTAAACTTGATATTTCTTCCTAAAGGTTTTTCTTTTCTTCTTTTAATTTTTTAATTGAGACAGAGTCTCGCTCTCTCGCCCAGTCTGGAGTGCAGTGGCACGATCTTGGCTCACCGCAATCTCTGCCTCCTAGGTTCAAGTGATCCTCTTGCCTCAGCCTCCCGAGTAGCAGGGACTACAGGCACTCGCTACCACGCCTGGCTATTTTTTGTATTTTTAGTGGAGATGGGGTTTCACCATGTTGGCCAGGCTGGTCTCAAATGCCTGACCTCAAGAGATCCACCCACCTTGGCCTCCCAAAGTGCTGGGATTACAGGTGTGAGCCACTGTGCCAGGTCTCCTCCTTTCTTTCCTGAATGTGAATTTGTGTGCTCATTTTGTTTCTTTCTCCCTCACTGTCTCTCTTTGTTCAGTTTGATTAGAGGTTTATCAATGATACTGGTATTTTCAAAGAACCAGCTTTCAGCTTCATTGGCTTTCTTTATTGTTCTTCTGTTTCCTACTTCATTGATTCCTACTCCTATCTTTATTATTCATTACTTCTGCTTACTTTGGGTTTAATTTGTTCTTCTTTTTTAAATTTTCTTTGGGTAGAAGTTTACATAACTGACTGTGACCTTTCTTCTTTACTAAGAATTTAATGTATACTTTTACCTGTAAGAACTTGAAAAATATATGTATTCTTCTAATTTTGGGGATAGCATTCAATAAATATCAATTAGGATAAGGTGATTGATAGTGCTGTCAAATTTTCTATATATAAGTTGATTTGGTTGTCACTAATTATATCGATTACTGAGAGAGGTGTGTGAAAGTATCCAACTGTAATAATACATTTTTGTATTTTTTCATATCTAAAATTTATCTCCCATAAACAGTACATCATTTGGTCTTGCTTTTTCATTCAATCTGACAATCTTGACTTAATAAAATCTTTATTTATATTTAATACAATTATTAATATATTTGGCCTTAAGTCCACCATTTGGTATTTGTTCTCTATTTGTCTCATTTCTTATCCATTCCTTTTTTCCGCCTTCCTTTTCTTGATTTGAATTACCGAGTATATTTAGTAGTATCTTCTCTATTGGCATTTTAGCTAAAACTATTTTTTAAAAAAATTTGTTTTACTGAGGATTAAAATAAATACTTTTAACTTATTACAGTCCACATTGAATTAACATTGCACACTTCATATATAAGATCTTTCAACAGTACACTTTCATATACTCTCTCCTTATTTTTTTCATGTACTTTATTTCTAAATGTGCTATGGCCACCAAAATACAGTCATTATTTTTTTTGCTTTGAACAATCAATTGTGTTTTAAAAATTAAGAAGCAAGGAAAAGGCCTGTTACAGTTGCCTGTATTTGAACCATTTGGTGTGTTCTTCATTCCTTCCTTTAGATACATGTTTCCTTAGATACATGTTTCTTTAGTTACATGTTTTAGATACATATGTTTTTTCAGCCTAAAGGATTTCATTCAACTTATCAACTTATCTTGTAATGTTGGTCTGTTAGTGGTGAATTCTTTCAGCTTTTATCTGCACATATGTTCATTTTGTCTTCATTTTTTAATTATATTTTCTTTGACTATACATTCTGTTTTCTCTTTCAACACTTTAAAGTTGTGACTCCATTGTCTTCTAGCCCATGTTGTTTCTGATGAGAGTTCCATGATGATTCTTATTATTGTTCCACACATGCAATATAAGTTTTGTCTCTGTCTGCTTTTGAGATTTTCTGGGTATCATTGGTATTTAGTAATTTGATTATAATATGTTTAAGGATTTTTCTTCTCTGTCGCTTGGGGTATTGATGAGTTTTTGGATTTCTGGATAGAGTTTTAAAAATGGAATTTGGAAAAAATATTTGCCTTGATGCTTTAAATGTTTTTCTTTTATGTTCTCATTTCTCCCCCTCAGACACCAATTACACAAATGTTAGATATTATACTGCTATATATTTTCCCAGAAGTCATTAGGCTTTGGGATTTTATTTTAATCTTCTGTGTTTCCGTTTGTACAGTTTCTGCAGGCTATACAGTCTACAGAATACATCTTCAAAGTCATTAGCCTTTATATATAAAATACTTATAGCTCATACAGACTCTTGATACTTCCAATAAAATTCAAGACTAGAGAGATTTTTAATTAACTTTAATTATCATGTATATATGGATTATGTATTATACATATGATTCAATATATATTTTATATATATATGATATACTTATCTACTTTTTATTTTGGTGAAAATACCTGTTAATAAAAATGTTTGCTTTTCCAACAATACTAGTTTCAAAATTACAATACAAATCCTACCATGCCAATAAAATATTTCTTAACCACAGTTTAATATTCTTTTGCAAATCTTTTTTATCCTCAGGGTACTTCCTACTGGGAATGGACAGTTAAATTACTGAGTTTTAAAGTCAATTTGTATAGTGATACTGTTAACGGATTCACAATTTTATGTATTTCAATTTGCTTTAGAGATTTAGGAATTAAAAAATAAGTTTGTTTTATACCTAAGTAAAATATTTACATGATTTCAAAGTCAAATCTACAAAATGTTGTATATGCTAAGAAATCTAGTTTCTATCCCTCTCTCTTTCACCCAATTTCCTTCCTTTCTTTATAGATAGTTAAATAAATATGTATAATCATTCCATTATCTAAAATATATGAAAATATATAAATATTCCCATATCACCCTTTAAAGCTAAATAGTACCATGATATGCAACCTTTTAATTTATTTTACTAACATTTTAATTCAACAATATATACTAGAGATAACTACACACTATATAGAAAATTCTATTTTTTACATATGATTGTTTTTTGTTTGTTTGAGACAGAATCCGATCCTGTCACCCAGGCTGGAGTGCAGTGGCACAGTCATAGCTAGCTGCAATGTCAAATTCCTAGGCTCAAGCAATCCTCCTACCTCAGCTTTCTAAGTAGCTGGAACCAAAGGTAGGAGCCACTACACCTGACTATTTTTTAAAAAACATTTTTTGTAGAGATGGGGGTCTCTCTTTCTTACCCAGGCTGGTCTCAAACTCCTAGGCTCAAGTGATTCTCCTGCCTTAGCATCCCCAAATCTTGAGATTTCAGGTGTGAGCCACTGTGCCTGGCCTTGTTTATTTTTCTTTTTACAGATACATACCACTCTATTGTGTTGATACACCATAGGTTATTCAACCAGTTCTATAATCAGACATCTAGATTGTTTCTATTATTTTAGGTATCAAAATAAAATGGCAGTGAATTATTTAAGTCTATGTATTTCATTCTGCTCGTATATCTTAGTAATCATTTCTTAGAAGTGGAGTTGTTGGGTCAAAAGGTAACTGCATATGTACTTTTATTAGATATTGTTAAATTTCCCTTTATAGAAGTTGTGACATTTTGCAGTTTCACTAGCTCTAAATGAGAGGGCCTGTTTCTCTGTAGCTTCACCAACAGACTGGGTTTTCAAACTTTTGGATTTTTACCCATCTGATGGGTAAGAAAAAAAAGAGTTTACTCTCCTGCCAATATCTTGGGGTTTTCATTTACATTGCAAAGAACAAATTGTAAACCACTTTGCATAGTGTCCTAGCCCCAAAATAGGGGTTTGATTTACCATGTAATTTATTTCTGGTTCATATTTCTGTTCTGAACAAGCTTTTGGGTTTGAGGTTATAAACAAAATAATTTGACTGTTTGCTTGTGGCTAAACAAATGGCATAAATATGTATTTGGAAAAAATCTTTTTTGAAGGGAAAAACTTGGGCAATTGTTTCCAAAAATTATCATCTATTTGTCTGACAAGTATTTGATTCAATAATATTATCAAAACTTTTGGTTTCTTATCATAACAAAAGGTGTATATTTTTTTCTAGTCAAAAGACTTTAGGTTCTGGATAAGAGAGCCAAAAACATGTGATAAGCCTTTCTCGTTATAGTCACTCTCCACGAGTTTGACTTGGAATAGATATTCAAACCTTACTCACTGTTGCTTTATATTTGTTCTTCCTTCACTTCTTTATCCTCTTATTTCCAGTTTTCCTCAAACTTCTTGTCCACAGACTTTGACATTTTCCTTTCCCACCTTTTTAAAATTGATTGCTTTTTACTCTTTCCTGCTCTCATTGCTTCCTTCCATCTTCTCCACAGATTTTCTTTGATTCATGTCCCTAACTCTCATCTAGGTCTGCTCCTGCATTGTGTCCCATGTGAGCACAAGAAACATCTCTCTCCTGTCTCATGACGTACACCCATCCAAAAAGAAGGCACTTCTTTTAAGAAAAGGTCTCTTTTCCTGTACTTTTGCCATCTGTGACCTGATACATTTAACTTTCATAACCTAGTAGGATTTACTTGTACAAGGGCATCAGGAAATTTCATCCCTTAGTAGATCTGTGTCTACTTCCTGGACACACTATAACTCTCTGCATCTTTCCCTTTATTTCTTTCATCAGACATTTATGGCACGCCTAGTAAATGCCAGCCCCTGACCTAGGCAACATGGATACATGAGGCAGAGTTCTTGTGCTGAAAGGTATCGACTGACTTCAGTTATAATCTGTGAATACATACGGTGCATGGAAATTTCTGAGGCTGACTGCCCTCTCTTCCCATCCCTACACGGAAGCATACTCCTACTTACCTTTGCACTGTATTTGCTATGTTCTCTAAGAATCCTTTCTGACTTTTCTTTTCTCCATTCTCAAAGCTGTTTGTTGCCCCTCCTCGAAACTCCCAGGTCATGCTCAACTTTCCCGATTTTATCACATTTCACCACACCCTATGGTAATTGTGTCCTTCTTTAGACTCGATGCTCCATGAGGGCAGGAGTAGCCCTCTATCATTAACTATAAGACTCCAGCACCCAAAATAGTATCAGTAGCATAGAAGAACTCAAAAAATATTTCCTCAATGCTCACGTATACACGTAAAAGTGTATACTATGTGCAGTAAATAAAAGAGGATTTAAATAGAAGAGTTGGAAGAAAGAAAACACCTCTTTCAGTGAAAATGGAATAAGCCGAGGATGTTACATAAATGGAGTAACCTTCATGAAGTAGGTTCTAATGCTTATTTCATAGAGATTTTCCCAGTTCTAATTTCAAGTACTTTTGAAGTATGGTTGTTGCTGTTGTTGTTGTTGCTGTTGTTGCTTTGAGATGGAGTCTCACTCTGTTGCCAGGCTGGAGTGCAATGGTGCAATCTCGGCTCACTGCAACCTCCGCGTCCTAGGTTCAAGCAATTCTCCTGCCTCAGCCTTCCGAGTAGCTGGGGCTACAGGTGCACACCACTACGCCCAGGTAATTTTTGTATTTTTAGTAGAGATGGGGTTTCACCATGTTGGCCAGGATGGTCTCGATCTCTTGACCTTGTGATCTGCCCGTCTTGGCCTCCCAAAGTGCTGGGATTACAGGCGTGAGCCACTGTGCCCAGCCCAAGTATGTTTTTAAAGAACAATAATTTAAATTTGTTTAACTTTCCTTAATGGTATTAATTATACCCATGAAATACTAATGAATTACTCATTTGGCAATTCCAAGCAAGCACAGTGGTTAGATAAGTCTCATAAATGTTAATCAGTAATTCTTGATAGCTTAATCACAGTTGTACCTCACCAAAGAATTTAAGACCTAAGTGAGTTGTTATTGGTTTTAAAGCTATATGCTCGTATCTGTAATTTGATTATTTTCTTCATCTTTTTAAACTATGTTTTCTCTCTGTGTCCCATACATATTTTTTATGCAACGAGTTTTGACTGAAGCTATTAAATTAAGCTTACAAAAGGGTATAAAATCTGTGAAAGGGTAGGCTCTGAACTGGGTGGAAATGGCCAATTATAGTGTAAAGTTAGAATCACTCTCTACTTGTGAACCTAAAGAAACCCATGCCATGAAGTGGCTATACCCAGAAATTCAATGCCTGTATGCTAGAGTTTCATCTGTGCTCTTGTCTAGTCAACATATATTCTCATAGGTCTATCAGCAGAAATAATGAAAGGACCCTTAAAATAAATTACCTAAACACCTTTCAAACAAAATTTGAAATGAAAATCTTAATTAAAAGAATTATCAGATGCAGAAATCAGGGAGTATTTGTATTTACATATTTTAAATTTTAAAGAGGCTGCTATAACCTCAAATAGTTATGACATGGGTCAGATGTTTGTCCCCTCCAAAGCTCATGCTGAAAAGTGATTCCTAATGTTGGAGGTGAGGCCTGGTGGGAGGTGATTGGATCATGGGGCAGATTCTTCATGGTTTAGCACCATCCCTGCATTCGTCTGTTTTCACACTGCTATAAAGATACAACCCAAGACTTGGTAATTTATAAACAAAGGAGGTTTAATTGACTCACAGTTCTGCATGGCTGGGAAGGCCTCAAGAAACTTAACAATCATGGTGGAAGAGGAAGCAGGCACCTTCTTCACAAGGTGGCAAAAGAGAGAAGAGTGAAGGAGGAACTTCCAAACACTTATAAAATCATCAGATCTCATGAGAACTCACTCACTATCATGAGAACAGCATGGGGGAAACTGCCTCCATGATCCAATCACCTCCCTCCCTCGACATGTGGGGATTAGGATTCGAGATGAGATTCTGGAGGGGATACAGAGCCAAACCACATCAGTCTCCTTGGTGAGAAGTGAGTTCTCCCTCATTTAGTTCACATGAGATTTGGTTGTTTAAAGGACTCTGGGACCTCCCGCTTTGCTCTCTTGTTCCCTCTCTTGCCATGTGATGTGCTGGCTCCCCTTGACCTTCTACCATGATTGCAAGCTTCTTGAGGCCCTCACCAGAAGCAGATACCAGCACCATGCTGTTTGTACAGCCTGCAGAACTGTGAGCCAATTAAACCTCTTTTCTTTTTAAATTATCCAGTCTCAGGTATTTGTTTATAGCATTGCAAGAATGGACTAACACAAATCAGAAAATATTTTTAAAAAATGATTATTGTTTGAATATATAGAAACAGAGGGTAGAAAGGTAGCTATTGGGGTGGTGGAGGGGTGAAGGAAATGGAAGTCAAAGCTTACAAAGTTGCGGTTATGTAAGATGAATAAGTAGAGATGCAGTGTACAGCATGAGGACTGTAGTTCATAATACTGTATTGTATACTGGAAATTTGCTAAAAGAGTAGATTTTAGGTACTTTTACCACATACACACAAAAAAGATAACCATCTGTGATGATGGGTATATTAATTGGTTTGACTTTAGTAATTATTTCACTGTGTGTATATCAAAACATCAAATATATTTAAGGGATACATGATGTTTTAATATATATATGATATATGTGTTTATACATATATAATTATATATATTCAGGAGAGCAGCCTCTAACTTTATATATATATATATGTATATGGCATATGTATATGGGTATATATGTATATATATGTATATGTATACATATATATGGGTATTTTATATATATATATATACACACCCATATGTAAAATTATTTAAAAGCTGCTGTCTTGAGTTTTTGTGGAGATAAACAAGTTAACATTAATTAAAATTATGTTCCTTGGAAACATAATTAAATGTGGTACAGATGGCTATTAAATTTAAAATCAAAATTTTATTTGTTTGGCCATCGTGATTAGTCCCAGGATGAAGACTGTCTTTTCATAACCATGATAGAAAGGAATCACAAAGAATGCTTAATAGAAGATTACATTGCATGAAGTTTAAATAGCCTGAAGCCAATTGCTTTAAAGACTTCAGTAAATTTTGTTTGATATACAAATATCAAATCTTATCTGTTTTTGTCTGAAATTAGACACCAGCATAGTGTTATTTGTCATAATTTCGTTATTTTTGACAATGTTAACTAGATAGTAACCTTATTTCTTTAATTTGAATTCTAGGCCAATGGTTTTCAACTTGGGATTCACGCAACTCATATCTGGAGTTTTATTAATATAACAGATGTTTAGTACCTGCTCCAGATTTACTAAGCCTTTTTACTTAATAAGTTTGATACATTCTTGGGTTATTCTAATTGTATGCTTGTTTAGTCATGTATGTTATATGTTAAGATTATTCTATCTGGAGGCTTTTTCTCTGTAAAAATTATGTTCATCCATTTTCATAAATTATACATGATATCCACTCTTTGAAAATATGGCTAATTTTATGTTTATTTGCATTTTGTCTTTAACTTTTTGAGTGATTTTATTTTGCATGTCACAGAAAGAATCAAACTTCCTTGTCAACTGCATTATTCCTGTAACAAATCCTCTTCAGATCTTTGTTTCGAAAATCATTAATAATAAGCTAACCACACCCATTTTAAATCTCTGTCATCTACAGACAGTGTTTGTTTTGCCATGATGCTTCCCTGAAACCACTTGCAATAAGCTACAGGCCAGTGTGTTATTATTAACAAAGAAAGACTGTCTTAGAACCTTGAGAAAGGACTATACTAGGCACTGTACCTTGGTGTACAGCTTCTAATGGTATTGCATGAACAACCTTGAGGCCATCCCAGTGGACTGAGTCAGTATTTCTGGACTTCAGTCCACAAATGGGTCCATGATATTGCTACCCCAGGATTGTGTGGAACAAGAATTCAATGCATAGGGCTAAATCAACTAATGGGTAACACTTGTTGGTTTTGTTTGGAATATTGTTGATGTTTTAATGTTCTGTGTTCTGGATGTAAAGAATCCTTTCTCTCTTTTCTGTTAAGCTGTCTATAACTTATAATAATTTAGTAGACTCTGTTTTATAAACAGAAATAAAACTCTTATCTTTTTTCCCTGCTTGTTTCCTCTAGAAATCAGAAACTCTTATTAAATATTCTTATTTTCACAGCAACAGAGTTATATGCATAGGTTCACTAAGAAGAGATTATATTGTATCCCTTGTCATTAACAAGGAAACAACAGTGTTTCCAATTATGTCCTGTTATTAATAAGGATAGTCCTTATTGTTCACCAACCAAGACTATGCCTGCCATTTCGTATTTGATAATGATGTGTATTTAATCAGATATGACCAGACACTAAAGAAACTTGGATTGACTTGATGGGGCCGATGCTTTTGAAGCCCTCTTAGGAAAACTTGCCCATTACCTGTCTTACAGGGTTTAAAGGGCTTACAGGGCCTACAGTGTTCCTTCTCAGCCTTAGAGCTGAGGAAGGAAGGCTACTTCCTGGTAATCCTATGAATTTCAGAATATTTGAGGGACCTCAAGAAGAAAGGAATTAATCTAAATATATAGGTGAAATCTGATGATGAATTATTGGCTTGGCATACTAGCCTCAAGGGGCATTTAAAAGTTAAAATTGCCCAGGCATAGTGGCTCACGCCTGTAATCCCAGCACTTTGGGAGGTTGAGGTGGCCGGATCACTTGAGGTCCGGAGTTCGAGACCAGCTGGACCAACATGGTGAAACCCTGTTTCTCCTGAAAATACAAAAATCAGCTGGGTGTGGTGGCATGTGCCTGTAGTTCCAGCTACTCTGGAGGTTGAGGCATGAGAATTGCTTGAACCCAGGAGGCAGAGGTTGCGGTGAGCTGAGATTGTGTGACTGCACACCAGCCTGGGCAACAGAGCAAGACTCTGTCCCAAAAAACAAACAAACAAACAAAACCTAAATAACTACATAAATAAAAGTTGAAATTGAATCAAGAGTTCCTAATGATAACTTACAGGAAAGCAAACTTAAAAAGATGTATATGGTAAATTACCATTCTTACTGTACCTCTGTACATAATCAGGCTAAATCCAGTAGGAATGAAACCACATTTTTTTATGATCAAGAATAATCACGTTTTTTCTTTTCCTCTTTTTTTTTTTTTGAGATGGAGTCTCACTCTGTCACCCAGGCTGAAGTACAGTGGCACGATCTCGGCTCACTGAAAGCTCTGCCTCCTGGGTTCACACCATTCTTCTGCCTCAGCCTCCTGAGTAGCTGGGACTACAGGCGCCTGCCACCACACCTGGCTAACTTTTTGTATTTTAGTAGAGATGGGGTTTCACCGTGTTAGCCAGGATGGTCTTGATCTCCTGACCTCGTGATCCGCCTGCCTTGGCCTCCCAAAGTGCTGGGATTACAGGTGTGAGCTACTGCGCCTGGCCCTTTTTTTTAAGACTATCTTTGTTCAGGAAAACTTTGTTTCAGTGGAAAACTATAGCAGATCTTTTTCAGTTATCAGATTTGAAACAATAATTCAGTTGTCTTTGAACTATTTGTGCCTCTTTATAAATTGTAGGTAACTGATGGATATGCAAACTCTGTTTGGTTGAGATTTAATTGGCTTCCTTCCCCACTGTGTAATAACTGGTTTTGTTACCTACTTGTGATTAGACTGGATTTTGTTACCTTGAACAAATTGTCAACTTTTACCAAGTTTTCAATTCTTCTCATTTTTTTTTTCAATATCTGGCTATAACCTTTCAAAGTAACATTTCCAACTTTTCTCCCTCCCTCTTAACTTGGTATCACTGAGAACAAAAGTCTGACTATCTAGAGATCCTTATCGAGACTCAAGGTTGCCTTGTAGCTGTTCTTTCACCTCCAGATCTGAAGAAGGACCGGGGGCTAAAAGCTGATGACTTGATATATACCCTGAGGGACTTATCACCACGGAAGACCATAATGGACTGAATTTCTCCCTGAGCAAGTCACTGTCTAGGCCACTAAGAAAGCTCAGTGAAATGCTCAGGTCATGCATAACCTTATATGAGAAGTAACCAAGACTGGACAACAGCACCAAGAACATTAACTTCTTAACTTCAAGAAACTCCATAAGCAGTGCTACAGAATCAAAAGGTTTTCATCCACTGACTCTGGAATCCACTGGACCAAACTTTCTCAGGGTTGAACTCTTGGGTCTTTAATCCAGCTTTTTATATATTTTTTTTTATTTTTCATGTAGATGCCTGATCTCTAGGACTCTAAAACAACTGACCCTTGCCACTACCTCTCAATAGATGTGTTTATGGGAGGCCATTATTTTGGACTAGTCTCCTGTGTTAGGCCCCAGCAGACAAGACCAAATTAGAATGGAGTCATTTGGGCTAAGTGCCACGTAATCAAACTGAACTTTCCAACAGGCCAGTTTTCCAAAAAAACCCCAGCAGATTCTAGTACCTGAGTCAGCATAATAAGAAAGCCTCCTCTGTTTGAACACTGTAAGGAAAGTAACGTTGAAAGGATGAGGCTGTTTTTTATTCTCTTTTTGTTTCCTGTGGCTCTTTTCATTCTATAAATCTAACCTCCTCCATTCAGTTCATTGGAACACTCACTCTATTTTATAGAATGAGGTGTTCCCTGATTCTAGAATTGAAAATATAAGTCAATTATAAATTTAAACTAAATATATTGTAATTTTATTTTTTGATGGGTGATTCAATTAATTTTGAAGACATCATGTCATTAAGAGTCCTCATAAGAATAGTTCTTACACCCTGGTTCACCTCGCCAAGGAGATTTATGGCCACCTTTGACTTGTGCAACAGTGAATGAAATTTATCTGTCTTGATCAAAAGGGAAGGAGGACTAACAATGTTGAACTTTTCCAGAGCCTCATGCTTTCAGAAAATAGTTGTGGTTAAGAAACCTCACCAACTTTTTGTTTTCAGAAATGCTCACCATTTTGTGTTCTGAAAAACAGCTTAAGGAAATGAATCACCCTTCTCCATGTGACTCACATAGCACTCACTGTCCATTCTTTCTTGTGACCCGCATAAGGCTTGTAAATGGCTTTCTCGTTTACCTGTGACAAGGCCAAACACACACTTTTCACCTTAGTTTGAACCTGCTGACAAAGCCAGGTATAAATTCCTCCTTCCCTTTGCCTCTACCCAATGTCCCATTATTTTTTATTTATTTTTTTATTTTTGAGATGGAGTCTCATTCTGTCATTCAGGCTGGAGTGCAGTGGCATAATCTCAGCTCACTGCAACCTCTGCCTCCCAGGTTCAAGCAATTCTCCTGCCTCAGCCTCCCTAGTAGCTGAGATTACAGGTGCACCCCACCACACCCAGCTAATTTTTGTAGTTTTAGTAGAAATAGGGTTTCACCATGTTGGCCAGGCTGGTCTTGAAATTCTGGACTCAAATGACCTGCCCACCTCAGCCTCCCAAAGTGCTGGGATTACAAGCTACAAACGTCTATTCTTTATCTTATGAATGATTAGCTAAGATTACAACTGTTTGTTTTTGAACTAGCAAGACACAGAAATAAACATTTTCTGCCCACCTAAATAACAGAGACCTCTTCTGATTGCAAAACAATACAGCTGGGAATCCCCACACCTGCAACTTGTCTGCTCTTTCCTGTAAATGCCTTAAGGCAAATTCACTTGGCAGAGACACTCTAATTTTCTGATCTACGGGACTCTCCCTATGGCACTAGCTGGAATAATATCACCTTCTCAATTGTCTCATGCATTTTGTCTTAAACAGTACTGGGAATAATTCCCTGGGCGGCATCAGTGATTGGGTGCTAGTGAGAGTTGCATTTCCTTTTCTTTCTACTTTCCAGACAAGTAAAAGAAACAAAGCAATAAAGAATCATCAAACAAGACTTTGATAGATAATAATATATTCTGCGGATAATTTCTACTTCAGAGATTGGCAATTACACATTATTAAAAGCAATTTTTACTGCTCAGTTACAGCAAATTTGCCTATTTACAAAATAAATGCTGTTTTATTATTTTTAAACATGTCTTACTTACTGCATGCCTCTCTATTTTTAAGAAAACCCTAGTTACTCTGACTGAGCAGGAGAGTTGAGGAAAGGAAGGAAATCGTATTGGCTGATCATCCAATAAGTGACAGACTTGGGCTAGACATTTACATTTATTTAATCCTTTCAACAACCTGGTGAGGTAGGCATTATCTCCATTTTAGAGATAAGGAACTGAGGCTTGGTGGTGTTAATATCTCACTCAGCATCACACACCTAGTAACTGATAGAGTTTTATGCTTTCCTAACATCTTACGTGCCTTCAGAGATGGTAATTCTTCAGAAATTAGTAAACATTCTGTGAATTTTTAACATTCTGTGAATTTTAGAACTCACTCATTAAGACAAACACACATCTATGCCTTGTACTCATATAAAACCTATTGAATATTACAAATTATGTCTTATTGTTCCAAAATTGCAGATTTTTTTTCCCAGAAATCAAACTCAATGCATAAGACCTATTTTTAAAAAATAGTTTTCACCGTTTGGAAAATTTTTGCATAAACCAGCATTGAGATTGAGTAAAATAGAGAGATAAATGAAGAGTTGAATCAAAACAAAGTTGAAAACCAAAATAAAATTTTAATTATTTGCTACATTTAATCAGGAAGGATCTTTTTACAAGGCAGTTCTGTGCAAAACATCAATGAGTGCTAACAAATAAGGACATACTTGTGTCCCAAAAGATTTGTCTTCAAGGTATTGTGAAAAAAGTTCCTGGAGCCACCTATGAGAGAGAGTGCATCTGGTCTAATTGCAAACTTCAAGCAATTGTTAAGCTTCTTATTGTTTTCTTGAACACCTCTCTGGACTCGCCTGTGTAGGTCTGTCTCTGTCCTCCTCCCTCCTGTCTATGAGTTTCAGTTCTACCCTTCTACCCATACTAAGGGAGAGTCCACTCCAGCCTTGTCTAGTTGCATATTCACTTTATCCATAACCTTGACATCTTCGTGAAATAATAAGTGGGTAGGGAAAAAATTTCTCCTATACACTAGTGGAAATTTTATACTAAAAAATTTCAACTATTTAACAGAGGGCCAGGAGTTTGGAAATTAGAAGCTGTTTCCCAACATCAGCAAAATAAAGATTCCCCTTTATTTATTTGAAGCCACAATTATCCAACCCACTTCAATGGTTGCTTCATACAATGAGTCTTAGAGTCAGAAAAACTATAATTTAATGACCCCTGATTATGTAGGCTGAGAACTTGGATTCAGTGTGGCAATTAGATAAGGCATGTTTGTTTATCTGACATTAGATAAGGCATTTTACCTTCCATCAGCCACTATTTCTAATTTTCCTGTAGATGTTTACCCATGTTTTGGGGGAAAAGCTTTTATGGTACTACAGATGCAGCCATTGCAGCTTGGCAGAATGCTACAGGAGCAGAATAATCATCAGAGATGTTCGTAAGCAAAGAAGGAAAACCAGTTCTGAAAAAACGGCAATGATTAAATAAGGTAAAAAGTACACTATTTTCAATGGAATTATGTGATTTTTAAAAAACTTTGAGAGATGTGAATTTGTCTAGGTATAAATAGGTAGACAAAATTGTTCGCAAGTAATTTTAAATAATTTTTTCTTTCAGAAACGAAATATTCTGCAATTTAAGGAAATTCTGACGTTTCAGTACGCTAGTGTGTGATGTTCAGCTATTATAGATGCTCCTAGCGCCATCTGGTGAGATATACAAGCAATAGCACCAATATTTGACTCATGCTTTGTAAACCGAGGAGACCCTTACTCTGCAGAAAAGAACAGGCAGTAGAACAACCTCCACTTATTACACTAGGAAGTTTGTCCTCAGATACTAAGAAAAATCACTGTGTAACCTTGATGTGCATGTAACACCATTTTAATAATGCAGATATGGATCTCACTGAACATTTTAATTGTACCTTTATCCTTGAAATGTTTATCAACCTCTGGTGCCATTTTCTCTTCAAATAAATTTTGCATACATTTCCAACTGAAGTTAATGGAAAGTTAGGATATACATTTGAGATTACAAGTTGACCTAAAATTCATGTTGTAACATGCAAATTAGAAGAAAAATCATTTTACTTAATTCTTTAGGACTATTTGACATTTCAATTGGAAATGTAGTAATTTCTTACCGAAAACAAAAGAATACATGTTTTCTTTTGGAAAACAGACTTGATATGTGTACATGATATTTCTATTAGAGGAAAAGAATATTGAAGAAGAGGATGAAGTTGGCTTTGAATAAGTTGAAAAACATCGGGGTTAGAGGTGCTGAATGTAAAAACATTTAGTGTTTTGACTTCTAATATCACAAACACCTTTTCTCCAAGAGTTACTGGCATAAAATATGTAAATTTACCTCAGACAAAAATATACAGAAGTGTAAAATGCCTTCAATTCCTCCTTACATAAGCTCTATCTGTTGTAAACCAAGTTCAGCATATGTGTGATCATGAGCTGCTGGAACAGCAGGGAATCACCTGAGCATCGGGAATCTTCAATTTGTTCCATCTCTCAGACAGATTGCTGAGTGCAGTGCCATCTTATGCATGTAGGCATTTGTTGGTGGTTTGCTGTTTTAGCACAAATGACAGTATAGATATGATTTGCATAGCAAGCTTAAATAGTTAATGATCAAGAAATATAACAAGACTCTATCTGATAAACATTTACTCTTATTTTTCTGACAAAGTAATATTGATAAACACCAAAAAGCTCTTTCTACAAATACCACCGTAGAATTCACAATCAGAACCAACTACAAAATTTGCAGTTGTGTGCTCAATGCACAATGAAAATGCAAGCCCCTTTGTTCAAAAATTTTAAAGAATTTCAAGATGGCAACGAAAGAATCTTAAATCAAATGCAGGGCCCTTCTGAGCATAGTGGCCCTATATGACTGCACAGGTGGCACAGCCATTGTCTTAGGGCAATTCATTGACTTAGGGCAATATTTTATTTTGCACTTGTGCAAAGGTAAACTGAGGCACATTAAAGCATTAAAAACTCTATTAAAGACTTTATTTGAGCATTTAGTGATCTATGGATCTGGGTACTTCCAGACTGCAAGTGGTTTGGGGGCTCCAATAAAGGCAAAGATACTTTTATAAGGTGAATGAGGGAGCAAGGCAAAGGAAACATTTGGGGAGAGGTAGCCTCACTGAACTCATTCCCCTGGAAATTTCCTAGTTAGAGGTTAGTTGGTGATTTCTGGGTTAAAGTTTTGTTTTACCGTTTATACTGAATTGGGTTTGAGTTTGCTTACACAGGAACCCAAGGTGCTAGAACCACCTCAGCCCAATGACCTCCTAATTAATTTTTTTTAAACACTCTTATGGTCGGGCGCAGTGGCTCATGCCTGTAATCCCAACACTTTGGGAGGTCGCCTGAGGTCAGGAGATTGAGACCAGCCTGACCAACATAGTGAAACCCTGTCTCTACTAAAAATACAAAAACTGGCTGGGCATGGTGCCAGGTGTCAGCCTCCCAGCTACTTGGGAGGCTGAGACAGGAGAATCACTCGAACCTAGGAGGCAGAGGTTACAGTGAGCTGAGATGGTGCCACTGCACTCCAGCCTGGGTGACAGAGTGAGACTCCATCTCAAAAACAAACAAACAAACAACCACACTCTTATTTACTGTTTATTGAGCAAAGCCATTACATGTATGCATATTATCAGTTATAAATATTACCTCTCTATATAAAGACTAAAACAGATCTCTGCTACAATTTCTGATTATGTGATTAAAAAAAAAAAGATGAACAAATTGCTAGGCTCAGCCTTTTCACAGCTTCCTGAAATCATACTCGTATGCTGTGGATACTACTGGGTGCATAGAGGCAAATTCACTGCTGCGGGTAATGAAGCTAAAAGTTTGGAGCCAGAACAAGGCCCTGGGAAGTGCTCTGGCAATGAGAACACGTTTCATATGTCTGCAAAAGTAAGATTTTTTTTTTTTTTTTTTTTTTTTTGACACACACTTTCGCTCTTGTTGCCCAGGCTGGAGTGCAGTGGTGCAATCTCGGCTTACTGCAACCTCCGCCTCCTGCATTCAAGCGATTCTCCTGACTTAGCCTCCCAAGTACCTGGGCTTACAGGCACCTGCCACCATGCCCCGCTAATTTTATATTTTTAGTAGAGATGGGGTTTCACCATGTTGGTCAGGCTGGTCTCAAACTCCTGACCTCAAGTGATCCACCTGCCTCAGCCTCCCAAAGTGTTAGGATTACAGGTGTGAGTCATTGTGCCTGGCCAAAAGTAAGATTTTTAACTGCAATCTATTATAAACCTTGGTTCTGTCCACTCTGACTTCCCCTTTGTCCCTCTTATCCTGTGTCAGGTGCCATTGGAGTGGCCATGGGTATTTCTAAGATCTAGTTGAGGGGAAATTGAGTTCATCCAGACTTAGAGGAATATGTTTTTGTGGTTTGTAGTTACTTCCGTGTATAGTTATTGCCAGCCATCCTGGGGTACTCCTACACTCACTATGCTGACACAAAGTTGCTTGGGCAGGGGTTTCATATCATGAAGAGCATATGTCCTCCACCTCCAGCACCAGAAAGCGGTGGGTAGTGGAGAAGCAGCAAGGTTCACCATGCACAGAGACATAAATTCATCTGTGGCAAAGCATGTAGAAGTGTGCCAGAAAAAATAACATTTACTGTCCCTTTTTTGATAGTTTTTTTTTCCAAATGTGTTGTGTATTATAATTTCCTTTCATGTTTTAAATAAAAATTGATTTATATGTCTAAATTTATATTTGTAAATTATATACATTTCAGACCACTTAAAACCTGGATCTGTCCCACTGAAGGCTGAGCAATGAAAGCAGAGAAAGACCGAAGGCCTGGCCTAGATTTCATTCAGATGGGGATTATAGTCCGGTTCAGATAAAGATCAAGTATGGCTGAGCTGGAAGAGAAATTACTGTAGTAAGAATGTAACGATTTATTATTACCATCCCTCAACCCTCCATTTGTAGGTTTAGTTTTAAATGTAAGACTTGTGAAATGTGGGACTTTCACAAGCCCCAGCTTCTCCCCTCTGCGCGACCTCTGGCAGGGCTTCCCCCACCCAGGCCCTCTTCCCTGCATGGACTCCTTTCTTTCCAAGATCCACTCAGCACCTCCTTCCTCTCTCTCAGTACTCCTTAGTCCATCTTTGTTTCTCTCCTCAACTCTTCTCAACCATATCACCCACTGTTTTCTCACCTGGGTGACGTTCCCAGCTCTCAACTTTGCCAATTTCTATTTCTTTTCAAAATTGTTCTGCTCTACTAGCCCTTTTCTTCAGGTGCTAAGTTTGATAGATAGCTAGTAAATAAAAAAACAAAAACTGAAATAATCAGTTAAATAGGTTCTAATTAGTATCATCAACTTTCTTCTCGTGTACTTTTAAAAAATTATTTTATAGTTTAGATTTGAAAAGATGGTACAGAGAGTTCCCATATACTTTGCACTAGTTTCCCATATTGTTAACACTTTACGTTAGTATATTTGTTACAATGAGCCAATATTTACTTATTGTCTAAAGTTCTTACTTTATTCATGTTTCCTTAGTTTTTATCTGAGGTCCTATTTCTCTCCAAGGATCCATCTAAAGTACCATATTACCTTAAGTCATCATTTCACCATTGGCTTTTTTTAGCTGTAATGACTTTTTGGACTTTTCTTGTTTTTGACTATTTTGACAGTTTTTCAGAAGTACTGGCCAGGTATTTTTGTAGGATGTTTTTCTATTGGAGTTTGTCTGATGATTTTCTCATAATTAGATGTGGAGATTATGAGTATTAGAAGGAAGATAACAGAGGTGAACTGTCATTGTTACCACATCACAGCAAGGAAATACACATACAAGGATACATACATACTATTAATATGATTTATTACTATTGATGTTGACCTTGATGACCTGGCTAAGGCAGTGTTTGTCAGGTTTCTTCATTGTGAGGTTTTGTGCTTTTCCCCCTTTGTATAACTATAGTCTTTGCAAGGAAGAAACTATGCATTGCCCACACTCAAGGAGTGGGGAGTTATGCCACCTCCTAGAGGGTGGAGTATCAATGGAAATAATTTGGAATCTTCTGCTTGGGAGATTTGTCTCTTCTCCCCATTTATTAATTTATTCAATCATTTATATCAAAATGGATTCTCTGATATTTATTTTTGTTTTATACTTTAGGTATCTAATACTTTTTTTTTTTTTTTGAGACAGAGTCTTGCTCTGTTGCCCAGACTGGAGTGCAGTGACATGATCTTGGCTCACTGTAGCCTCTACCTCCTGGGCTCATGTGGTCCTCCTGCCTCAGCCTCCAAAGTAGCTGGGACTACAGGCATGCACCACCACATCCAGCTAATTTTTTCAGTTTTTGTAGAGACAGAGTTTTGTCATGTTGCTCAGGCTGGTCTTGAACTCCTGGGCCCAAGCAATTCACCTGCCTCGGCCTTCTGAAGTGCTGGGATTATAGGCATGAGCCATTGTGCGTGGCCTCCGATATTTTAAAAATGTCGTTTATTCCATGAATGTTTCCAGCTTTGGTCACTGGGAGTCCTTTCAGTTGGTTCTTGTGCTCCTTGGACATACCTCCATCAGCACAGTGTTTTATTCTCCCTTTTGGCTGTTGCTTGAGTACTTCCTTACTATCTAGCACTAGAGGAAGTCCAGCTGATAGTCTCCTGGCTTGGAGAGATAGTAGTGCCTCTTTATATCTTCCCAGGTGGCCTCCACTGACTCATCAGAGGAGTGGTAGAGTCCCAAGTCCTGATTTTTCTACCAGAACCCCAGTGGGGAGAGGAAAGTGTCAAATTATAGGGTGGGCTGGAAGTCTAGGCTACCCTCTTGGTCTTTGCCAGCATGAGTGGTGGTGGAGCCACATATTTTTTTTCTGCAGTGTTTGGCTGAAGTCAAGCAGTTATTGTATAAAACTTTTCTGTGTTTCTAGCTTGAGCTTTGATTAGAAAGAATAGACTTTGTTGGAACTAAATAGCTTTTCTGCATTCATTCTCATTGCCAGGCAACTGGCTTCTTCAGCTCCCAAAGTCTAGGGTTATATGAGACAAAACAAAACAAAAAAACACAAAACAAACAAAACACACATACACACAAAACAACAAAATAACAACCTCCCCGCCCTCCGCCCGCCACCCCCGCCAAGGAACTCATCTCCATGTTGTTTGTTTGGTCCTGAGGTCCCTTTCTGCTGTCTTCTCTCAAGCATTTAAAGTTTTCTTTCTTATATATATATATATATTTTCTTTTTTGAGACGAATCTTGCTCTGTTGCCCAATTTGGAGTACAGTGGTGCAATCTTGGATGTCTGCAACCTCCATTTCCCAGGTTCAAATGATTCTCCTTCTTCAGCATTCTCAGTAGCTGGGGTTACAGTCACCCACCAACATGCCCGGCTAATTTTTATATTTTTAGTAGAGACAGAGTTTCACCATTTTGGCCAGGTTGGTCTCAAATTCCTGACCTCAGGTGACCTGCCCTCCTCGGCCTCCCAAAGTGCTGGGATTACAGGTGTGAGCCACTGCGTCCTCATTCAAAGTTTTCTTATGTTTGCTTTATATATTATGTCAAGGGGTTTTAGAAGTACTTGGCAGGAGGAGTAGGTAAGATTATGTCTATTTCATCTTCCCAGAAGTGGAAATCCCTTACTTGCTTTTCAAAGGTTCTCTTTAGAAGCAACAATCAAATTCAATACCATATTGGGAATGTATTTTGTTTTCCTTTTTTTTTTTTTTTGAGACGGAGTCTCGCTCTGCCCCCCAGGCTGGAGTGCAGTGGCGCGATCTTGGCTCACTGCAAGCTCCGCCTCCCGGGTTCACGCCATTCTCCTGCCTCAGCCTCCGAGTAGCTGGGACTACAGGCGCCCGCCACCACGCCCGGCTAATTTTCTTTGTATTTTTAGTAGAGACGGGGTTTCACCGTGGTCTCGATCTCCTGACCTCGTGATCCGCCCGCCTCAGCCTCCCAAAGTGGTGGGATTACAAGCGTGAGCCACCGCGCCCGGCCTGGGAATGTATTTTGTTGCAGGTGCAACTCCCTGCTTTTTTCCATGAGTCACTAAATATTTCTTATTTTCTTTTAGCAAACATATAGGAAGCTTTATTTTATATTTCACTTATAAATTTAAAGGAGGAAAATAGGAAATTAGTATGCCATGGAAAAAGGTGAGTTTTCACTCAAATCTACTTATAGTTTTATGTTTAAGTCAATGACATATACTCCACTGAGCAGATCAATGAGTTGGTTTCTGACCCCATCAGATAGTAAGAAATGTGATACAAAGACTGAGATGGCTAAGGAGTCACATTCCGTGAAATGAAACACAGTGATTTTACTTCCACACAGCAGTAGAATGACACATAGTGATGAGAAGCTTTCCACGAGCATGCTAAAAGCAGTGCCCAACATCTGGTGGAACTCAGAAATTTTCCAGGGACAGTTACATGTGCCAGTTAATCTAAAATCAATTATCACCTTGTCAACTAAATAAAAATGACCCAAATGCCCTAAATTCTTTCACTCCTGTGGGTTCTCTGAAACAGTTAACCAAAACCTCAATTTAATTTAACAACCCTCTCAATAAGCATAGTAGTCAAATTCAGTCCTATGATCATTTTGACCATACTGAAATTAACAAGCTTTTCTATTATGCAATGACTTTCAGGTTTTTGTTTTATCTCCTAAAATTAAAAGAAAATTTAAATGGTTCTTATACATATTCTTGAAAACCTTGAATATGTGCGCAATTATTCATCAGAATCTTTTAGAATTCAAATATACACCCTTTCAGGTTGGTAATAAATTGATATTGGATAAAATGTGATGGTAAAGATAGTCTAAAGAGAAATATTTCTATTCCAGAAAGCAAAGAGCAAATAAATATAAATAATTAGAATATTATCACTATTCATGTAAGACAATATTTATCTAAGGCCAATCATTTTTAAAGTACGGAGCAGGCTACAAAGTTTATTACAATGAGGGTAAAAAGAAGAAATGAAGAAAAGACTTAAGATAATTATTTTTAAATATTAGTGGTTCTCTTAAGTGTGGATCCTGAATCAGTGGTGTCAACATCACTTGGGAGCTAATTATATTAGCAAATTCACACACCCCGAATCCAGGCTGGATGATTCAAATTCTCCAAGGGTGGAGCATGACAAGATGTGTTTTGACAAACCCTGCAGGTAATTTTACATATATATATATTTACATATATATTTACATATATATATTTACATATATATATACACACACACATACATATATATACATACATGCATTATATCAATGAATAATTGATATACACACATATCAATATATACACATTGATATCAATGTGTGTATATATAAATGAATAACGTGTGTGCGTATATATAACATTGATTATTCATTGATATCAATATTTTATGTCAAGTGAAGAAGAATTTTAAACTTTTTTCTAATGTGTTCATATAATTTGTCCATCTTCATTTTGTAGGTTATCAAATACTACAAGAGTCGTATTTGTTACTTCTCATAAATTTATCTCTTTCCTAATGAATTACTGTTTTTCACGTAATTTGAATTTTTAGGTTACAACTCACTTTCAATGACAGATTAATTTCTCTTGATTTCATTATTCATCTTTATGAACTTTGCTTATATCTCATTAATTTTTAGTTTTTCTCATTTATTTAATAAATAAATAAGTGTGAAAATAAGTTACCTCATACATATTAGAAAATAGGGAATACGTTATTTCTACCTGGTTTTATTGAAACATTTTTAAATCTCTTTGCAAATTGCAGTTACGATGGCATAGTTCCAACCCAACTTTGGCTTAGTGAATCTAAAAAATGTTACAGCCACTATAACTTCTTCAGCAGGTGGGAGTAGGATAGAGAAAAGATCAGAGTAAAAAGAGACAGTTATCTTTAACTTAAATTATAGCTCATGTTTTTCACTTTTGCAAATTTTACCTACAACCATGGATCCATCCTCCTCAGGCCTATTATAGCCGTCAGGGGAAGCTTCCATGGAAATAACTTAATCCGGTGAGGATCGCCCTGAGCTCAGGAAGTTAGAGATCCCAAGCCTCACGCCTCAGCCAGACTTATCTCGAGGAACCACTTAATAACGTTTTCTATACCACAAGAATCTTGCCGAATAATCTATTTTATGTTTACAGGACACTCAACTGAACAACAATACAATTCATTTTGGGCGTATTCCATTCATCCAGAAAATTTAATGTGTCTAGTGATTGAATGACAGCAAACAAGTATATAGTTTTAATGTAGGAAAACATTCAATTACATTTTCAACACTGCTTTTTTTTCAATGACGGAAAGAAAATCTAAAATATCAAAGTATTATAAAACAATTCCATTTCATAAATCAGGGAAAATGTCGAAATGGAAAATATGGAGTAAAAACCCTCTGTCATTGTACTAACATAGGTATTATGGTTTTTCTCCATGTATGGTTTAGAAAATCATCAATTTTTAAAATTCAGTGGAGACCAGAACATTTTGGGTAAAGTTCAGACCTCTGAGTGGTGTTGAAAGCTAAGAAAAAGTGAAGGACAAGAGGGTGGGGAGGTATAGTCAGTACTATCCTAGGAGCACACAAGTGTGGCTAAACAGTCACACTTTCCAGGGTCCGAGACCATAGTCTCTGGGATATGGAGAGGATCTTGCCAGGGCCCTGTCATGCCTATGAACACAAAGCTAAAGATTATTTGGAGAGAGATAGAAGAGCTTTGGCTTTTCTTTACCGGGAATGATGGAAAGGAGGAAGAAGGTGCCCATACCTCCTATTTGAAGCCTATTCCTAGACTACCACATGACTCCACTCTCAGTGAAGACATTTCTAACAGGAAGTAGACTTTATTCATGTGCTCTTTACTAAGAGAGGATTTATGCTATCTTTTTGGTATAAAGGAAGGATTGAGGGCATTTTTTTTTTTTTTTTTTGAGACAGGGTCTCACTCTGTTGCCCAGGCTGGAGTTCAGTGACACAATCATAGCTCACTGCAGCCTCAATGTCCCAGGCTCAATTGATCCTCCCACATCAGCCTCTTGAGTAGCTGGGACTACAGGCATGCACCACCACACCATGCTAATATTTTTTATTTTTAGTAGAGACAAGGTCTTGCCATGTTGCCCAGGCTGGCCTCAAACTCCTGAGCTTAAGCAATCCACCTGCCTCAGCCTCCCAAAGTGCTGGGATTACAGGTGTGATCAACAGATTTATTTTTATTTTTTAATGTTTTTAATTAAATTTCTTTTTAACCAATCCATCCCTCAACCAATCATTTAACACACGATTATGGAGCAACTACTAAGTGCCACACATTGTGCTAAATTCTGGGAATAAAAATGGAGTCCTGCACCTTAAGAAATACACAGTCCAGTAGAGAAAGGTTGTATATAAACACTTCAGTGCTATAATAAGTAGGAGGTGATCAGACAGCTGTCTGAACAAAGTACCATGTGAACACAGAGGAGTTGTGAAGTGTGTGTGTGTGTGTTGTAAAGAGATGCAGACATTTAAACATGGTCTTAAATTTCTTCAGACTCCTCCCCCTGAGAGGTAGGATTTATGTTCTCTCTCCTGGAATTTGGGAGGCTTGTACCTGTTTTGAGCAACAGAGTGTGGTGGAAATGAACCAAAGTGACTTCTGAGGTTGAAGCTTCTTCCTGGTTCCTTTGGAATGCTCATGCTCTGGATACTTCCTTTCAGAACCCAACTGCCACGCAGCGAGAAGCCCAGGCCCCGTGGAGAGGCCCTGTGCAGACTCTGGTTCCTCCTGAACCCAGCCTCAGGCTCATCCAGCCCCAACATCAGATGTGTGAGTGAAGAAACCTTTAGATAATTCCATCCTGAGCCATTGTGTCTCTCTTAGCTCAGGCCTCAATCATCCCAGGGCAGAAACAAGCCATCTAGGTTGTGCCTGGTGGAAATTTCTGACTCATAGAATCCATGGGCAATAAAACCACAAAAAAATTGTGGTTGTTTTACGCCACTAAGTTTGTGGGGATTTGTTAGGCAGCAATAGAAAATTGGAACAGCAGAATTTCAGGCAAGGCTTTCTATAATATAGAGCACTTGAACGAAACATAATCGCCATTAAGAGCACAGGCCTTGGTGTTAGAACTAGATGAAAATTCCAGTTCTACAATGAACACTAGTTCGTGCCACTCGTATAACCTCTAGTACTTTTTCTGTAAGTATTCTGAGACATAATGACTGAAAGTGCTTTGTACAGTGTTGCCTTCAAGTAAGCAATCAGTTCTTAGCTTAAAAAAAGATGAATAGAAGTAATAAAAGCAAAAAATAAGCAATTGTACTAAACATAGTATCTACCATTCCAGTTAGGGTAATCGTATGACTTGGCTTACAATTCTCATTTATTCTCTTTGTCCTGGGACCCTTTCAATTTTAGCATACATCCTAGATTCTTTATTAATTTTTAAAATAAAATATCAACATTAACAATTGCAATAAAATAATCGGGGATAGATTTGGCGGACCTTCACGTTGTATTTAGAATTTCTGCTGTGCAATGTATGGAGTTCTTACTTAAACTTGTACTTCAACCTAGAAGATGATCATCTATTCATCTTTTCCCATCTCTTTTCAGACAAAACACAATTATCCCCTTTCTTTCAGGGACAGCATGAAAGACACTCTCAGATAAATGCACTGAATGTGAGTGACAACGGATAGATTAGCTCCAGTGTAGAGCGGGATGGGAAAACACTTGAAGCTTCTGCCTCTGCTGGCCACGTGGCATATAAGCCCATGTTCCATAGCTCTGTATTAGCCTTTGAGATTCACAAACCTGCAGTCACCAATCTGCTGCATCACTGGGAAACACAGGACACTATAAGTTAGATGTGCATGAAGTAATTTGGAGAAATAAGAGTCTGAACAGTCATTCTGAATAATGCATCAAAGTGGGCTGAATGTTCTTGCTACAGTGGTTTTGTTATTCATTATATAGGGTATAATAAGTAGTATTCCCTTAGGGATCACATTTTTTGGTTAGTCTGTTTTTTTTCTATTGCAACAAACTGTTTTGACATCAATGAGCTTAAAACAAAGCAAAAAAACAAACAAAAAAAAAACAAAGTCTATGTTTAATGGGCAATTAAGCACCTAACATTCATTTCCTAATAAATGCAATGATGCACATAATAAGATTGTGCAAGCTTTCAGGATGTTTACCATCCAACTATGAAAGCTGTAGTAACATCACTGACCGTGTGAACATCCAAAAATAAAAATATTCTTGAGATGCTTGAGCATTCCCTTCAGAAGTTGGTAGTAGGTAGTCATGTTAGGAAGGTTGTACATAATATTTCATTAAATTAAACAAGTCTTCTTTGAATTAACTTCACTCTTTTCTGATTTCCATTTTTTACATGTACAAAAAGTGAAGCAATAGTTATTAATGTGTTGGTTTGATTAGAATTTCACAAACAGTTAAAGAAAGTCTAACTTTTGGCAGTGACACCAGATGCTTCACATAGAAAGTCAGATAAATTAATTCCAGTGGTTCAATTTTTAAAATTAAACACATGGAACCAGTGAAAAGCTTCTGAAATTTAATTTAACTGAAAGTGAAATATCTGACACTACAGATGCTCCTTGTCTTACTATGGGATCACCTCTCCATAAGCTCATCATGAATTGAAAATATCAGAAGCTGAAAATGCATTCAATATAACCAACCTACCAAACATCATAGCTTAACCTAGTCTACCTTAAACATGCTCAGGAACTTTTCATTAGCCTACAGTTGGGCAAATTCATCTCACACAAAGTCTATTTTATAATAAAGTGCTTAATATCTTATGTAATTTGTTGAATACTGTACTGAAAGTGAAAAATAGAACAGTTGTATGAGCTCTAGAAGTACAATTTCTACTAAATGCATATTGATTTCACATTGTTGTAAAGTTGAAAAGCATTAAGTCCAACCACTGTAAGTTGGGGAACATCCTTATCATGATTGGTACTATACATTAAATTAAATGTTCAATATTGAAGAAAAAGTTTTATGTTTTGATGAGACAATGTGAATAAAATGTTTATGGAAAATAGGGCCGTAGTAAACACAATGCTATAATTAAATTAAAAAATTTATGGAGCAAATATACTTGGAATTGCCATGCATATTCAACTTGTCGTTATATCTAAATAAACATCTGTATTGTATTAATTAAAACCTATGGTTGCTGAAATTTATCTATGTGTTTTTACATGTACACAACTGAGTAACCGAAGTATAAACTTTTTTGTGACAAGGTTGATGTTGAGTTAAAAAATAAGTTACTATGGTGGCACATGCTTTTTTCTTTGCTGCCTATTGACCTAATAAATTTCCTTGAGTATTTTATAGTGGTATTGAACTTTGAAAAGTGAGTCCTCTTTTTTTTGCATTTTATTCAAAATCAGTTGGAAATGTTTAAATGAATTATTTAATGGAGTACCGACAATCTCTTGACATTTTTAATGTGAAAGTGTCAACAATCTTTGACATTTTTAGATAATTGCAATTATAGTCAAATCCTGCAAACAGAAAGACATGGAAATTTAGTCCTATAAAATAAAAGCAAGGGATAAACTGAACAAAATCAATGAAAAGGCCCCAGATGGTGTACAAATTTTGAAATTCTACTTCATTTTGGAGTAACTTGACTTATGGCAATTTTTTTGGATGCAGCTTCTATTTTTGATCAGCAGTATTCGATCTGCTGTTAATTCCATCCAAGTATATATTTTTTCACTCAGATATTACATTTTCATCTCTAGAAGTTTAATTTGGGTCTTTGTTTTTTTTACATCTTTATGCTCTTCTTTAATGTTCTCATGATTTATTTTCTTGAACATATGGAATCTAGTTATAATAACGGTCTTAATGACCTTGTCTACTAATTCTATATTTGTTTCATTTCTGGATCTGTTTCTATTGATTTAATTTTCCCCATATGGGTCACATTTCCCTTTCATGTCTGTCAGTTTTGTTCGGATGCCATGCAATGTGAATTTTAACGTGCTGAGTGCTGGATACTTATACACTCCTATTCATATTATTGAATCTTGCTCTGAGGCTCAGTTTGTTACTTGAAAACAGTACAATCCTTTTGAAGCCTGCTTTTAAAATTTGCTAGGCAAAGCCTGAGCAGCCTTTAGTCCAGGACTCATTTTTTCTTATGCGAATTAAGAGAGGTTTACACTCTGGCTATTGGGAAAACACTATTTCAGACTCCACATGAGCTATGAGGATTGTTCCGTTTCATTGTTTCTGACATTTTTCTCTCCAGTTTTGGGTAGTTTTCTCACGTGCATGTATTGATTGGTACTCACCTGAAGACTTGAGGGGAACTCTTCCTACTTTTCTGGGCTCTCTCTTTGTAAAGCTCTCTCTGCTCCATACAGCTTTCTCTTCTCTGGTATCCTGCACTGCAAATTCTATTTTCTTGGCCTCCCCGAATTGGCAACTCTGTCTTTTTCCACTAAGCAAGTCTGCCAGCCTGTGGTTGTGGTTTGGGTCCCCCTTCCCTGGACACTTTTTGGGAGTAAGCTAGGACAATCCTAAGCTTACTTCATTTGCTCTATTCTCTCAGGGGATCCCTTTCCTGAACTGCCTTTTGTCCAATGTATGGAATCTTCTGCTTTGTGTATTTTGTCCATTTTAAAATTGCTTAAAGTGAAAGATCAAATGCGTTTGCTATTAATTATCAAATCTAGAAGCAGAAGTCCCTGAAAATGATATGTGAATAGAATCATTACTTATGTCTACAAATAGCATCAAATGATAAATCAGTAAATAAGTATCGCAAATGGTATACAATTTTCATTATTTTTATGTCTACTTTTATTCACAAAAGTGTCCTAGTTTGGGTGATAAATTATCTGGTAGCTTTAATTCTAGTATTTTAATGATATATGTTGATATTTCTAAGATAATTCATAAAATTCTGGGTTTTTTGTTTTAATTCAAATACAATTAAAACATGGCAACACCTTAATTCTCTTTGTATGTGTTGATTAGTGAGCCCAATGATTAAATTTGGAAAAGTACCGTATAATTGTCTCCTATTAAATAAACCTTTCAAATGCATATGAGGATTCTGTCAAAAGCCTGGCACTCTGCCAGAATTCAGAGCCACATGGAGTTTTTGAACCTCATTTGCAAGGAATTCAGTTAAATGTATACTACTCAGTTTATCTTTTACTTCCAATATGTGTCCTTACTTGGCTCTTTTTGTTTTACTTTTCCCCACCTCTTCATCCCGTCCCACTTCCCTTCTCCACATGTCTGATATGTCATATACTTGTATGTTCTTGAAGTGCATATTTGCTTTTTTATTTGCATTGATGGCTTTGTACCATAGACTGAATTCTATTTTTTACATATTTTCACTCCATGTGTTTTAAGATCTATTTATGTTAGTATATGTATATCTCATTCATTGTTTCTAGTTGCTACATAGTATTCCATTGTGTGTATCTACCACATTTTATTATAAGATGCCCTATAGATAGACGCCACTGTTCTCTCAAACTCTTGACTATGCAAGCAAAATGATGATTATCCTTGCTCACTACCCTTATGGACATATATGTGAGTTTCTCTGCAATATAAATGCAGGAATGATCTTTTTGGATCATAAATTCTCTGAGTACTATCAGGTTATTATTCATGAAATTGTTACCATTCCTGAAATTGTTGCCAGAATATGTGACCCTTAGCAATGCAGTGGCTCCTCATTTATCCACATAGTTCTCAACATTTGGTGTTTTTGTAGTCTATGTTTTTCCAGTCTGAGAAATATGAAATGGTATGTCATCATCTCAGTTTTCATTAATCTGATTACCAGTGGGTTTAAGTCTCTCTGATTTTCCTTCTTTTTCTAAATGATGTACCCGAGTTCCTATACATACAGAAATAAAATCTTTTGACTTGTTTAGGCTCTATATTTTCTATTAATCTTGTTCAACCTTAATTTTGATGCAATTGAGTATGCCGCCTTTTCACCTTATCGTTTTGATTTTGGGCCTCCTGTTTCAGAAGCCCTTCTGTACTTGTAGATTTATAAAGATAACCTGTTACATTTTCCTTAATTTCATTTCAGTCTTTACTTTCCCAGTTAGGTCTTTAACTCTTCTGATGTTAACTTTTGAATATCATGCCTTACTCTATTTGATATGGTGGGCTACTTTTTCCATTGAATCCTTATAATAACTTTCACACATTACTAAATTCAAAATGTGTCATGAATAAGATGATTTAAGCACAATAGCATTTTAAAATAACCAGTGATGATCTATTTCTACACATTGATAACATCTATAAGTTTTCAGGTATCGTTCATGTGTGTTTGTTAGATATTTATGTATTTCATTAGCTGGGATGATCTTGTGAATCCCAATGGCACAAATAGTAGCAGAGAGAAGGTATTTGGCTAATATAGGTCCAAAATATGTCCAAAAATGTCAAAGCTTGTGGATTTATGGTTTATTGCTGGGAAGAGATACAATAGAGCAATGGCATTAAAGTAATCTATATATCCCAGCCAAAGGCTGCTTTTCGAATAAGTGGAGTAGCTGGTTCCAACTGTCCTCCCTCTGCAGGGCTGTGCTAGAATACACTTTTTCTCTCCAGTCAGGAATGACTGATGTGTACATCTAACATCCAGGAACCAGGAGTCTGGGCTGACCTTTTTATATCATACTGGTCACATAGGCATCTTTTTGCAATGTAATCAATAACAGAGCCTTTAGGGATCTCAATAACAACAGGTGCAAACCATCAATCTCACCATTTACCAAAAACAATGTTGATAAGCTGGTACACCTTAGACCCATGTTTCCTCAGATCCATATTTTCATGCATGTCCATGTGAAGAGACCACCAAACAGGCTTTGTGTGAGAAATAAAAGCTTTTAATCACCTGGTTACAGGCGGGCTGAGTCCGAAAAGAGTCAGCAAAAGGAGATAGGGGTGGGGTCGTTTTATAGGATTTGGGTAGTTAAAGGAAAAAGGGGGGTTGTTCTCTATCGGACAGGAGTGGGGGTCACAAGTTACTCAGTGGGGGAGCTTTTGAGCCAGGATGAGCCAGGAGAAGGAATTTCACAAGACAGTGTCATCAGTTAAGGCAGGAACCGGCCATCTGGATGTGTACGTGCACGTCACAGGGGATATGATGGCTTAGCTTGGGCTCAGAGGCCTGACATTCCTGTCTTCTTATATTAATAAGAAAAATAAAATGAAATAGTGGTAAAGTGTTGGGATGGTGAAAATTTTGGGGGGTGTTATGGAGAGATAACGGGCGATGTTTCTCAGGGCTGCTTCGAGCGGGATTAGGGGAGGTGTGGGAACCTAGAGTGGGAGAGATTAAGCTGAAGGAAGATTTTGTGGTAAGGGGTGATGTTGTGGGGTTGTTAGAAGGAACATTTGTGGTGTAGAATTATTGGTGATGGCCTGGATACGGTTTCATATGAACTGAAAAACTAAATGGAATAAGAGAAGGAGAAAAACAGGTATAAAATGTCTAAGAATTGGGATGACTCAGGACATCTGATTAGAGGGTGCCTAAGGAGATTCAGCATAGTCCTGCCAGCAAAGATTATTTATTTACTTCAAGAGTTAAGAGTGGCAGTTTGGGGATAGCACCAGGAGATATCAGCTGTGGTGGCTTGGAGAAACAGTATAAACTGGCAGTGTAAACTGTCAGGCCTCTGAGCCCAAGCTAAACCATCATATCCCGTGACCCGCACATACACATCCAGATGGCTGGTTCCTGCCTTAACTGATGACATTCCACCACAAAAGAAGTGAAAATGGTCTGCTCCTGCCTTAACTGATAACATTGTCTTGTAAAATTCCTTCTCCTGGCTCATCCTGGCTCAAAAGCTTCCCTACTGAGCACCTTGTGACCCCCACTCTGCCCTCCAGAGAACAACCCCCTTTGACTGTAATTTTCCTTTATCTACCCAAATCCTATAAAACGGCCCCATCCCTATCTGCCTTTGCTGACTCTCTTTTCGGACTCAGCCCGCCTGCACCCAGGTGAAATAAACAGCCATGTTGCTCACACAAAGCCTGTTTGGTGGTCTCTTCACACAGACGCACATGAAATTTGGTGCCATGACTCAGATCGGGGGACCTCCCTTGGGAGATCAATCCCCTGTCCTCCTGTTCTTTGCTGTGTGAAAAAGATCCACCCACCTAAGACCTCAGGTCCTCAGACCCACCAACCCAAGGAACATCTCACCAATTTTAAATCAGGTAAGCGGCCTCTTCTTACTCTCTTCTCCAACCTCTCTCACTATCCCTCAACCACTTTCTCCTTTCCACTCTTCAATCTCTCCCTTCTCTTAATTTCAATTCCTTTCATTTTCTGGTAGAGACAAAGGAGACACGTTTTATCTGTGGTCCCAAAACTCTGGTACTGGCCATGGACTGGGAAGGCAGCCTTCCCTTGGCGTTTAATCATTGCGGGGATGCCTCTCTGATTATTCACCCACGTTTCAGAGGTGTCAGACCACGCAGGGACGCCTGCCTTGGTCCTTCACCCTTAGTGGCAAGTCCCGCTTTTCTGTGGGAGGAGCAAGTACCCCAACCCCTTCTCTCCAAGTCTCTACCCCTTCTCTGCCTTTCTGGGGGGCAAGAAACCCCCAAACCCTTCTCCTTCACCCTTAGCGGTAAGTCCTGCTTTTCTGGGGCAGGAGCAAGTACCCCAACGCCTTATATCTCTGCACCCGGATCCCTTATTTCCATGCCCCAATCTCATATCTCTGTACCCCAATCCCTTATTTCTGTGCCCTGACCTCATATCTCTGCACCCCGACCCCTTTCCCACTTTTCTGGAGG
Organism: Nomascus leucogenys; assembly: GCF_006542625.1. NCBI lineage: Eukaryota > Metazoa > Chordata > Mammalia > Primates > Hylobatidae > Nomascus > Nomascus leucogenys. The sequence goes on from NC_044393.1 coordinate 70,726,694, forward strand.
GTAAGAACCCCCGAACCGCTTCCCTCTGTGTCTCTACTCTCCTTTTTCTTGAAACTTGCCTCCTTCACTATAGGCAAACTTCCACCCTCCATTCTTCCTTCTTTTCCCATAGCCTGTGTTCTCTAAAACTTAAAACCTTTTTAACTCACACCTGACCTAAAACCTAAATGCCTTATTTTCTTCTGCAATGCCGCTTGACCCCAATACAAACTCGACAGTAGTTCCAAATAGGCAGAAAACGGCACTTTCAATTTTTCCATCCTGCAAGATCTAAATAATTCTTGTTGTAAAATAGGCAAACGGTCTGAGGTGCTTGATGTCCAGGCATTCTTTTACACATTGGTCCCTTCCTAGTCTCTGTGCCCAATGCAACTCACCCCAAATCTTCCTCCTTCCCCTCCTGCCTGTCCCCCTCAGTCCCAACCCCAAGCGTTGCTGAGTCTTTCTAATCTTCCTTTTCTATAGAACCATCTGACCTCTCCCCTCCTCGCCAGGCCGAGCTAGGTCCCAATTCTTCCTCAGCCTCCGCTCTTCCACCCTATAATCTTTTTATCACCTCCCCTCCTCACACCTGGTCCGGCTTACAGTTTCATTCCGTGAGTAGCCCTTCCCCACCTGCCCAGCAATTTCCTCTTAAAAACGTGGCTGAAGCTAAAGGCATAGTCAAGGTTAATACTCCTTTTTCTTTATCCGACCTCTCCCAAATCCGTTAGCGTTTAGACTCTTTTTCATCAAATATAAAAAACCCAGCCCAGTTCATGGCTCGTTCGGCAGCAACCCTGAGACGCTTTACAGCCATAGACCCTAAAATGTCAAAAGGCCATCTTATTCTCAATATACATTTTATTACCCAATCTGCTCCCGACATTAAATAAAACTCCAAAAATTAAATTCCGGCCTTCAAACTCCACAACAGGACTTAATTAACCTCGCCTTCAAGGTGTACAATAATAGATAAAAGTTGCAATTCCTTGCCTGCACTGTGAGACAAACCCCAGCCATATCTCCAGCACACAAGAACTTCCAAATGCCTGAACTGCAACAGCCAGGCATTACTCCAGGCCTGTCTCCCCCAGGAGCTTGCTACAAGTGCCAGAAATCTGGCCACCAGCCCAAGGAATGCCCGCAGCCCGGGATTCCTCCTAAGCCACGTCCCATCTGTGTGGGACCCCACTGGAAATCAGACTGTTCAACTCACCTGGCAGCCACTCCCACAGCCTCTGGAACTCTGGCTCAAGGCTCTCCGACTGACTCCTTCCCAGATCTTCTCCGCTTAGCAGCTGAAGACTGACACTGTCCAATTGCCTTGGAAGCCTACAGGACCATCACAGATGCTCTGAGTAACTCTCACAGTGGAGGATAAGTCGATCCCCTTCTTAATGAATACAGAGGCTACCCACTCCACATTACGTTCTTTTCAAGGGCCTGTTTCCCTTGCCTCCATAACTTGTAGGTATTGATGGCCAGGCTTCTAAACCTTTTAAAACTCCCCAACTCTGGTGCCAACATAGACAATACTCTTTTATGCACTTCTTTTTAGTTATCCCCACCTGCCCAGTTCTCTTATTAGGCTGAGACACTTTAACTAAATTATCTGCTTCCCTGACTATTCCTGGACTACAGCCACACCTTTTCCCCCAGTTCAAAGCCTCCTTTACATCATCCTCTTGTATCCCCCCACCTTAACCCACAAGTATAGGACACCTCTACTCCCTCCTTGGCGACCGATCATGCACCCCTTACCATCTCATTAAAACCTAATCACCCTTACCCGACTCAATGCCAATATCCTATCCCACAGCATGCTTTAAAAAGATTAAAGCCTGTTATCACTTGCCTGCTACAGCATGGCCTTTTAAAGCCTATAAACTCTCCTTACAATTCCCCCATTTTACCTGTCCTAAAACCAGACAAGCCTTACAAGTTAGTTCAGGATCTGTGCCTTATCAACCAAATTGTTTTGCCTATCCACCCTGTGGTGCCAAACTCATATACTCTCCTATCCTCAATACCTCCCTCCACAATCCATTATTCTGTTTTGGATCTCAAACATGCTTTCTTTACTATTCCTTTGCACCCATCATCCCAGCCTCTCTTCGCTTTCACCTGGACTGACCCTGACACCCGTTAGGCTCAGCAAATTACCTCGGATGTACTGCCGCAAGCCTTCACAGACAGCCCCCATTACTTCAGTCAAGCCCAAATTTCATCCTCATCTGTTACCTATCTCGGCATAATTCTCATAAAAACACATGTGCTTTCCCTGCTGATCGTGTCTGATTAATCTCCCAAAACTCAATCCCTTACAAAACAACAACTCCTTTCCTTCCTAGGCATGGTTAGTGTGGTTAGAATTCTTACACAAGAGCCAGGACCACACCCTGTAGTCTTTCTGTGCAAACAACTTGACCTTACTGTTTTAGCCTAGCCATCATGTCTCCGTGCAGCGGCTGCTGCCACCCTAATACTTTTAGAGGCCCTCAAAATCACAAACTATGCTCAACTTACTCTCTACATTTCTCATAACTTCCAAAATCTATTTTCTTCCTCATACTTGACGCATATACTTTCTGCTCCCCGGCTCCTTCAGCTGTACTCACTCTTCATTAATTCCCACAATTACCATTGTTCCTGGCCCGGACTTCAATCTGGCCTCCCACATTATTCCTGATGCTGCACCTGACCCCCATGACTGTATCTCTCTGATCCACCTGACATTCACCCCATTTCCCCGTATTTCCTTCTTTCCTGTTGCTCACCCTGATCACGCTTGATTTATTGATGACAGTTCCACCAGGCCTAATCACCACACACCAGCAAAGGCAGGCTAAGCTATAGTACAAGCCACTAGCCTGCCTTTTAGAACCTCTCATTTCCGTTCCATCGTAGAAATCTATCCTCAAGGAAATAACTTCTCAGTGTTCCATCTGCTATTCTATCTGCTATTCTACTACTCCTCAAGGATTATTCAGGCCCCCTCCCTTCCCTACACATCAAGCTCGAGGGCCCCCACCCAGGACTGGCAAATTGACTTAACACGCCCCGAGTCAGAAAACTAAAATATCTCTTAGTCTGGGTAGACACTTTCACTGGATGGGTAGAGGCCTTTCCTACAGGGTCTGAGAAGGCCACCACAGTCATTTCTTCCCTTCTGTCAGACATAATTCCTCAGTTTAGCCTTCCCACCTCTATACAGTCTGATAACAGACCAGCCTTCATTAGTCAAATCAGCCAAGCAGTTTTTCAGGCTCTTAGTATTCAGTGAAACCTTTATATCCCTTACAGTCCTCAGTCTTCAGGAAAAGTAGAACAGACTAATGGTCTTTTAAAAACACACCTCACCAAGCTCAGCCACCAACTTAAAAAGGACTAGACAATACTTACCACTTTCGCTTCTCAGAATTCAGGCCTGTCCTCGGGATGCTACAAGGTACGACCCATTTGAGCTCCTGTATAGATGCTCCTTTTTATTAGGCCCCAGTCTCATTCCAGACACCAGACCAACTTGGACTGTGCCCCAAAAAACCTGTCATCCCTACTGTCTTCTGTCTAGTCATACTCCTATTCACCGTTCTCAACTACTCATACATGCCCTGCTCTTGTTTACGCTGCCGGTTTACACTGTTTCTCCAAGCCAGCACAGCTGATATCACCTGGTGCTATCCCCAAACTGCCACTCTTAACTCTTGAAGTACATAAATAATCTTTGCTGGCAGGACTATGCTGAATCTCCTTAGGCACTCTCTAATCAGATGTCCTGAGTCGTCCCAATTATTAGACCTTTTATACCTGTTTTTCTCCTTCTCTTATTCCATTTAGTTTTTCAATTCATACAAAACCGTATCCAGGCCATCACCAATAATTCTACACCACAAATGTTCCTTCTAACAACCCCACAATATCACCCCTTACCACAAAATCTTCCTTCAGCTTAATCTCTCCACTCTAGGTTCCCACACCACTCCTAATCTCGCTCAAAGCAGCCCTGAGAAACATCGCCCATTATCTCTCCATACCACCCCGCAAAAATTTTTCACCGTCCCAACACTTTACCACTATTTCATTTTATTTTTCTCATTAATATAAGAAGACAGGAATGTCAGGCCTCTGAACCCAAGCTAAGCCATCATATCCCCTGTGACCTGCATGTACACATCCAGATGGCCGGTTCCTGCCTTAACTGATGACATTCCACCACAAAAGAAGTGAAAATGGCTTGTTCCTGCCTTAACTGATGACATTATCTTGTGAAATTCCTTCTCCTGGCTCATCCCGGCTCAAAATCTTCCCTACTGAGCACCTTGTGACCCCCACTCTGCCCTCCAGAGAACAACCCCCATTTGACTGTAATTTTCCTTTATCTACCCAAATCCTGTAAAATGGCCCCACCCCTATCTCCCTTTGCTGATCTCTTTTTGGACTCAGCCCGCCTGCACCCAGGTGAAATAAATAGCCAGGTTGCTCACACAAAGCCTGTTTGGTGGTCTCTTCACACAGACGCGCATGAAATAAACAAGAGCAGGGCATGTATGAGTAGTTGAGAACGGTGAATAGGAGTATGACTAGACAGAGATAGTAGGGATGACAAGTTTTTTGGGGCACAGTCCAAATTGGTCTGGTGTCTGGAATGAGACTGGGGCCTAATAAAAAGGAGCATCTATACAGGAGCTCAAATGGGCTGTACCTTGTAGCATTCTGAGGACAGGCCTGAATTCTGAGAAGGGAAAGTGGTAAAAGTATTGTTCAGTCCTTTTTAAGTTGGTGGTTGAGCTTGGTGAGGTGTGTTTTAATTTAAAAGACTTTTAGTCCATTCTACTTTTCCTGAAGACTGAGGACTGTAAGGGATATAAAGGTTTCACTGAATACTAAGAGCCTGAAAAACTGCTTGGCTGATTTGACTAATAAAGGCTGGTCTGTTATCAGACTGTATAGAGGTGGGAAGGCTAAACTGAGGAATTATGTCTGACAGAAGGGAAGAAATAACTGTGGTGGCCTTCTCAGACCCTGTAGGAAAGGCCTCTACCTGTTCAGTGAAAGTGTCTACCTAGACTAAGAGGTATTTTAGTTATCTGACTCGGGGCATGTTGAGTAAAGCTAATTTGCCAGTCCTGGGTGGGGGCAAATCCTCGAGCTTGATGTGTAGGGAAGGGAGGGGGCCTGAATTATCCCTGAGGAGTAGGAGAATAGCAGATGGAACACTGAGAAGTTATTTCCTTGAGGATAGATTTCTATGATGGAAAGGAAATGAGAGGTTCTAAGAGGCGGGCTAGTGGCTTGTACCATAGCATAGCCTGCCTTTGCTGCTGTGTGGTGATTAGACCCGGTGGAACTGCCATCAATAAATCAAGCGTGATCAGGGTGAGGAACAGGAAAGAAGGAAATATGGGGAAATGGGGTGAATGTCAGGTGGATCAGAGAGATACAGTCATGGGGGTCAGGTGTGGTATCAGGAATAATGTGGGAGGCCAGATTGAAGTCCAGGCCAGGAACAATGGTAATTGTGGGACTTAACAAAGAGTGAGTACAGCTGAAGGAGCCAGGGATCAGAAAGTATATGCATCAGGTGTGAGGAAGAAAATAGATTTTGGAAATTATGAAAGCTATAGAGAGTGAGTTGAGCATAGTTTGTGATTTTGAGGGCCTCTAAAATTATTAGGGTGGCAGCAGCCACTGCACGGAGACATGATGGCCAGCCTAAAAGAGTAAGGTCAAGTTGTTTGGACAAACAGGCTACAGGACACGATCCTGGTCCTTGTGTAAGAATTCCGACTGCACAGCCCTACACTTCGGCTGTGTGTAATGAAAAGGGTTGGGATGAGTCAGGGAGAGCTAGGCTGGAGGCAGTCTCTAAAGCTATCTTCAAGGAAGGGAAAGAGGGGTGGGGAAAGGATTTAGGATCTATGGAGTCAGCTAGGTTTCCTTTTGTGAGTTTATATAATGGTTTTGTTAGGATGGCAAAACCAGGTATCTAAAGGCGAAAGTATCCAACCATGCCTAGGAAGGAAAGGAGTTGTTGTTTTGTAGAAGGGGTTGGGGTTTGAGAGATCAGTCGGACATGATCGGCAGGGAGAGCACGTGTGTTTTTATGAGAATTATGCCGAGGTAGGTAACGGATGGAGGAGAAATTCGAGCTTTGGAGGGGGATACCTGATATCCTTTGGAGAATAAATGCTGAAGGAGCAGAAGTGTGTCTTTTTGAGAAGATTCAAAGTAGGGGCTACAAAGAAGGTCACCAATATATTGAATAAGGTGAGAAACGGAGGAGTGGAAAGAAAATAAATCATGAGAAAGAGCTTGGCTGAAGTAATGAGGGTTGTCCTTGAAACCTTGCGGCAGCACAGCCCAGGTAAGCTGCTGGGACTCATGGGTGTCAGGGTCAGTCCAGGTGAAAGCAAAGAGAGGCTGGGACGAGGGGTGCAGGGGAATAGTGAAAAAAGCATCTTTAAGATCGAGAACAGAATAGTGAGTTGTGGAGGAAGATATTGAGGACAAAAGAGTGTACTGATTGATTGATAGGAAAAACAATTTGGTTGATAAGGCGCAGATCCTGAACTAACCTGTAAGACTTGTCCAGTTTTTGGACAGGTAAAATGGGGGAATTGTAAGGAGAGTTTATAGGTTTTAGAAGCCCATGCTGTAGCAGCCGAGTGATAACAGGCTTTAATCCTTTTAAAGCGTGCTGTGGGATGGGATATTGGCGTTAAGCGGGGTAAGGGTGATTAGGTTTTAATGGGATGGTAATGGGCATGTGATCGGTTGCCAGGGAAGGAGTAGAGGTGTCCTATACTTGTGGGTTAAGGTGGGGGGATACGAGAGGAAGACGCAAAGGAGGCTTTGGGTTGGGGAGAAGGGCGGCAATGAGATGTGGCTGTAGTCCAGGAATAGTCAGGGAAGCACATAATTTTTTAAAAATATCTCAGCCTAATAAGGGAACTGGGCAGGTGGGGATAACTAAAAAAGAGTGCATAAAAGAGTATTGTCTAAGTTGGCACCAGAGTTGGGGAGTTTTAAGAGGTTTAGAAGCCTGGCTGTCAATACTCACAACAGTTATGGAGGCAAGGGAAACAGGCCTTTGAAAAGAAGGTAATGTGGAGTGGGTAGCCTCCGTATTGATTAAGAAGGGGACTGACTTACCCTCCACTGTGAGAGTTACTCAGAGCATCTGTGATGGTACTGTAGGCTTCCAAGGCGATTGGACGGTGTCAGTCTTCAGCTGCTAAGCCGAGAAGATCTGGGAAGGAGTCAGTCGGAGAGCCTTGGGCCAGAGTCCCAGGGGCTCTGGGAGTGGCTGCCAGGTGAGTTGAACAGTCTGATTTTCAGTGGGGTCCCATACAGATGGGACGTGGCTTAGGAGGAATCCCCTGCTGCGGGCATTCCTTGGCCTGGTGGCCAGATTTCTGGCACTTGTAGCAAGCTCCTGGGGGAGGAGGTTCTGGAGGAACCTCAATTGACCTCAGAATTGCCCCCCTGCAACCTCTTTCCCCACTCCATAAAATCAAGTAAAGCAGACACTGCCAAGATGCTTAAACAGAGTTATGACAGTGGGTGTTGGTGGGTGCTGTGGGGATGTCTTGAGTGGTCAATGTGCTAAGATAGTGAATTTAACAAGAGCAGTCATCTTGCAGTCGGCACATGTTTGAGGTTCAAGCCTGCTCTTGTGTCCTTGTATCATCATGTTTGTTGCCCACAACCGCCTCTGCTTTTGCTCTCGCTTCCTCCTTTAAATAAGAAAGCACTTAAGTATGTTTCCTGAAGGCTAAGCAGGATGTGATTTTTAACTGATTACTGGATGCTTTTATATTTAATGGAGGGAATGTTCACATAAAAACCATGCTCAGTCCAACCTTGGAGAAACACTGGGAAACCATAACCTGTTTAATCTTGGAAAAACTTATCTAAACATTTTAGTTCATTGAGCTTTTTGTTGTTGTTGTTCATTGAATATTTGTTAGGTATATACATTGTAATATGCAAATTTAAATATATTATTTTATTTAATCTTCATAAAATCTCAGTGAAGTAGGTATTTTTATTACCCTATAGTACAAAAACATAAAATGAAGATTGGAGAAATTAAATAATGCATAACTATCAAGAAGAAATCTAGGATTTGAAGTTTGGTAGTTGTGTGATATCTGAGCATGAAATCTTGTTTTTCACATGGTGCCTGGTGGAGGCCGTACTTAGCAGAGGGAGCAGCAACACATGAAAACCTGGAATGGCAGAAGGAATTCCAGGATCTCCAGCTGTTTCCTCATGACTGTTGCTTAGGGTGCGAATATACGCATGGGGTGGCAAACCTGAAAAAAGATGATAAAGGAAAGGTGGATACCGAGAACCTCATAATTGATTCTTAGGCAAAGGGCAATCATCGAAAAGTCTTCAGCAAGAAATACATAATTAGATTTGAATTTTCATAAAAATGCTTTTAAAGTCTTCAGTAGATTTATGGAGGACAAATTCAAAGAAGCTGAGTAGAATAATTCTATGATGATGCAAGAGATGATGAATGTAAACTAAGCCATTAGCCGTGAGTTAGGAAGAACTCGGGGGCATTTGAGGACATCTGAGAGATGTGAACGGAGTGAAAATGCACAAGGCTTGTATCTTGATTGTGGTGGTGGGGGGTGGTGGTAAGGAAAAGGGAAAGATTGAAGATGTCCATAAGATTTCCTGCTTAGAGAGCTTGGGGACTGGGTAGTTGGGTGATTATAGTTTTCTGCATTAGGAATGTAGGAGTGAGTATGGGAGGGAAAAATTGAGTTCACTTTGAAATGTCTTATATACATTGGAGGTGTCTGTGAGACAGAAGGTAGAAATATCCAGGAGACGTTTGATATATGGCTTTGAATCTCCATAGAGTCTATCCTAGAGATATAGATGTGGTCCTGGACCCTACCCTAGACCAACTAAATCAGTCTCTGAGGATTGGCCCATATGTTTTCCATTGAATCAATTTTATACTGGACAACTTAAAAGAAAGATATTGGGGAATATCTAATTAAGCAGGAAGAGGTAGCTTATGACAATATTTTTTATTGTGGAGGGTGAAAGATTAATGATTTAAAAGGTGATAAAGGACTAATTCAGCTTTAACATTTTGAGGTCTTAAGCGTTTTATCATAATTTAGTATTTAATTGTGTGCATGTTTATTTCTTTTTGTATCTCATTAGAGAGGCATGCTTAAATGACCAATACATATTTTTGGGGGATTATTTTGCTACAGACAGTGTGGTCCCCTCAAAATAAAATAACGTATTTAACTCTACAGGAAGTATTCAAATCTCCAATACAAGCAGTCTATTTTTGGTGGGTTTGAAAAAAGATGTGCTTAGTATCAAGAGATTTGACTTTGCTACTTGCTTTGGTCAAATTAGCTGACAGTTTTGGAGTTCAATTCAGTCTGATAAATTTAAGCAGCTACCATGTACATGGCAGTCTGCCAGCAGGGTAGGGAATCCTGAGACATGCGCAATGCTACCTCTTCCCTTAACGAAGTTTTACTCTAGAGGTAATTGACTTGGGCACAGTCATATGACAAAACAGAGTAAGATAAGTGTAATAACGGAGTTGCAGAGTGTTTTACAATTTCAAAGAAAAGAAAAAAACTGTTTCATGGGGAGATCAGGAGAGAAAGCTGGCAAGCGAAGGTAACATTTGTTGAGTATATACCAGGTGCTAAGTTTCTTTCCAAATAATATTTAAAATTTTGGAACACTCTAAAAAAAAGTACTGTCTGATATATGAGTTTAATTTTAGTTAACTATTAGTTTTTTAGTTAAATTGAGCCATGAGACATAAGGTCTAAAATTAAGGTCTACTATTATGCACTGCCCCTTAACATCTGGTGAAAGCAGGAGGGCCCTGAATAGCTGAACTGGAAGTTTCCTTCCTACACTCCTTGTGTGCATAAGGTCCCCTCACCAAATCACCCTACTTGTCAAGAGAATCATGCACAATTCCTGCTTATCTCTTAACAGTGGGTTTCTTTTTTTCTTTTTTCTTTTTCTTTTATTTTGAGATGGAGTTTCACTCTTGTTGCCCAGGCTGGAGTGCAATGGCATGATCTCGGCCCACTGCAACCTCTGCCTCCCGGGTTCAAGCGACTCTCCTGTCTCAGCCTCCCAAGTAGCTGGGATTACAGGCATGCACCACCATGTCCAGCTAATTTTGTATCTTTAGTAGAGATGGTGTTCCACCATGTTAGTCAGGCTGGTCTTGGACTCCTGAACTCGGGTGATCCACCCGTTTTGGCCTCCCAATGTGTTGGGATTACAGGCATGAGCCACCACGCCTGGCCTGAACAGTGGGTTTCTGTTCCCTGCCAGCCCAGATAATTATTCAAACAAGCCAATTACTGCCTTTCATGGGAACCATGGGACATGCCACTGTCTAAATACTGCAAACCTGCCTCGTACAGTCCCTGTTGGTTCACTCTGCTCATCAGTGCAGCCCCTGTGTGGCCCTGGATGGCAAGTGGTTTCCTCCTGCTCTGGGCTGTGAGTGTTTGTGACTAATAAACTGCTGTCCTCTGTCCAGTGTTGTGTGTTAGGGTGGAGTCCCTCTTTCACTAATGGGGTGAATAGGAGGTGATTAAAACAAGTCATGAGTAACTCTCTAACCCAAATTTGATAATTTAACAATCACTTAAAAACCATTCAGTATTTTCTTGATAGAAAAATACAACACACAGAAAGTAAACTCCTCAGCCTAGCATGTAAGACATTCCACAGTTTTAGTCGGTGCCTACCACTCCAGCATTATTTTCCACAACTGGGAGCTACTCCCCATTCATTCTAGACCACTGACATTGTTTTGTAACTCTCTGTGTTGTCACAAATATGTAAGCCTTTGCTCTTTTTTGCTTCCTCCATCTGGAAAAATAATCTCTTGTCTAAAATCCTAAAAATCCCACTCAACATCTGTACTATGAGATTTTCCTATACATCCCTCCAAGAAGCTATGTTTGTGTTTGCCTTTATGTTCTCACTGCACTGTTGACATATACCCATTAAAGCACATATTGCTCTATATTGCAACTATTTGTTCACATGCTTTTCTGCTGTGTTAGTCCATAACCAGCTTGAGAACAGGGTCCTTTTCTTGCCAATCTTTGTAAATATATCTATATATATTGTTTAATATATATTATCTTATATATAAAATATATTATTTTATATAATAATATTATTTTATATAAAAATATATTATTGTATATAAAATATATTATTTTATATAATATATATTATATAAAATATATTATTTTATTTATTTTATATTATTTTATATATTTTATATTATTTTATATAAAATATATTATTTTATATATTTTATATTATTTTATATATATTATTTTATATATTTTATATATTATATATTATTTCATATATTTTATATATAATATATATTATTTTATATATTTTATATATAATATATATTATTTTATATATTTTATATATATTATATATTATAATATATTTTATATATTTTATATATAATATATATTATTTTATATAGTATATATAATATATATTATAATATATTTTATATATAATATTTTTAATATATTTTTATTTTATATATATATATATATATTTTTTTTTTTTTTGAGATGGAGTCTCGCTCTGTTGCCCAGGCTGGAGTGCAGTGGCGCGATCTCAGCTCACTGCAAGCCCTGCCTCCCGGGTTCACGCCATTCTCCTGCCTCAGCCTCCCGAGTAGCTGGGACTACAGGTGCCTGCCACCATGACCAGCTAATTTTTTTGTATTTTTAGTAGAGACGGGGTTTCACCGTGTTAGCCAGGATGATCTCCATCTCCTGACCTTGTGATCCGCCCACCTTGACCTCCCAAAATGCTGGGATTACAGGTGTGAGCCACCGTGCCCGGCCACTAATCTTCATATTTAAGGAAATTACCATAGCAACTGTCATCTGAAAGGTGATATCAGTCTTTCAAAATTCCACCTCAACAAAAGCTGTTGAATGAATGAATGGATCATTGTGTAATTGTGTCTAGCTAACATGAGTTTTACAGCTACAAAACTCCCTTGACAAATATAACTTGATTTCTGCTTTTCTTTCTTCCTTAACCACTCTGTTGATCTAAGTAGTTTGAGGCTTAAGAATTATTCAGGTATGGGAACCTCAGATCCTCAGCCATCTCATAGCATCTGTTGGCCACCACTGAGGTGTAATTGATTTGGCTCCTTTGAATGTGTGATCTGCTTTCTGCTTCTTTTGTGCCTTCTCAGCAGCCAAGAAATCTCTGACCGATTTCTCTGCACAACTCCAGATTATGCAGCCTCCATGAGCATTTCCGTGGGCACCACACTCATCCTTCCTATACTGCCATTCTGAAACCATGCTTTCAGTCTTTTTGAGCTATGCCCTGGGAGACAAAACACATGTTCTGTCTGCACTGGGACCACCTAAATTTATCTTGAGTTTGTGTCACTTATATTCCACAGTCTGAAGATTCTCTCTACTATTTTGGATACTCATTTTAAAGTCACAATAAATTCCACCTCTTCTGATATTTCCTAAAGGGAAGATGTCATGTTTTCACTTATATGGGAAGAGATGTCTTCTTTTAAACTTCTAGCATCTGTGTATATCTGTATATCTATATAGATAGATATATAGATGACAGTTATAGATGTGTGTGTACACATTTATACACATTTATGTGTGTATATACATGTATATATACATATATGTATGTGTGTGTGTGTGTATGTACATAGGTACTCTTCATTTTTTTCAACTATATGATATATTTGTTTTGGTTTTTCAATGAGAAGTTAAGCTTCCCCTCCATGTTTTTGAAACATTCTTTTAAAATAAGTAAACAATATCCACAAATGTTATTATTCCTTTAAAGAATATGTATAATCTAATTATTGTGTATTACTTTTGTGTCCTTCCATTAACATACCACTGTAAATTAGTTTTGTAGCTGTTTGGTGAATAGTTTCCTGGCGAATGAAAAATAGCAAACTTTACACTAAATCATATTTTTATAGCAAGTCAATTCCACTACAGCAATGACCATTTCTAAATGTCAAAAACTGTTCTTCAGCTTTAGCTATGGCCTACTTACTTCGCATAATACTTAATATTAGAGCATTCTAGTATGACAATAGAATTGGGACAATCCCTGAGAGTTCATGGTAATTAGATTTGCAGCTGGCTTTCGGTCTTTTCAATTTTTTTCTTTTAAAAAATTTAAACATAATGGGGAAATGAATTAAATATTGCATGTCAGTTAGCTCAGTTATGTTGTAAAACAATCATAATATCAAATTACGCATGCCATCCATCCATGGACTTACTCAACTGTAAGAAAATAGTCTCATGTTCTATAAAATGAAATCAAACTAAAAGATTTAATCTAACAAATTCAATATTTGATAAGCAATAAAAAGTGACATTTCTTGGTCTGAGGAAAGACTTAAATATCTGGACAAAGACATATGCTTCTGGGAAAAGATTGTTTCTTTTGTTCAGATTGTGCCAAGTAGAAATACTGTCTCTATTACTGTGGACATTTTTATTATCATGTCTCAACAGGAGTGCTCTGGTTGAGAAAGCACTTTCATTCTAACTTTCTTAATCCCCATTGGCTCTAAGTTTCTAAGTAATTTTTAATTTCAATCCAGAACTGTTTTTTTTTTTGAATCTTTGATAAAATTCACTGTGGCTCATTTTGGGTTATTGGAGCATAAAAATAAAAAAAAATTCACCAGATAAGTGATATTTCAGGTGGTCTGGGGATATTAAATGATTTTGGAGAGTCAAACATCCCAAGGAATATAATTATTTAAGAAAAACAATTTCATCAGAAGTAAGACTAATGAAATAAATGAGTGGTAGATTTAGAGTTGGAAGGTATATAGAATCTGGAACCTGAATAACTTGTTTCATTATAAATGGTTTAATGAGTCAGTTCTCTTCTTTGTTGAGTGGGGAATGATGAGCAACAGGTTGCTCTGTGGCTGCCCAGTTGCCCCACTTCTAAGAAGTGATTTCTACATCTTTAATATCTTGGACACTTAGGCCCCAAGTCCTTCCTTTGTGCAGATTCTCATGTCAGAAAGAAAAGTGAAATAGGGGAGAGAGGAGATAAGAATGGTACTCAAGACTCCGTCCTCCCTCCTCTGCTCACTTTCTGTATCTCTCAGAAAGGCTCTAGCCTTTCACTTTGGCGAGAGAAATCTCCATGAAGGAGATTAGTCACTGCCCCCTATCACAGCTGTATCTCAGTTACTTGCCCTGCTGTTTTCTTTGTTGCTCTTTCTTGCCCTGAAATTCCAGCAACTGAGATTATCAGAAGGAGCAGCTGTTATTTAAGGCTACAGTTATCAAGACTATAGCAGTGCTTTTGGTAGAAAAAGTCAAGTCAGTTCACCAGTGTCAGGGAACAGAGCTAAGGAAAGAAGTGCTGCCTCAGTAAGCCAATATTTATTTCACGGCTACTGCCTGACTGATTGAATGTAAATCAAATGGTAATAATTTGCATAATTGTGAACACTTGGTGCTCTATCAAGACCCTCTCTGATCCCTTTTACCTGTTCTGTGCATTCACGCTTCAGCTTCTGTGTGCTGTGCTTCTTACTGTTCAGCCTTATGACCTTCTTAGAGGACTGTCCTCGTGCTAATGGAGCTGCTTGCTGGTATGCACAGACAGCAAACCACCTGCTCCAAATCACATGCAGACAGGAGAGAGAAGAGAACTGTGGCTGCAGCACCCAAGACTGTATGCTCATGAAAATGTTGGCAAGCCTTTCCGGAATAATTAGAATAATTTTAGGAGGGACATGGTAAGATTAGACATTTAATAACATAGCAATATTAAAATGTCTCATTTTATAGAACCATGGAGATATCAGGGACTTTGAAGTCAATTTTGTTCCGATTCTTCTCCTCAGTTGTACCTTACTTAGAGAAAGTCATAGCTTTACCATGTGTAAACCACTAATTTATAAAGTCTTATAGGATTACTGATTCTACTGCCTTTGAAATTCTATGATCTTTTTTTCTGTATAAGTTAAGCCAAACTTTGAAATCTCTCATCTAGCAACTATTGAATGTATTTAGCCAAACTTTTCATGTTTCATTATTTTTTTTTTGTCTAATTTTGTTTGGAAATGGAAAATGGTCTGTCATCATTGTCAGGATAACAATCTTTCATACACTGGAAAACTACTATTATGTTGCTTCCTCTTGAGTTGACAAAATAATTTCCTTCTTTGCTTTCCAACCATTTAATCATCTTGCTATCTTCAGAGTCCTTTTTAAGTTCCCTTTTCTCTTAAGTTTACAGCCCAGAACAACATATTAAGTAAGTGTATTTAATACATTAAGTAACCAAAACCTGTGAATATTTGTTTGCTCTACTGAACATTCTGTACATTTACTTTAGGCTTTTTTCTGAAATATTGCATTAATGTCTGTGTTTTCAATGCCTGATGAATGAATGAATGAATGAAAGAAAGAAATCAAGAGTAGTATACTAGGGTTATATGTTTTGTTGCAAACCCTAAGTTTTTTTTCTATGTTTCAAAAAGCAGCATAGGTAAATTATTTTGTCCTTGGAGTTAAGACTTGGCATCATGGAAGCAACCTATAGCAAAAGGCATTTGACTTGGGTTTAAATCCTGACTCTGCTATTTTCAGCTGTAAGATCTTAGGCAAATTGCTTAAGCCCATTAATGGTACAGTCTCCTTATCAGTGAATTGGGGATTTCGATAGATATTTTGAAGACTGCTTTGAAGATGGAGATGATGCATATTATAACTTGGCAGTCCATAGCCCTTTAATGAATGGCTACTATTAATGTCACAGAGACCTTCAGTTTCAAGGAGAATCCAGGAAAGCCTTGATAAATGGGCCTCGGCTTTCCTGAAAGGTAAGTTTTCTCTGACATGGTCACAAAAATGGCTTCATTTGAGAAGCCTTTGCCTTGCAAATAACTTTCTGATTCCTTGGAGATAGTATAAGGTATGATGAAAGGAGCACCCATATGGAATCGGGAGACCTGGATCTCTTCTGCTGCTGCTACTCATCTCTGTAACCATGAGCAAATCACTTATCCACTGTGGGCTCCAGTTTCCTCATCAGTAATAAAATGAAGCAGTTGGAACAGAGGATCTTAATGTTCCTTTTAAGATTTTGTGAGTCCGAGAGTCTTTTTGAAGAGCTCCTGGAAGACTTGGGGAAGGTAGTGAAGACAGTTGAGATACTAATATAAAGGAGGATCTTCTTTAGGTACAGGAACAGGATAATCTTCAAGAAAGGAAAAAAAAAACCTTACGGTTAAAACTATATTTAAAAAGACAAGGAAAAGCATTGCTCTTTTAATGTAAGTTGGAAATTTTGGTTCTTATTAGATATTTGGTAAAGCTCTTTGGCATTAAAATCCTTTATCCATGTAAACTACATGTTCCTAAGACTGCTTCTAATGGTGCTAAGAGCTCAAAACTTTGAACCAGATAGCATTAGGTAGAAATAAGAAAGAAAAAGATAATATGAAGGTAAGTGAGGTTACAATTGGTTGGGGTCAAGATGGTTAATGACATCGTATTTTTTTCCTTTTGTGCTTATGACCACTACATCACATGCATTTATTTCCAGGAGAGAGATTATTTTCATTATGATTCTGAGAGATGTACAGAGAACTACTTCCAGCTGAGACACTTACCAGAGTACTTGGTTGAGAGACAGAGACTTAAGATACCTAGTGTGTTTTATTTCACCTCTGTAAATTTAGAAGCTAGAGATAAACGATGAGGTTTCAGCTCAGTCCAATATTACTCAAGTTTCCTATCAGAGAAGGTACCGCTATCTAAACAAAAAGAGATTCAGTTTAAATTTTTCACCTAAAATGGCAATATCCATAATATATGTGCTGTATCCACCTCTGACAATATCACTATGGCTCCAACTACCTCCTTTCTCTTTTAGAGCAAATGACAGAGAACTTGGTAAACATGCCAATGGGGAAAAAAAAGCTACACTGGTGGACCAGCTATTATAAAAATGTTGTACATTTTATTGTGAAAATATATTTTTTATTCATGATATTGAAAAAATAGAGAATGCATAAACAAGAAAATAAAAGTCACTTAAAATAAAACCTTCCTGAAATAGCTATTGGTAATATTTTGGTGTGTATTCTTTTGCTCTGGTCATATATGTGGTTCTTCAAACTGGGATAATAATGTGCATAGTATTTGACGTTTTTAAAGAAATACCTGAGACTATCTAATGATAAATTTTCTATGACCTTACATCTTCTTTGGGAATATGGTTTTAGGGTTGAAGTAAGGGTAGTGGGACAAAGAGAAAAACAGAAGTGGTGAGGGATGAGCTGGGAAGGCTCCTTGAGCCTGGTTTGTGAAATAGTAAGGGCTTTGAGTGTCATGCTATGCAGAGTAGGGTATGGAAAGTTATTGGGTAGCATAAGTATGGAGTCATTGATCCCATCTCCCTAAAACAGTGTGAGTTACACAGTTCAGCAGGACAAAGCCTAGGACATCTGAGATTCATTTATTGATCCTAAAGGAAGTACAATGGTGTAGAACAAACACAAGCTTTGGACTCAGACATTGGGCGTTTGAATTCTGGCTCCTATACTCATGAGATATACTATCAGACCAGTTATTTATTACTTGTAGACTTCAGTTTCCTCATCTGTAAAATGAAGACAATAACAGGTAGTTTGCACTGAGGGTTAAATGAGATACTACATGTAAAGCATACAGCTTAGTTCTGGCATATCTTAGTTTACTTTTGTTATTCTTATTTTTAAAGTTAGGTCATAGAGGGAAGATTGTTTTTTCAAATAAATTCCATAACATTAATGAGTCTATGAAGGATTTCATTTCTTAGGAGTGATGACAACTTATTGGTGTATTTTAAAATTTCCCTTACAAAGAATTGTTCAAGAAATTTGGGGTTGATAATTTTCTATCAGTTTTAGTCACCAATAAAATCTAAATTAACAAGAATAAATAGTTTAGATGGAAAAAAATTATGAAGCTTTTAAAGCCAATGTGTCTTATATTTCTGTCATTGTTTATCTTTTCTCAAGGTGAGTCACTGTGCAGATTCACCATCTTCCAGTGCTGTCCGCCCCTTCTGCTTTGTTCTCCTTCCTCTTCACTGAGGCTTCCACTGGTCACTCTCTCCTGACCCTGGAGCTTTATTGCCAACAAACTCTTCTGCAGTCTCAGTCCCACCACTTACAATAGGTCCCCTAACTCCTGTAAAAGTACATATTGTCTGGGTTTGCCTCTGGCTCTGCCTCTGACAAGCTGTGTGACACACGTATGTACACACAGAGAGAGAGAGAGAAAGAAAGAGAGAATATATACCATATAAGGTTGCTATGAAGATTCAATAAATGAAAGTATTCAGACAAATCAAGCACTTATAACAATAACCGGTAGATAGTAACCCCTGCATATTAGCTAGCATTTTTATTATCTTCAGTAAAAGTTGGGATAATGGTAGCTACCACATGGCACTGTTTGGAATGAATTACACACTGTGTCTTAAAGCACTTAATCTAGAGCCTGGCACCAACTAGCCTTCGATGATGGTAGTTATTAATGCTTATGTCTCAGCTCTCATAAAACCACTTCAGTTCCTCCAATGAGGGATGCTGTTTCTCACCTCCAGACCTCCATATATGCTCTTCTTTTTTTCTACAATCTTTTTCTCTAGGTAACTCCTACTATCTCTCTTTTAAATTTTATTATTTACTTTTCTGAGACAGGGTCTCATTCTGTCACCCAGGCTGGAGTGCAGTGGCATGATCACAGCTCGCTGAAGCCTCAACCTCGCAGGCTCAAGGCAATCCTCCCATCAAAGCCTTCTGAGTACTTGGGACCACAGGTGTGCGTCACCACACCCAGCTAGTTTTTGTATTTTTTGTAGAGATACGGCTTTGCCACATTGCCCTGTCTGGTCTTGAACTCCTGGGCTTGTGATCCACCCACCTTGGCCTCCCAAAGTTCTTGGATTACAGGCATGAGCCACCGTACCTGGCCCCTACTCACTCTTTAGATTACACTTACATGTCACTTCCCTGGGAAGTCATCTTCGTCAACAGCTCAAAAGGGTGAGTTGCCCCCACTCTGTCTCTTCACTTCCTCTGGCAACCTGTGTTTCCCTAGTCAGGGCATTTATTATCATTTATGGTGATTGATGATTTTATTGTTTTTTCTTCCCCTCTTGTTGGTAAGCTTTACCAGAGGAGAAATAGTTTCTTTTGCATACCTTGGAGTTCCTGATATATAATATATATTAAACTAATAATAATAATAATAATAAAATTGTCAAATCAGGAGTGGTAAGAGGAAAATCAGGACAGTAATTTCTGAAATTCAACTGACAAATGTGTTTCAACAAGAGATTATTTAACAGTGTCAGTATTAGGAGAGAAGTCAGGTAAGCTAAAGACTGAAATGTGTACCTGAATTTGGCCACTAAGAAATTGCTGGTGACTTAAGAAAGAGCGATTTAATAATGTGCTGGAATGGGGAGCAGATTGCAGAGGGAAGAGGAGTGAAAGAGAGATGAGAAATTGGAGTAGTAAGTGTGGACCTCTTTTTCAAAAAGCTTAGCAGTAAAGAAAAAGAAAGTAAGAGGGCAGCAGCCAGGGAGCTCCTAGAGATGGCCAGTGTAGGTGTGAGACTGTCACTCTGGGTCATGTGCTTGTGTGTGTATCTCTGCATGTGAGTTTGTGTCTCTGTGTGTGTTTCTGTATATGCCTGTGTCTGTGTGTCTGTGTATGTCTATGTCTACTTATTTATGTGTGAGTGTCCATGTGTGGGTGTATGACAATGTGTGTGTGCCTGTGTCTGCATATCTGTGTGTGTGGCAATGTCTGTATGTCTCTCTCGGAATGATGTGTGTGTATGTGTGTGTGTATGTAGAGAGAGAGTGTGTTTAAGGCAGAAGAGACTTGAACATATTTCTATGTTGAGGAGAGTTGGTGAGAAGGAAGGCTCAAAAGGAAAATCTGTGAATACTAAAACAGTGGTTGGAGGAGAGAGTTTCTCAGAGGGTGTAGGTTTCTGTGATTTTTGCCTGTGATATCTGGAAGAAGATTATTTTGTTACTGTGTTTTATTTTCATCCACACACTTTGATTATGTGTATTATTTCCTGAATTACTGACCTTATCTTTCGCCAGCAAACTTCCTATCCCAGACCAGTGCAATTGCTAAGGATCTGGAGAAACTATGTTACATTTCATTGCCAATGAAAATATTTGAGTATCATAAAGACAACAAATTGCTCTTTCTGTGTTTACTTTACAACATATCTTGTAAACAGAGCCTGAGAGAAAAGTGAACAAGTGATACATTTACTCATTGACAGTATAAGCACACTGCAGAAATACTATACATAAATTTAAAATGGCTAAATTAAAAATGTATGGGATAATAATGTTGAAATCTATGCTTCTGGTTTTGAAACTTTTTGTTATTTGTTCATTTAAAGGACATTGGTAGTATTCAGCAGGGGATGTTAAATCCCTATAAAAAGAATAAGTAGTCAGCCAGTGTTTGCAGTTTGTCACTGTCTAAATCCCTCAGCGAGACGGAGACTTACTGAAAGAGTTTATATTTGATAGAACACTGTAAAGAGGGAAAAGTTCAGAGTAATTTTTTTTTAGAAAAGATTATTTCTGTTTCGAACAATGTGATCACAAACAAGAAAAGGAAGGGTTTTTTTCATTACAAATCCTTTCTCAATGGAGTTATCAAAAATACACAGGCAATAATTTTAAAAATCATGAAATTGAAAGTATTTTTACTGGGACTTCTTTTAAAGTTTATCTTGAATAGGAATTACACGGTCATGTAAAATATTCAAAAGGTGCAAAATGAAATAGAATGAAAAGTAAGTCTTCTCTCGATCTCTGCTCCCCAGTCACCAAATTATCACTGTGGAAGCAATCATGTTATTAATTAATTTCCTGTAGGTCTTTCTGGACACATTCTTTGAATTTATAAACTTGCATATTTGTATAACTTCACATCCATCAGTAGAAGACTATATACATTGTCATTCACTTTTTTTTTCTGTATGACTCTTGAATATAGGAAGTAAAAGAAAGATAATATTGGACATCCTTAGCAGTGGAGCATTGGCCCAGAAGTCACTACTGAGACTTCTGTATCCCCTTCCTTTCCACCTATTAATGTGCACAGAGGTTTTTAGTTTGTACTTGGGGATGAGGGAAGAGAAGGGAGCAATTTTGGTGGTAGAGTCTGTGGTTGTGGGGAGCTAAGGATGGGAGTGTTTCTGGCTTTTAGTCTGGGTTGGAATGGCCCAAGCTCCGAAAAGTGGCAGTCAGAAAAATAGTGGCACTGTTTTTTAGGAGGGATTTGGCAGATTCATGGGAAGTAAGAGATGGCCAAAAGTTAATTTTTGGAAAAGAAGAGCCATTTCAGAGTTCTGGTGACCAAATGCAACACACAGTTGGAGAGAAGGTTATTTCCTCCACCTCCCTTTGGAACCCAGCAATGATCTGGCACTCCTCAAATCTGTAGGCAGAAAATGTGGAAAATTATAAGCCAGAGTAGGAAAGGAAGGAAAAAGCAGATACCATGCGGTTACAGACTGGGCTGTGGGTTGTGTGTGGCACCCTTTTGGAGAACTCCTTAAAATATCTTGGGGGCACTTGGAGATGCGCTAATTGCTAGTCATCAAAACAGTTGAAGCTCTTGCCATCATAATTTGGGCATAAAAGTAGACTGCAACTTTATAGTTCCAATCTGGTGAAGCCTAGAAAAATTGGGTTGTATGTAAAAATGGAAAATACTAAATATACAAGAGATGCAATACCTTGTGACAGGATGATGAAATGGAATGGAAGTTTAGGTTGCAAAACAATAGATATTTATTCCAAGTTAAAGTCCTGGACCAGGATTTACAAAGTAAGAGGAACTACTAGATCATTCTTAAACTCCTTATTCTTATCAAGAATATAAAAGAGTAAAGAAGGAGATTGACATATTCTTAGGAAGATTTCTTTAGAGAGTTGTACTAAGAATCCATGCCCCCTACAAGGGCAAGTTCTGCAGGATGTCTACCCCACACCTTAAGCCAAACCTTTAACTGGACTGCCTAAAAAGTCTGATATGTGTTTAGCAAGGTTGAAGGACACAATGGACTCTTATCTGAGTCTCCACTAAGAAATCTCAAGGGTAAAAGATTGGCTGGGTAGCTGCAACAGACAAGCTGAAGGACAGTGGTTGTTAGATCCCCCAGCACTCCTAGGGTTCACTGGGGGTTAAGAACAGGTGAGTGTTTCCTATGGATGAGATATGGGACATGGAGGAGAAAGGGGGGTCCTGGAGTCATACTACGTTCCTTCCAAAAGGGCTGCAGAGAGAAGTAGGAGACATTACTACCTTGCTAGGGGCTAAGGAAGGCATGAGCAACCAGAGAGCATAGAGATACCCAGGTCCAGAGAATTTCAGGTGGATGTTTTCAAGCAATAGGGTAGATCTGTAAAATAACTCACTGAAGTGTCGCTCAGTAGAATCAGCTTTGAGTGACAGCCAAGCCCAGGTAGTGCTGCTGCTCTATGACCAAAGAATCCTTGCTCTCCTTCACTCTCCCATTCTCTCCAGCTCTTGCCTGGAAGTGTCAGAAAATGGATGAAGGCTTGGAGAAAAGAATGAATGGAGAGGAGGACAAAAAGCACTGGATCAGAAGAGAGAAGCTGACCATACTCCAAGGGTGGGGACATGACTGCATGGAAGAAGCGAGACTATTTAGCAATACAACTGTAGTGACCAAACATTTTCATTTTCTTCCAGGGGCAGGGTATGAAATAGCTCTACTAAGTACATAAGAGCAGTGTTGTAAGATCTCATCCCATGATTTATGTTTGTGCCAGGTAGCAATTACCTCTAGGCATGAGGGAAAGACAAAATAGAAGAAATTCTTCATTCCTCCAGCATTTTCCCTTCTGATCTCCCAGAAGTTCTTCAATTTTTACTTCATTTTATGGATTTCTTTCTTGAAAGGCACTAACACTTCCCTGTCAGGATTTCTATATCATTTCTTTTTTCTTTTATTGTCCCAGGTTTTCTTTATTACCCTGGGCCACTGCTCTAACTAGTAGTTCTGCTTTTCTCGTCTGATTTTCTCACTGTCCCTGCAGTGGCAGTAGTAGTAGTGACATAGGACTTGAAAAGAAATTATTTATGCAGATAGTGAGGGTAAGAGAGCCCTCAGCAAGGTTTTCCTTTTAATAAAAAGCAGCCCCCAAGTCATTTCTTTTCTAACAAAAAGAAGCCTGTAAAATCAAACTGCAGACATAGATAAGCAAGATGGAAGCTTGAACGAGTGAATGCCAGCAGCTATGCCAATAGGAAAGGGCTAACGGGACCAGGCATGTTCAACATGGAGGCTCCATCTTCCTTTTTCTTTGTCAACCACATGAACAGTAAAGGAACAGGCAACATGGCGCTGGCCAGGTAGAGAACCCATCTGCATAATAAAAGATTGGGACATGAGGCCAGCATCTTCGTGTGCTATTTAAATGGCACACCTGGTCATGGGTGTGCTATGTAAATCAGACACTGCCTCCTCAAGCTCATCTATAAAACCCGTGCATTTCACCATGGAACCGGAAGACCCATTGGGGGTGCCTCTTTGTCTCTGCGGGAGAGAGAGCTATTCTCTTTCTTTTGCCTATTAAACCTCTGCTCTTAAACTCACTTCTTGTGTGTCTGTGTCCTCGATTCCCTAGGCATGAGATGACGAACCTCGGGTATTTACCCTAGACAACGATGCCGCTTCATTTGTTTTCATATTGGTATTTTCTTTCCCTTAAAAAAGGTACAGATTTTTATGTGGGAACAGCCTAAGGACATTTCCCTCTAGCCCCTGTGGCCACATAAGAGCCAGAGTCCCTGCTCTCTGGCTGCCAGTGACAGACCAAACCCTCACAATTCAATGGAGCTTACTGGCTGCTCATTGAATAGAGAATACCCGTGGTGGATTGCTCCCAACAGCAATCATGGTGGATTGCTGATTTAAATCAAGCCATCAGTTTGACAGATTTTAAAGCTCCAAATTATAAACACTTGCAGAGTTTTAAACACCAAACCGTTGGCCCTGGAGTCAGAGATTGAGTTTCAACTTCTATCTCCACTGTAAGGTGCATTTGTGCAGACTGGAGACAATTACTTTACAAAGGAGCCAATAGATGCCTCCCATATATTAAGTAAAGTACTAGGCCCAACATATTTTGCAATGTGGCAATGCTACAGAAGCCTTGGCTAAATATTAAGAATTATTATTGTAACTCTGGCTCCTTTCAATCCCACATTTACCTATTTCTCATGTTTCTAGGCTCTTAGTTACTTCTTCCTCTTCTTCCTTTTCCTTTCCCTTTCTTTCCTCTATTTGGGGAGGAGGAGTCAATGGCCTTTTCATTTACATAGGTTTTTCTTTCTAGGCCAGAGACTTCACTTTAATCATCTGTCTAGACAGTTTAAATGACCTGCAAATAATAACCTAGAAAACTTTGTCCCTGCTCTACCTAGGATTAATTTTCCTCCCTATCTAACTTAATTCTAAAGCTATAAAATGGGAAAGAACATGGTTGAGTGACAGAATATTAGATTAATAGAATTCCTTAAAGTTTCAAATCCCTCATTTCACATACTTGTCAATGTTTCTCATTTTGTCTTTTTGTTGGTTCATTTCTGAGTGAATGGGGATGTTTAAAAACATTCTTTATGTGATAGTTGCTTTGGACAGTCGCTTCTAAGCCTCCATTTACATTGGAATCGTCCGTATATTACCATCTTGAAGACATGTAGCACTAGAGTTTCTTTGGATCCTGGGAAGATTTGACTTTTCTCTCCTCTCATAGATAGTTTATCATTTCATATAGATTCGACATTTCTCTTGATTCCCAAATGTGCATATTATTTTGGGTTTCACTACCTAGTAACAGGTGGAGGGTGAAAAAATAGCATCTGGATGGATTTTTGCTGTTGTAGGTTTGGTGGATAGAAGGAAGAAGTTGAGCCATACGAATGTAAACCAAAAATAAAATTTTAAGGCCCTTCAACCATCTGAATAGATCCCTCCTCTTGGCCAAAGGCATTCTAAAGTTAACCTGAAAAAACTAGCTCAAGCCATGATGGGAAAGAGGGCTTGGACATGCCTCATTATATCCTCCTCCCCTTTGGAAGCACTAATAGACCAGCCTCTTTAAGTCTGATAAGAAACATTTACAATCTATTATCTTTGAAGCCTGCTACCTGTAGGCTTCATGGGCTTTATAAGACATTGGTCTTCACAATCCCTTATTGTAAGCCAGACATTCCTTTCTATTGATAATAATTCTTTCAACCAATTGCCAACCAGAAAATTTTAAAATCTACCTGTGACCCAGAAGCCACCCCCTGGTCCCCCGCCCCACTTTGAGCTGTCCTGCCTTTATGGAGTGAACCAATATACATGTTACATGTATTGATTGGTGTCTCATGTCTCCCTAAAATGTATAAAACACCAACCACCTTGGGCACAGGTCAGGACTTTGTGAGTCTGTGTTACAGGCGTGTCCTTAACCTTGGCAAAATAAACTTTCTAAATTGTTTAAGACCAATCTCAGATACTTTTGGTCTACATACCTTAAGAGGATTCAGCAACAGATATTATCTTGGAGGTGCAAGCAAGTACATAGCTCATCAACCTTCCTGAATGCAAATTGGTTTCTACAATCATTTTGTCGGGTATTTTACTCCATGGTGTTAAAGTAGAATTTCCCATAAAACAAAAATAGAGCTGCTAGTATTTATAAGCACTTTGACATAATAATAACTTACATTTTTTGTAAGGGAATAGGAATATATCCAAGGAGGTAAGGGAATCATATTGTTTGAATTGATGGGTGGATGTAAATATTTTATCACTTTGATGGGTAGATATCAGACAGAAAAACTGTAGATAGATGGAGCAATCTCTATAATGTTTTCTGCATTAACTCAAGTGTGCTGTGCCTCCCTTAGCCTATGGTTTCAGTTTAAATTCTATGCTTGGAAGAAAATAGTGAATTTAGCAAATGCAAATTAAATAATAATGATAAGCATTAAAAAACCCTCTCATTCTCAGTATGTTATTCAATAATCAAATAGTCTTGCATTAACCAACTTGAAGTTTTTGTAACTATTTCTCATCTGCCAAACTAGTTACAGCAAGAAAACTCATCAACATTCAAGGATTGGATTCCTGTCCCTTGTATTGCCTCTTCCCACTATCCAATTCAAAAATTCAAGTTGAATCTTCCTACTGTTTAGTTAAAGTCTGTTTAGTCAAGCTGGCATGTGAAAAAGTGAAGATTTCTGTGGTGTTTTAAAAACTGGATTTATGGTGAAATAATTTGTTTTATTTGCTCAATCCCCAGAAAAGAGAGTCTAGAAAAAATTCCCTCTGTAGCAGTAGAATTTACTCAAGTTATAAAGAAGTGAGATTAATTATAAGGACACCAGTCCATAGGTTCATTATCACAAGATTAATTAATCAATTAGTTAATTGAATTATTTCCTCTCATAGTTAATTTTTTCCTCTCATAGATAGTTTATCATTTCATAGGCATTTTTTCCTCTCATAGGTAGTTTATCATTTCATACAGGCAAATACAAAGTTCAATAACAAATATTCTACCAAAATAACATTTTTAATAAAGTAGCTTTGAGGTAGCACAACCTTAAGTTTAGGAGGTAAATCATATGAACAAAACTAAAATGCTTTTGTAGTTAGAAAAATTTTGATGGCTTTTTTGTTACAAACACAAAGCAAGGCAAGGTCAAGTTCAAGGCTCGACTCATTGGATGGGTAAAGATACAAGGAGCCACTCTTAGATTTAGACAGTTTATAACTTACATAAACAGTGAAGAGGAGAATAAGCCAAAATTGCCAGCTCCCTGTAATCCTTGTTTTACACACTAGAAAACCAAAAATAAACACTAAAACCCCAACACCACCCAAATCAAAGGGGCTGGATGGGTGCACTGTGAGTTGTGAGGCACCCATAGTTGAGGAGCCAATTCTAGACCACAGAGAAGTGGCTTTATATTCTGCAGCTTCATTCTGAGACAGTGGAACAGAAGGCCCAAACTTCCTCCAAGTCTAGGAGTTGATGAGAAACTCTTGTCATTAAAGTCTCCCAGAGGAGATAGGGAGGTGAGTAGGAGGTGGCCTCAGACCTTCCATCCTCTCTTATTACACGAGAATCACAAGGCGTTCTGCCCAGACACAGGTAAGCTGCAGTTCAAGTGTTCACCTAGATGGATGTGTACAAGACTGCCAGGGTGTCATGGCAAAGTTATCTCCTTGCATCCTTCTTCATAAACAAGCTACATAGAAACTCTGTTCAGGATGACAGGATATTCCAGTTTAATAAATTTTAATAAAACTGGAATTTAGACCTGCCTCTGGGTGCTTTTTATGTTGTTTATAACTTTATGGTAACTAATATATAAATATTGTCCCTTTTTTATCCTTACTACAGCTTCATGACCAGCTTAGTACTTTGAATTCTCATATTTCAAGTTTTCTCATTAACTATCATTATGCTTGTGATCTATGCTTTTTAAAATTTTTAACCAAGTTTGAATTACAGTAAAAATAAGCTTATAGTATTTATTTCCACATATGCTACCCCAGGTAAGACTTCTCACTAGGGATATTCAAATGATAAACAGAGTTAAAAACATAAATAAATAAACAAATAAATAAATGAATGAATGTAAAACCAAGTTTCAAGTTTCAATATCATCAATGATTTACAGAATCAAGCCAATCTTTATTTTCCCTCTGGAAATTATTTGATCCAAATCTTGATACAATGAGATAATTAACTGGTAGAATAATTTACATTTTAACGTGTTGATCCTATCTTTTGGGCACAGGACAACCTAACAAAAGAAGAATGTGTATTCCTTAGCTGGTCAGAGATGTAGTAACCACTATTCAGGGGGCATTTTTCAACAACTACCATAATTTAGCCAAGGACATGCTAGAATACCATATTCCTTGTGTTATATTTTTTAAAACTTTGACAGTTGTTTTAATGCTTTTTTAGAGGCAATATTTCTGATAGATATTGAGATTGTAATGCTTTTCTAATGTTAATTTTTTACTTTCCTTTGCTAAAATGTATACAATTCTGAAAGAAAATACATTTTGGATAGCTATTATTATGACACATTTGATCAAACATATCATGGCACCTGCCTGTGGGCTCCTGTCTTAGTTGGTTTGGGCTGCCAAAATAAATACCGTAGACTGGGTGGCACAAACAACAGAAGTTTATTTTCTCACAATTCTAAAGTCCTAGATCAGGGTGCCAACACCATCTGTTTCTGGTGAGGGCTGTCTTCCTTGCTTGTAGATGGCAGCCATCTCGCTGTGTGTTCATGTGACTTCTTTATGGAGAAAGGGAGAGAGAGTGAGAAAGCTTTCTAGTGTCTCTCCTTATAAGGGCACAAATCTCATCATAAGGCCCCACCCTCATGACCTCACTGAACCCTAAGCACCTCCCAAAGGC
This sequence comes from Nomascus leucogenys, assembly GCF_006542625.1. Lineage (NCBI taxonomy): Eukaryota > Metazoa > Chordata > Mammalia > Primates > Hylobatidae > Nomascus > Nomascus leucogenys. Next base: position 70,755,290 of record NC_044393.1, read on the forward strand.
CCCATATCTAAATACCATCACATTGGGGTTAGGGCTTTAATGTATAAATGTGGGGGACACAAGCATTCAGTTCATAATAGCCCCATATCTCACTTTGATATAACTGCCAGAACTCTGTTTTTAATGAGAGGTAGAGTGAGGAGAGCCAAACTAATTATACCTCACATTTAGAAAACTTGGAGCAGAAAAATTTCACCTAAATAATTTCCCCAAAATATGTATCTATGTTTTTTGCTTGTTATTTCCCATTTTCAATTAAAATTTTTAATTTTGTGAAAATTTAGAACATGTACATGGTTTATAAACTCAAATATTATGTTTTTTAAAAACAGTGCCTTGCTTGACCCTTTCACCCTGATTCTGCTGTCTAATGAAGCACATAGACTCATCAGCAATTTTTTGAGGTGTTTACTTGTTTTTCTAAATTATATTATTATACCGCCATGTTTTAGTTTTATAGTGCTAGATATTTTAGATATTATTTCACATTAATGCTTCTCAAGATGAAAGTCTAGTTTCTTCAATTTCTTTGTCCACTCGTTACTCATACTGATTACTCATTATTATAAATTGTAAGCATTAATTCCTGCTAATCCTAGAGTGTATCATGATTATATATCCTTTCTTAAAAACACTTTTGTTTTTTTCTTCAAGTTAGCGATTGCCTCATTTTTCATTTATTTATTTTTCTATATCCCTTTCTCTGTATTTCTTTCATAAAGTGTCTATGAATCAATAAAATCTAATCCTATTTTCACATAATCAAACCAACAGATGACATATCTATTCCATGTTTTTCCTGGAAACTTCTGACCATACTCTTATTCTACCCTGGAAACAGCTTTTCTTTGGGTCAGCTGCATGACTATTGCTCTAGAATTTCTCTTCAGTTCTTTCCCTTCAACTCTTTCTTGAATTGGATATACTAAATTCTGAATTCTGTCTTCTTGTACTTTCTTTTTCTCTTATTTTTTTCATTTTAGTGACACACATCCTCCAATTGCTTTTGTTTTTTTTTCTTCTTCTTTTTTGAGACAGAGTTTTGTTCTTGTCACCCAGGCTGGAATGTCCTGGCACGATCTTGGCCCACTGCAACCTCCACCTCCTGGGTTCAAGCGATTCTCCTTCCTCAGCCTCCCAAGTAGCTGGGAATACAGGTGCCCACCACCACATCTGGCTAATTTTTGTATTTTTAGTAGAGATGGGGTTTCACCATGTTGGCCAGGCTGGTCTCGAACTCCTGACCTCAAATGATCTGCCCACCTTGGCTTCCCAAAGTACTGGGATTACAGGTGTGAGTCACTGAGTCCAGCTTCCAATTGCTTTCTAAAAAAAGAGAAACAAATTTTGAGAATTTGGATGACAAATAATGTCTTTATTCTTATCCCTGACTGTTGGTCATATATGGTGTTGCTCCATTATTTTCAAGCTTCCAGAATTGTCACTGAGAAATCCAAAGACATTTTTATATGTGACTCCTGATTTTTACTTTTTTAATCTCCTTTACAGGATATTATTTTCTTTATTCCTGATATTGCAGTTACATGACAATGTGCTTGTAAGGATATCCTTCTTTTTTTTTTTTTATCGGACCTTCAAAGAGCCCCTTCAGTCTAGAAACTGATAGCATTCAGGGTTCATTCAGGTTCTCTGAGAGGTAGATGTCAGATGAGATTAGATATTCAAGAAACTTATTAGGGGATGAAAAGGAAGAAGCAGGAATGAGCAGGACACGACTTTAGACTATTCATCTATAAACAGAAGAGTGGCAACAGAAAAGAATTGATTAGGAAAAGTCAGACTGTGGTACAGTTCTGAGAACATTTTGTCCAGGCTGCTAGGGAGTCCTCAAGCCAAAGTTGCCCATTTGAGGTGTCCCGCATCCCATGGCTAGCATGAAAACATACGTCATGCTCAGTCATTGGCAGTGAGAGCCCAGGGGAAGCGTGGTGGGAGATGCAGAGGTGTAGCATCTGGGCTGTCAGTCAACGATGCTCGCTGCAACAGATTTTCTTTAAGGAGATCTGAGTCACCCATTTCCTTGGCTGCTGCAGTCCACATCTTGTTCTACCGGGAACTACCTCTCCACACAGCTTTGGAAAACAGGTCCCCCATGTTTCCCGTGGGCCTGTTTCTGACAGGAAACTCAGAAGAGGGAAGTTAGTGAGATGCACTAAACCATCTAATGATGCAGTTTGTTTCAGAGCAGTAACTGGTTTCATCTTCTCTCTCATCCCCTAACCATTCTAAATCCCCTCCCTGCTACCCTGAGCTATCACCTCAGCAGATCTGAGAAACTTACCTGGTGGTGAGACCAAAAGCTTCATTAGAGTCTTTCATAATTATACTCTTCTCAGATTAGGGTTACTGCACATGTCCATTCAAAATTGCAATAGAGAAGGCAAGTATCAGGAGGTAACCAAGCAGATCTCCTGGGTTCCGGGAGTATCTCCCCTGCTGCTATTATTTAAAAAAATCCCATACCTCCTGTAAATGAGTCAATACTCCTCCCAGAAAGGCAAACTTTGAGTTAGGGAGAATTACCGCTCTATGAATAGTTAGTTTAGAAATATGTATAACTTTAGGATATTTGAAAACTATTGACTGATTAACAAAGAAAGAAGGAAACGATATCTCTTTAATGTGAATTGGGGTAGAGATAGGGATAAAATCTATTATTTGAAATCTTCTACCTGGCGACAAACCCAAGACCCAGAAGGAGAGCCTTCATATTTAAAGATAGAGTTAGAGCCACTGAAGGGATGACAAGAGTCCTTTGGTCTAACCTCTTTTTCTAGGTAAGTCAGCAGTGAAATTATCCCAGGCTAATGCGTTTTCTTGCTATTTTTGAACTCTCTTTAGAAATTCAGTAATCCCTTCCTACATTTTTATACTATATAATTACCTGCAGAAGAAAAAAAGAAACTTTACACTGTAGTAGTTACTAACATTTTGTATTTGTAAAATCCATGGTAAGTATAGTCAGCAGGTGATGGCTAGGCATATTTGCTGAAGACCATGGAAACTGAAAAATTGTTAATTGTTAAATATTGTAAGTTCCCTGGCCCACATAGTTAATTCTGCATTCAACCATCAGTGTCCATATCATCCAATGAGAAGTACTGCTCTAGGACAGATATCCCTAAAGTCTCTTCTAAATAACAGTAGACTTCAGAGAATGAGTGGAATATATGATCCAAAGGGCCGATTCTGTGAATTTGAACTTCAGGAAACCACAGTAAATTATCTGGTAATTAAGCATACCCCATTGATAGAACCTGAACCCCAGACCAGCCTTGGACTTTTGCTTAAGGATTGGCAAAATGGCTCATGAAGCCAGAGTGGTTTTGTTCTAGGGCCTTGGTTCCCACCTACTGCCTCCTTCTATAATCCCCCTTGAATGGAGGTAGTATCAGAAATGCCACTTCCTCTCCATGCATTAGAAAGCAATTGAGTTCACGATGTGTATCCTGTGTCTTCTGAAACCAAGCTTTTCCCATTCTAAGACCTTCAAACAAAATTCAAAACAGTACTCTTGGAGCAGAATTTCAAGGGAGGCCCCTAAAAAGCCCGCCAACTCCGTGGTTTTCAGTAAAAGGAACTCCTGCTCTAGTCTTTTGAAACCTGGTTCAAGTAAAATACCATTCTCATACCAGAGTTTGAATCACATTTCTTCTATCCACACAGCTTCTATAGTCTTGCCAGAAAGAGCATTTACCCCTCTACTTCCTGATTTAAAAAAAAAAAAAAAAAAAAGGTCTGGCTGGCCTATTTTTAATATGCTAATTATCTCCATCTGTAAGTGCTTCCTAGCCTCTTTAGCTTTTCTTGGCCCAACCTCAAATCCCAACATCTTTTCCAAGACAAAAAAAAAAAAATTGGTATCCGCCTTACTTACGGCCAGAAGCCAAGGTGCATAAAGAGAGAACTGAACCCTTCCATAACTAAATATAAGTATGAATGCAAATTAGCAATCAGAATTTAACACCAAATATTTTTAAAGCTAGTAAACATTACATGAACTTGTTTCTTTTCACTTTGTTGCTGTGAAGAATAGTGCCCCAAGATACTTCAGTCGTGGAGATTCTTTCATACACTTCCCCAGAGAGATGAGAAAATCAGTATTAGCCCGTTTAAGTGAAGCAGCAGATGCCATCATGTTAAATTTCCAAGCTTTCTATGGACCATGACTATTTTGTCCTCAGACCACATGTTTAGCTGTAAAAATTACATGGGCTACCACATGAAACCTCATACTGTGTGATGAAGGAAATAATAACATTTTTGAAAAATAAACTACATTTTCAAAATGATATGTTTTCTTTGGCTCCTAGGAATTTGTTTTTAAAATTGAGAGGAGACAGATTAAAGCAAAGCTCCACCATTTTTAGCAGAAACACTATTTCATGCTTTCTGTTTGGGCAGGAAGTGGATAAACTAAGATCAAAATTGGTACAATTTTCTGACAGATGTGAGGACAATCATTTCATTTTTGACATTTCATAGGGAACATTTTTTTTTCTTAAAAATATTTTAGAAATCAGAGAACTACATTATTTTCTTGTGTTTAAACTGTTAGAAAATCTTCCAAAGTCCACAAAACTTGTAAATTTTACCATACCTTATCATTATTACTCTTTCCACCACATACTGGTTTTGTCAATTAGCCAGAAAAAGAATTTTTAGGGGTAGGTGCTATTGGTTAAAAGAAAAGAGCAGAGCAAAATAAAAAACAGTGTCCATGGTGACAAAGGTGACCTCATTGACCAATCGTTAGCCATCTTTTCAACTAGGTCTTGACCTTGACTTACTCTTAGCAAGAATCCTGATAAGTCAGTTAAGAAACAGTCCCCTACCCTTGATATGTATCAGATTGCTCATCCCTTACCATTGACGTCTAAGTCGTTACCCTACCTTTAATAAGAATCCTGCTAAGAATAAGCCAGTTGAATGTCAATGCCTCTGTCCTTCACTTCTCTTAGTAATTTTACATCTACTTACCCCCTCACTCTAGCTATAAATTTTCAGCTCTTTGCTGCATTTAGATTTGAGCTCAATATCTCTCTCCTATTGCAATAGTCTTAAATAAAGTGTTTCTTATCATTTTAACAAGTATCAGAATAACATATCTTTTTTTTTTTCAAGGCAGAGTTTTGCTCTTGTAGCTTCGGGCTGGAGTACCGTGGCATGGCCTTGGCTCACTGCAACCTCCGTCTCTTGGGTTCAAATGATTCTTCTGCCTCAGCCTCTGGAATAGCTGGGATTACAGGTGCCTACCACTATGCCTGGCTAGTTTTTTGTATTTTTAGTAGAGACGGGGTTTCACCATATTGGCCAGGCTGGTCTTGAACTCCTGACCTTAGGTGATCCATCCATCTCAGCCTCCCCAAGTGAGAATAACATATCTGTAACAAGAGATATGAATGATTTGTGACTTGGTAAAGTTAGTAGCTTCTCCAAAGTTCACTAGTAGCCCTTAAAACAAAGAGACTTGAAGTCTCAGTACTTCTCAAGTTTCCCAATGAACTACAGCCCTGAAGTGGCTCACAACAAATATGATATTGGTTGAGGCCTCGTGTTTTACCTCAATAATTTGTGCAAATTTTGTATCTCATTTACTTATAATATTTTAAGGTTTGCTTTAACACAAAAATAAGGCTTTAAGCTATTAAATATAAAGTAAATCCATCATTTTTTTGGTCTTAGAGAGCTCCCTGGCATACTACCACCTAAAACAATTTGAATAGCATGGCATGAGATACATGCCAGGTTACTAAAGAAAATGATATAAAACCACATTCTACACCTACTCTCCTTAAAGTTACTCACTTTCAATCACATAAGTAATACACGAATATATACTTATTGTGCAAACTCGTAGTATAGGAATATATATAATTAGTTGCTCTTTACTTCATTCTTTTTCCCAGATATAATCACTGTAAACAATTTGATGAATATCTTTTCATATATTTTAAATTAATTATATACATATACATCATTTATTTTCTAGTGTAAATAGTGATTGAACACTACTTGCCAACATGAATCATTTTCATACTAAAAATCTTTTTGAAAGAACAGTCTTGTGATAAAGTGTCTTTCTAAAATCTAGACTGATTTAGTTTGTTTTGGTTTTTCATTACATTTATGACTGACAATTTTTTTTTTTTTTTTGAGACTTAGTCTCGCCGTGACACCCAGGCTGGAGGGCAATGGCAGGATCTCGGCTCACTGTAACCTCCGCCTCCTGGGTTCAAGCGATTCTCCTGCCTCAGCCTCCCGAGTAGCTGGGATTACAGGCATGTGCCATCATACCCAGCTAATTTTTGTATTTTTAGTAGAGACAGGGTTTCACCATGTTGGCCAGGCTGGTCTGGAACTCCTGACCTCAGGTGATCTGCCCACCTCGGCTTCCCAAAGAACTGGGATTACAGGTGTGAGCCACCACACCTGGCCATGACTGACAATTTCTATTCAGCAGTAACAGGCAGATGAAGTTAAGAAACAGGTAAATATTAATGCTGGTAGAATATGTATGCTAATTTCTATGTATGCTGTGGTAAATTAAAAAATATAAATACTATTATAATTCTGATTTGACATTATAATGAGAAATTTAAGTGACTCTTTTCAAAATTAGCTGTTAATTGCCTTTGTATTCCCCTTGCTCATGGTAATAACAAATTCATTATTCCAGAGACAGCGAAGATTGTGGGGTCAGAATTGGAACATCTGCTTTAAAATGCCTGTGAAATTCTGTCCCTAGATTTTCCCTTTCTATTTTTTCCTTTAGACTATATTTAAAAATATTTATTAGACTTAAAAACTGGCTACACTGTCTGGGAAATGTGGAACCCAGAGATATCAGACACTAAAGAAGAAGAGACTAAGCAGTTGGGTGAGAAGTAATTTACATGAACTAGGGCCTCTGTTGGTGTAAACACTGGTCTTGCCTGAGTAGGCTTAGCCTCAGATTTATTCTGTCCTCTTTATTATTTCTTAAATTTAGCAAGACATTTCCCCTAGCTATAACCTAAATCATATTGAATAGGTTATTCTGACTTGAGGTCATAAACAGTGGTGCAGCCATAATAGGTTTTTGCAAATTTACTGGATTATGTTTTCATGACCCTTGAGGGAATGTCTTTTGGGCCAGTTAATTTAAGCATTTGCCATCAGGTTGAAGGCATTCTTTAGAAGCCTTAAAATATTTGGAGGCATTTTCTTTAAGAAAAATTAATCATTTTATTGTAAGGTAATTCATGCTTATTGTAGAAAATTTGGAAATGTATATAGAAAGACAAAAAATAAAAATCAGTTATAATTCTACTGTTCAGTAATAATTCTTTAGAAGAGATATTGTTAGTAACCTATCCAACGGTCATTTCCATTTTTCTCTCCTGTAAAACAACCAGATTTTAAGTGACAATATGCCCAGCCCCAGGAAATGAATCATGATTAATCTAAAACAATCTCGTAAGCCATGCCATTATTCTTCCCATGTTTAAGCATGTGACCCACTTCTGCCTGTGAAATTCAGAAGTCTTCTGATGTTTCTGGCATGATTTTGCTCCTTAATAACAAGGTTGTATTTTAGGGGAAAGCTTCATTTGCTGACCTCCATTCTACTTTCTTGTTTGAATACAGCCATGTGAGTATGTGAGGCTTGGAGCTGTGGCAGCCATTTTGCAATCACGAGGCAACAAAAACTATGTTAAGATCAACATAATGAAAGCTCTTTGATCATTGATAGAGTTGAACTTTGATCATTGATAATAACTTTGATAACATTGATAACACTTTGATCATTGATAGAGTTGCACTGTTGAACTAATACTAGTACTGCCTATCTCTAGATTTTTTGTTAAATTAACAGTAAATATCCTTCTGTTTTAAGTAGCTCTTAACTGAGTACTAATGATTGACCTTGACTCATTCAAACTGATACAAATATTATGTACATTTTTGATGTATTTTCTTTCAGATATACTTTTATTTATTAAATTAATTTTTTTTTTTGTACAGATAGGGTCTTGCTTTGTTGCCTAGGCTGGTCTTGAACTCCTGGCTACTGCCTTAGCCTCCCAAAGTGCTGAGATAACAGGCATGAGCCACTGAGCATGGCCTATAAATTATTTATTTATTTATTTATTTATTTATTTTGAGATAGGGTTAGCTCTGTTGCCCAGGCTGGAGTGCAGTGGCTTTTTCTCAGCTCACTGCAAACTCCACCTCAGCCTCTGGAGTAGCTGGGACTATAGGTGCATGACACCATACCCAGCTAATTTTTTTTTTTTTTGGTAGAGATAAGGTTTCACCATCTTGCCCAGGCTTATAAATACCTTAAAAAAAATTAGAGCAAATGTAACATACAGTTTTTATATCCTGTTCTGTCTCTTTGAATATTTTCCTAAGTCAATAAATATTCTGTAAAAACATACTTTTTAAATATCTGGTCACAATATCCTACCGTATTGGTGTATAATTATATTTAACCATTCCTTTATGTTGAAAATCTAGGTTGTTCTTCTTTAAAAATACATAAATAAAAACTATTGTACTTTTTTTTTTTTTTTTGAGACGGAGTCTTGCTCAGTCGCCCAGGCTGGAGTGCAGTGGCACGATCTCGGCTCACTGCAAGCTCCGCCTCCCGGGTTCACGCCATTCTCCTGACTCAGCTTCCTGAGTAGCTGGGACTACAGGTGCCTTCCACCACGCCCAGCTAATTTTTCTGTATTTTTAGTGGAGACGGAGTTTCACCCTGTTAGCCAGAATGGTCTCGATCTCCTGACCTCGTGATCTGCCTGCCTCAGCCTCCCAAAGTGCTGGGATTACAGGCGTGAGCCACTGTGCCCAGCCCCTGGTACCTATTTTTTGAAAAAACATAATCTGAATTTTTGCTTTAGGAGATAGTCCTGGAAGTGGATGCTCTGCCCTTTGTTATGTAAGACTCTATTGCATTGAGGGGGAAGGATCTAAGTAGTTCTGATTAATTTGTCTTTTCTCTTGCCTAAACACGTTCACTGCCCGCAGGCTCCTCTTCTCTGAGGAAGTGTCCAGTGGCACAGCTCACAAACCTTCATAACCCTCACAATGCCGTTGTCTTTTGTTTCTACAATACAAGGCAAGGGATGTGGATAATTTTATTTCAGAGGCCTGAATGGTGTTAGTTATTAGAACAGGTGTTCAGAGTTATAGGCTGTGCTGCAGTGGCAATGAGTGATCCGGATTGACAGTGGCACCCAGGTGTTCTTCAATATGTTTATTTTTTTGCTTGTGTTTATGTTATGCAGGACCACTTAAAGGGCAAGACCTAAGGCAGAGGTCCCTCTTTCCTGGGTATAAGGGCAGCACTTATTTAAATATGCTTTAACTTCATAAAGACTACTCATGATTTCAAAATGAATAAAAATGACTATTTTAACCTGTATTTTTCAAGCCAATATTTAACTAAATGAATTTTGTCCACAATCGTATGTGTGTGGAGACACATGGAGTTTGAATTTTTGGTTTGCCTTTATTTGTGATGATTGATGCCTGCTGTATGTGTTTATTCTGCTAAAATGATCATCAGGAATGCATAACGGATTCTCTTGATAGATACAGATATATAGCAATTTATACAATTGCGAGTAAATATAAAAGAAAGGCCATTGTGGGTTCAAGCACCAGATGGATTCTATATAAAACCTCAATCCACAAGTGATTTATTTTGGAGCGATATAATTACCGAAAGCATAGTGATGTATTCCAATTTCTTTGCTAGGGCTTCAGTTTTCACAGAATTTGTTTAGTCTTTGATGCTATTACTCAGTAAATATGATATCATTATCTGTTAAATTGATCCAAATGTTAAGTCTACTATTTAGTATTACTACACATTTTGTATGAAAGTAGAGTAACTTTAAATAACATTATAGCTACATAATGGCCTGTGTTCATGGCATTTGCAATTGGCTTGTAGAAAAATCTGCACTCTATGCAAAAATCAACCCCTTCTCTGTTAATATATTCTTGCTTGTTAGTTTTGTGGGATAAGTTTGCTGTATTCACTCAGAGCAGAGAAGCAGAGTGTAAAATGAATGGAGCTAGATGAACCAGGCATCACAAAACTCGATTTTTAGCTCTAGTTCTGCAACCAATTATGCCTCAACCCTAGTCCCTTTGTCGCTCTCATTTATGTGATACAGTAGTTTTCTGGATGATCCCCCAGGTAACCATCCTGTGTGAGTAGGGATTCGAGTAGGAGTATGCAATCAAGTTGAGTAATAGACCTGGCTAATGTGGTGCTGAAGTGCTGGAGAAGTCAGGCAAAGTCATGGCAGGGATGGTGTTGGCTATAATCTGCAATCATTATCAGATGTCCTTGTCTGTAAAAGCAGAAAGAAAGAAAGAAAGAAAGAAGGAAAGAAAGAAAGAAAGAAAGAAAGAAAGAAAGAAAGAAAGAAAGAAAGAAAGAAAGAAAGAAAGAAAGAAAGAAAGAAAGAAAGAAAATTGCCATCATTTCAGAAAGGTCACATCTGTCACCTGTGGGCAACACTGCAAAGAATCCAGTCTGGGGATTTTTTTTTTTTCAAATATGTGGAGCAGTCTTTTTATATGTAAACCGGTCTATTTCTTTTGATATCATGTTACAGTGACTCCCCATGGCTCTGTAATGTAGCATTACTTTGGGTTGGAAGATAGATGAGAAAATTGGTAGCAAAAATGTTCACATACTGGAGATGATATAGGAAAATAAAATGGCAACTAAAGCCTCTGGCAGTTCAACAGACTCTTCATTTTGCTGGAGTAGAGACAGCCAGTAAAAATGACTTCAGAGCACCCCAAGGAAAATAAGTTAACGAAAACCAGCGTGGGTCCTCTGACCACTGGGGAAATGCAGAGGGATGTCAGATAAGATCTAGGCAGTTTGCTCCTAATAAGTTTGTTAGAGCCAAAGACGTAATCATGGTGCCATGATAGGTGAAAAGGCTTTTTTATTTTAGTAGAGATGCACAACACATATACTTTCTCTCTCTCTGTCCCTTCCTTCCTTCCTTCCTTCCTTCCTTCCTTCCTTCCTTCCTTCCTTCCTTCCTTCCTTCCTCCTTCCCTCCTTCCTTCCTTCTCTCTTTCTCTCCCTTTCTTTCTTTTCTTTCTTCTTTCTTTCTTACTTTCTTTCTTTCTTTCCTTCCTTCCTTCCTTCCTTCCTTCCTTCCTTCCTTCCTTCCTTCCTTCTTTCTTTCTTTCCTACAAATCACACTCAGATAATATGAATAAACACTTCTGGAGCATTGTTGCATGCCCAACATTGGGCTAAGTGCTCACACAAGCCCTTTGAAGTAGGCTGCCTTATCCCCACTTTACAGATTAGGACACTGAGGTTTAGGGAGACAAGCTGCTTAAAGACATGATGCTAATGAATTATAAAGTTAGAATTTAAAATCCAGATGTGTTTGACTTCAGATCTTCAACCCTTAACATTTACACATACTGGCTCTATATTTGCCTTTCGGATATTCTGCATTTAAAATGGCATTTTCATCATCATTTTCCATCCCCCTTAGCCTTCTTTATTTTTTCTTCATTATGTTTACCATTATTTTATGCCTTACATTATTACTTTATATTCTTATATATTATATTACTTTACATTATTATATATATTATTGTATACCACTTACCATGATTATATATTTATTGTCAATTGTCCATATTATCAATTATCTGTGCCACATGTTTTTGTCCCCTGGTATTCCCAGGCTCCTGAACTGTGAGTGGCACTGACTAAGAGTCCAACACACACTTGCTGAATACACGTGCAAATTGTGACTTGTTAAAACGAGTCTTGTGCAGCTCTTTTCTTTCATAGTTAGAGATTTTTTTTCCTATGTACACTAGCTTCAGCTATTGTAGGTTTTTTAAGCTTATAAACTCTAGTTTTAAAGCTAATAGAAGATTGACACCGAGAGAGAGAGAGAGTAAATGTCAGATAAAATATGTGAAAAACAGAGGCTGGAAAATTTTTCCCGAAGTAGGAACTAATAAGCTGACATTAGTTCAAAACATTTCATGGAATGGATTAAAAAAAATGTGTAAATGATTGTACTTTGGCCAGGGTCACAGAAGGTCACTGTGCTGAAAAAAAATGTTCGGTAAAACTTTTATCAGAAAATTGCTTTATCATTTTGAAATTTGAAATGCTATACTTTAGCTTCTGCATTCCACTGCAGAAACAACTATTTTATCTTGCCATTCAGCAATGATGTTTGCTTTAGAGCTTTCATTTATGTTGCTTGAAAGATTTTTTTGAAAAAGCTTTGTGCTGCAGCTTCTGGACTGTTCAAGGTGATGAAACAAAAGGTGCCTGTTTGTGTTTTCAACAGTATTGGAATGAGCCTCAAGGAAATTTAATAATTTAGGTACTATATAAATGCAAGAATAATAACTTTTTTCATTTACTACTGTCTGCCCTGGCCTTGAACTTTTAAATCAGTCTGACTCATGTACCCCCAAGTCCTCTGGGAAATAAAAGCTGCTCTGTTTGCAGTCGTTGTCCTAGATCCCTCTCTCTGTTCTAGCTCTTGCTCCCTGGTACCTCCTGTCTACCACCCCCACTGGGCGTCAGTCCTGCTGACCTTTTGCTTTGTCATTCATTTCTGGTTCCATGTTTCACATTTAATTTTAAAGACTGACTTGAAGGAATTTGGGCTTGGGTGCTCTCTGCAGACTTGGCTCACATTAAGTTTCAGGTTCTTCCAGTGTTTAGTATCTCTGAACATAATTCTTTGTCCCTTTTTCAGTTTCCAAGATCCCAACTTGCCATTGGTAGCCAAGCAGGGCCTATTCAGCTCCTCTCTGAGGAGTATTATTGAGCTGGCAGGTTTATGCTTTACTCTAGATACAGAACCATTAACTGTCTGGAAAGGGCCAGGGTGTAGTCTTCTAGATGTGAAAAAATGCTCAAGTCATTAACCTAGTGAGCTGCTGTAAGAATATAAGATCTGGCCGGGCGCGGTGGCTCACGCTTGTAATCCCAGCACTGTGGGAGGCCGAGGCGGGCGGATCACGAGGTCAGGAGATCGAGACCACGGTGAAACCCCATCTCTACTAAAAATACAAAAAAAATTAGCCGGGCGTGGTGGCGGGCGCCTGTAGTCCCAGCTACTCGGAGAGGCTGCTGAGGCAGGAGAATGGCATGAACCCCGGGGGACGGAGCCTGCAGTGAGCCAAGATCGCGCCACTGCACTCCAGCCTGGGTGAAAGAGCGAGACTCCTTCTCAAAAAAAAAAAAAGAATATAAGATCTGTAATCATACAAAGGACTTTACAGGTAAAAGATAGTCTAGAAGGTAGAAAATGTGGCTCATTTTCTGCTCCCCTGAAGCATCCAGGACGTTATGCTGCATGGCAAAGCGGGAATATACATTTGCTGAATTGAATTCATCAGAGCAGGTACTCGATTTTGCCAAGAGATGGCAGATGTGTTCAGACCGTATTTACATAGCTTAGCTATTACATAGTTATTGAGTTCTCTGCTCAAATTCAGGCATAAAAATCAGCTAGGCTAACCTGATTTTGTGCATGCAGTTCAGAGATGATAGTGGATAAGAAGAATCAACACTGACGCCTGTCAAGGGCTCTGTCACTTTACCATATAACACACAGAGCAAGGTGATATTTTTTTGGTTATTTGTACTGCAACAAGGCTTGAGATGAATTCTACAATGTCATACCGTGTCTGTGAAGGAACAAGCTTTTTAAATTGACAAACATGGATCAAGAAAAAGAAAGGACAGGCAACAACCCATCTTTTACTGTCCCCAGAGAAAGGCTAGTGAGGTCAAGGTGCTGGGCTGGACCAGCCATGAGCATGTGTTCCAGGGAGGAGATGCTGCCCCTCTGTACCTTGCTCTTCTTAAAGGGCAAGTGTAAAAGCAACCTTGCCAGGGTGGGGGATTCTATAGTCCACCTGAATACCAAAAAGGCAGGGTTTAGGTGCTGGCTATTGGTAGGCATTTTCTGGCACAGTACTGGAAGTGTTAGGACTCACCAGGAGGTATAGTTCTTCTTGCCTTGGGGAGGAAGTCATTGATGTCATAGAAAGCTGAGATTGGGTACCTTCTCTACCACTGACAACCCAAAGTCTCAATTCATTACCTAGGAAACCCCAGATAATCCTGTCGTCATTTTTAGGCAATTCTGCGTGTTACACCAGACCACCTGTTTCGAAATATTAGTAATCATGCTAGTTTAGGCAAGCTTAAGAGAAGATCAGTAGAATGTTCTGACTTATGAAAGATTGTACAACACAGAGTTTTTTGTTTTGTTTTTGTTTTTTTCTACATTTGTTTTTAGTTCCGTACCTTCTGTTGTTCTGTTTACCATGAACAGAAGCCAGGACATGAAAATCACTGTGTGACTTAGGTTCAAGCTATTTTTTTTAAATCAAAAGTGAATATAGATGGGAAGATGATTACTGGGATATAAATATAATATGTCATTATTGCAGTAGTGGATGTAGCAACTGTGTGGGTCACAAATTGTAAGGTACATAAAAGGTTGACTATAGCACATATTTTGGGATACATGTTTATTTTCTCTGACAAAGCCGTGGCATTCTGCAATCGGTCAGTCCGTCCATCCATCCATCCATCCATCCATCCATCAATCTTTTATATAAAGAACACTGAGACCAGCCTGGGCAACACAGGGAGACCTCATCTCTGGGAAAAAAAAAAAAAAAAAAAACACAACAAAACAAGGAAGAAAGAAAAAGAAAAAAGATTAAGAAAAGATTACGACCCCTTAAGTTTAAGGGATAGGCTCCCAGCAAAGAAAATCTTAGTCATTCTCTGTCAGGTATTTATTGAGTGGTTCATTATGAATCCAGCCACAATGGTAATGTCATTTTGTCTCCTGAGTCCAATAACAAAAGATTAACCTGCACAAAGTAAAAAGCCCCAGAAGAAGGGATTTTCCAAATCAAGGCTTTTCCTTAAAACAAAGGCAATTTAGGGGTTAAATGTTTCTGCATAGTTTTGCTTTTCTAATTTTGTCATTCTGGTGGACGGTCACTACTTTAATTGTATTTCTTGGGAATACATTTAAGTGGCCATGAGCTCAATAAAAGCTTTATTTAAATGTTTCAAAACAAACTTCAATCATGTTTTTACATGAAGAGACTGTTTTCTTAGCAGTTACTGAGGCTAGGCAATATTATTCCACAAAAGAACTGAATTGCAGATGAATTTATGGCACAATTTTCTGCAATATGGAATATTGAGGTTTTTACAATATTCTTATGTATTTTGTTAAATCTTTCTCCTTTTTTTTTTTTTTTTTTTTTTGTTTGTAAGACAGACCGAGGCTGTCACCTAGGCTGGAGTGCAGCGCAGCGATCTCGGCTCACTGCAATCTCTGCCTCCCAGGTTCAAGCGATTCTCCTGTCTCAGCCTCCCAAGTAGCAGGCGCCCGCCACCATGTCCAGCTAATTTTTTTATTTTTAGTAGAGATGGGGTTTCGCTATGTTGGCCAGGCTGGTCTTGAACTCCTGACGTCATGATCCACCTGACTCAGCCTCCCAAAGCGCTGGGATTACAGGCGTAAGCCACTGCGCCTCGTCAAATCTTTCTTTTAAAAATAATGCCGTATTATTTAGTGAAATGGAACAGACAGCCCATACTCAATGTTGTAATATTGAATTACATTAATTGCATGAAGAATAGATGCTGAGTAAATTTTAAATGGGATATACATAAGGGAAAAATAATTGTAAGCTTCTAAAATCAGCAGCACAATTTTCAAAAATTCTAGACAATGTAATATTTACACATTACTAAAATTCATATATTTTGGAGATCATGACTAGAGGCCAGTATCCGGAGCTTTTGGAATTATTTAGGCACAAATTATAGCTTTTCTAACAAACTTTATACAACATGCAGAAATGCTGAATGATTTGAATTTCTCTCTTAAGATTCAGAAATAGGGCCAGGTGTGGTGGCTCATACCTGTAATCCCAGTGCTTTGGGAGGCCAAGTCTTGAAGCTAGGAGTTTAAGACCAGCCTGGGCAACACAGCAAGATCCCATCTCCACCAAAAATAAAAATAAAAAAAATTAGCCAGGCATGGTGGCATATCTGTAGTCTTAGCTACTCAGGAGGCTGAGACAGATTATTTGAGCCCAGGAATTCAAGGTTGCACCAAGCTGTGATCATGCCATTACACTCCAGCCTAAACAACAGAGTGAAACTCTGTCTAATTTGGTTTGTCTCTGTGTTCCCACCCAAATCTCATCTTGAATTGTAATCTGAATTGTAATCCCCATATGTTGAGGAAGGGACCTGGTGGGAGGTGATTGGATCATGGCGGTGGTTTCCCCCATGCTGTTCTGGTGATAGTGAGTGAGTTCTCAAGAGATTTGATAGTTTTATAAGTGGCACCTCCTCTTTTGCTCTCTCTCTCTCCTGCTGCCTTGTGAAGAAGGTGCCTGCTTCCCCTTTACCTTCTGCCATGATTGTAAGTTTCCTGAGGCCTCCCAAGCCATACAGAACTGCAAGTCAATTCAACCTCTTTCCTTTATAAATTACCCAGTCTCATGTAATGTCTTTATAGCAATGTGAAAATGGACTTATATACTGTCTCTCTTAAAAAAAAAAAAGAGTAAAAAGGAATAGGCTTGGCATTAATTAGCAACATGAAAGCCGAGTCTATGCATGCTTAAAATAGAAACAAAATGGATTCAATTCAATAAAACCACCATAGCTCATTGTTTCTAAAACAAGTGACTTTTAGATTTGAATCTCTCTGCTATTTCTTTAACTTTAAGGCCTGTGTGCTATAATTAATTTAATGTCTTTGATATATTTCACCTAGGCATTTTGTTAACATGTTGTGTAATGTTCGGTTCTACTTTCTTGCTTGCAGCATGTGGCAGTTAGAAAAGGCAGATGCCTCGCTCACTGCTTTGCCGTCCCTGCTGTCAGGAGTTGGCTGTGTGAATGTTCAGGCCAAGCTTCCTTTATCGGAATTATGACAAGCAGCTGGGCATTTGCCTATCAGCCCATCTGCCAACTCCCAGCAAAATCACACAAGCATTTTCTAGGCCAATGCTGAGGCCAGGACTAAGATAATGAGCTCAGATAATGAGGTACCACTTCACCTCAGATCTCTTAGTTTTATAATAACGTTGTGATAAGGAAGTCTTATTTTGGCCTAATGAAATTATTGCTTATAAAATTAAGGGCAGAGAAATTCTCCAAGGAAAATTTTTAAATTTGAAAATTAAAAAAAAATTTAATTAAAAAACATTTTTAAGAAGTTGATTCTTATAGAAATATAACAATCTCCATAGTAGAAAGGAAGATGAGTGATCCTTTGGTTCAAACTCTCTGATGTATAAATCACTTCTAGAGCATTCCTGACAAGTGTTATCTTGTCTCAGCCTTAAACACTCCAGTGATAGAAACACAGTAGTAATTCCTATTTGATAGAGGCGTATTTGGAAAAGCAAGTAATCAGAATGGAAATAACCATTTCAAAAAATGTTCCAGGAGAGAGGGGTACAGGAAGTTGATCACCACTCCCATTTCACTCTCGATGATTTAGTAAATGCTCCTCTTTTTTTGATGTGTTTGTCTTAAGGACGGAGTGGGTCACAGTGAGTTTAGAGGCATTCTGGAAGGAAAGTGGTCTAAGGTTACCAAGAGCTTCTTTTTGAGATTCAAAATTCAAAGCATTTTTTAAAAATATGGATTTCAATGGCTTTAATCAAACCTAGGGATAGAACATGGCAATAATCCTCCTGGAAAAAAATACTGTAGTGGAAAGAGCTGGCACCTGCTTGCTGGTGGGGGTGGAAGCTAGGAATGGTTACCCTGGGTCTGGGAGGTATGTATTCTAGAACTTGTTTCTGATGAACATTAGAATCAAGAGGAAAGGACTTTCTCCAATCTGGGTATTAAAGAGGTGAGTACATGATGGAATATATCGGGTTGGGAAAGAGGGAGTGAAAAACACTGTTTGCACCCAAGCTGGAAGTATCTAAACTCTGGTTACATTTACATTAAGTCCTTGTTCTATGTTGAGTCCACAAAGATCTGTGTGCATAATGGCAGCCACTTAAGAATCTTACAGTGGCTCTACACTGCCTTTTCCTGTTCATTCTAAACTTTCTCAACTCTTCCTCTGAGGACATACTTTCCAGGAGGTGGTATCCTTAGTGGATACTTACTCCTGCTCTAACCTTACTCCTTCTTCTATTAAACTTTTGCTTAAATATCCTAATTCAATACTTAAAATCCTTACTTAAATATTATTCTACAGTTCAAATCACAACGTGTGAAAAAATATCTTTTGATCATTTGGGACATATGGAATGGGATTAGGGAAAACGTCATTTTATTTATATTCCGGCTTGCCTAATGAAGCACATGGTGTTACTGCCCCACCCATATCCCTTGGCACTCTTTTCCCGTCCATGTCTAAGCCTTCCTTCTGCAAACAGCTGCAACTTTTATCCAAGGGTTTTTCCCTTAGCCCAGGTTTGATCAGAATAGAAATGCTGAAAGCTTATGTTCTCTGGGAACAACACCTAGCCACTGCTGATTGGAGCTGGAGTCTAAAAACTCCAGCTTCCTCCCTGTCACTGAGGGCATAATTTGGGGTCAGGTTTCACAATGTCTGCTGAAGTCCCCCAGCAGGACTGAGCCACAGGTGCCTATATGATGACTTGCTGGATAATGCTCCTTTATTGGCCTCATTTCAATCTACTCACTCCCTGACCAGTGTTTCCTGGTACACCTCCAAATTAACTGTATGTAAATAAGGGTACATGCACTGTATGTAAATTAACTGTATGTAAATCCAAATTAACTGTATGTGAATAAGGGTACATTCTTGTTTCAGGGTCTGTTTCTGGAGGAGTCCATACAAACATACCTAGAGTAGTTCTTGAAAACATTAGGGGATGTGGATATTTATTTATCAGAAATACCCCTTCCTCTCCTATAGCCAGAAGGGATTATGTGTTATACGTTTGTACCTATTTGCAGTTGTTTGTAGATTCTGGCTAAAATGTATGTGCAAAATATCAAAGATGGGTACATGCCTCAAGAAGAGTTTGATGTTACTTAAAACCAAAGAGGTTTAGAAATCTACTAAAAATTCTATAGAGACAAAGAGAATTACTGCTTGGTTCTTGTGGTATGGAATGATATTACTTTATGAAGGTTTAATCTGCATTTTGGTTTTCTTAAGGAATGGATAACTGAGAGTCAACATTCATTTAGAAAATATTTATGGAGTGCTTAGTATGTGCTAGGTGGGGAGTGTGGAGCACCAGTATTGACATGACATTATTCTTGTCCTAAAGATGTTCATGGTATAGTAGGGAGACAAGTAATTGCAATCCAAATTAAAAATATACATTAAATGCCTTGAGAACATAGGAAGAAAACACTTAGCTCTAATAGGAAATATAGCTTGTTTGGAGATTTAAAGTAAGACTAGGGATTGGCTAAGTAGATAAGGGAGGAGTAAACAGTCATTATAAGTAGAAGAAATAACTTCTCTGGGAAGGTGGGCATGGGAGAATGGGATATGTTTGTGGAATAGCAAATACTTCATTATAACCAGAGGGTAATATCTCAATCCTGGTTACAAAAGGGTAAGGTGTGATCTGCTAGGGAAACGTGGACATGTTTGGTCCATTAAATACAGGAGAATTTTATCCTAGGGCTTCTGGTTGAATGTCTATAACCAAAGAGGTGGGATGAAAGGATAACTAGGGAGAAAATTAGATCATATCGAGCTATGGGATAGGGTGGAAATATGAAAAAGTGTGCAGTGATGTAATACTCAAAAGTTAAGGAAAGATAATCATTGAGACATTAAATTACATTAAATAGTTAAGAAACTAAATTTCTGGAAACTGAGCAAGTAGTTCACATTAGTTTTTTTGTTTTGTTTTGTTTTGTTTTTGAGACTGAGTCTGGCTCTGTCACCCAGGCTGGAGTGCAGTGGCACGATCTCGGCTCACTGCAAGCTCCGCCTCCCAGGTTCACGCCATTCTCCTGCCTCAGCCTCTCCCAGTAGCTGGGACTACAGGCGCCCACCACCACGCCCGGCTAATTTTTTTGTATTTTTAATAGAGACGGGGTTTCACCGTGGTCTCGATCTCCTGACCTCGTGATCCGCCCGCCTCGGCCTCCCAAAGTGCTGGGATTACAAGCGTGAGCCACTGCACCCGGCCACATTAGTTTTAAGCAGAAGTTACTTGTCTTATTTGGGTGGTTTTGATTCTCCTATCAGTCATAATTGCATTTGACTCCATATAACAGAATCCCAAACAAATACATGGTTTATTTTACAGAAAAAAAAAAAAAAGAGACTGGTGCTTTCAGATCCAATCTAGTGAAGGCGTTCAAGAAACCAGGCTTTTTCTGGCTTCCTGTTTCATTATCCACAGTGCCTAACCTGTGATCACAAGATGGCTGCCATGCCTCCATTTGTCTAATTTGCATTGACAGAAAGAATAATGGAGAAAACTGATAGGCAAAAAGGCACATACAAGATTAGTGTAGTAAATATTTTATTTGTACACAGTAGTTTTTCCAGATCTCCTGCCTAGTGGCCTTCAATTTCCTTATAATTAACCATAATGGTGTCACATAGCTATCCTCACCTTAAGGAAATCTAAGAAATTGAGATTTTAACTGGGCACATCTCTACCCCCAAATAAATGGAAGTTCTGTTACTTAGAAAGAGTAGCAAAAAGCCATTGGAAGAAAGTCAGAAATGTCTGTTAAAACTTCTTGAAAGAATTTTATTAGATCACACTGAAGAGAGCTGGTATAAACAAGCTCTCCATAAATGTTTGTTTATGAGTAAACACATGAAAATAGAATAGAAAGACATATTGCAGTTTTGTCTACAAATTACACTATTGCTGCTGTTTTAGAAACATTTTGGCGTGAGTCGTTTGTTTGGATTATGGAGGGGACTTTACAATTCATGTTATGTGTTCTGCTCTCTACAAAAGGCATCAGAATTTCATTTAAATTTTCTAATAACAATTTTAGTCAGCATCAAATAATATTTTAAACTCAGTATATGTAAGATGTGATGGAACTGGAAGTGTTATTTAAAATATTTAAAAACTGGTAAGACCTGAGCACTGTCCAATCAAAACAGATGCTAGATGCTAACTAGAAACATTCATTTTGCTTGAATATTAGTTCTGGATTTAGTGGATCCACTCTCAAAAAGTACGATTTTATTATCTTTTGTGGAATCCCATAATTTCTGTTTTTAAATAATTCACCAAATGATTCTCCTGTTTATCCAGGATTGGAAGCTTGGTTTATAAGGATGGACTTTGTGATTCTTTATCTGAGATCTTCCCTGCCTCCTGCGTGTGCTAACAGGTACATATCAGCCCACTGAGTTTCAGCCAAGATTTTGTGTGGGAGCTACAAAGTCATTCTCCTTCCCACAGAAGTGTTTTCCTCCCCCACCCAGTGTGTTTGAGTATTGAAGTTTCATGATGATGAAAGAAAATGTGTTCCTTAAGTTTCTTAATTCACACGAAATCAAGAAGTATGAAATACCCTGGAAAACTGATGTCAAAAGATAATCCAAATCAAATATTTTTGGAAACAAAGGCAGGGCATTATCCATATTGGATCATTAAATTATTATTCAGTCAACAGATGTTAATTAAATGGCTATTATTCATATATGCAACAACTTGGATGAACCTCCAGGCAATTAGGTAGAGCAGAAAAAGCCAATCCCAAAAGGTTTCATGCTATGGAATTTCATATACAGGAGATTTTGGCAAGATTTTAGGAGATAAATGAATGGTTTCCAGGGGTTAGGGATGGGGACTGAAGAAGGAGGTGAATATGACATGAGAGATTTTTGTGATGCTGGAACTGTTCACTGTCTTGACTGTGTTGGTATACACACAAACCTACACAGGTGATTAATTTATATAGAACTTAATACACACACACACACATTCCCCCTTCCATAGGTATACAAGTATAACTCCGAAAATCTGAATAAGATCAGTGGATTATATCAAATGTCAGTATTCTGATTGTGATATTCTACAATCATTTTGCAAAATGGTACCACTGGGGCAAACTTGCCAAGGGATCTCTCTGTATTATTCTTACATGACTGAGTGCAAATCTACAGTCTTCTCAAAAATTTTAATTAAAAATTCGAGGAGAATATGTTGGGAAGAAACAATATAAGGGGCAAAGTGGAAGACAGAATTGAAATGTCATTTCTGAGAGATGATGAGCACAAATAGATTAGAAAGTAAGGGAACACTGGGATCCAAGGTGGGCGAGGACATTGATTGCAACACTGGGATCTGGAGCCACCGGAAGTCTTTGAGAAGGAGGCTGTCACTATGAGACCAGATGCCTAATAATCCCAAAGGGGCTCTATACCTCTGAAATTGCATACCTTGAAGAAGAGTCATCAGAAGTGTGCACAACAGAGTATGGTGGAGTCAGAGACCACTTCAGATATTACTCTAGTAATAAAGATTTGATTTGAAAATGGGTCATATTCCGGAAGTGCCCACAGGAATAAAAAGAAAACAATTTTCATCAGAGCTACAAAGGAATGAGCAAGGCTTGGTATGGGGCTTGACTGAATATGAAATTTAGACTTTGAATCTGGAGAACCACAATTCTAAAACAACAATTCTAACAAACGTAGATTCAAAAGAGAAACTGAATGTTTCTAAGGTGGATTCCTCTTAGGTATGTTGAATGTGATGGGTAAAAATTTCTCAGGCTTCAAGTTGAGACCCAAAAATGTAACTTAATTTTTCTATTATTCAGCTTAACTTCTCTCAAGATGATGGCTAAAAATTCACTTTTAGTCCACTAACTGTAGACTGTCAACACAATGTCAACTGTCATCAAATGTCTTTTCAGTCAATTCAGATTTATCCCTCTTCTTTGTTTTTCTGAATTATACCTAAATTCCTTGGTTATTGATTATCCATCCTATTATCTGCTGCTGATTTATTCTTCCTTGTCTTTTCTCTAAAGAACAGGACATGTTCAGATGTCCCTCCATCTGCATATACCATGTATACGCTCTTGCTGCTACACCCTTCTGTGTGCAAAGACCTCTGGGATCTTGCAACTGCCCTGGGCCTCCCTTGGGAAAACAAATTGAACAAGGATAAATAAAGGATCATAATCATGAAAAAATATGATTTTTCTTATTCACTTTCAGGTAATGGAAAGTTCTCTAGTTAGTAAATATCTCCTGGCCAGTGTAACTATCCCAATTTTAATCTCTATCAAAAGTTTAGAATTCTCAACTTTGTTAGCTCTCGTCTGTACTTCTTTGCTTCTCCCCCATGTACCACACCATGATGTCTAATCCCACCAAGGTCAGAGCAAGCAGAAGAGGAAGGGAAAAAAGGAACGGAGAAGGCCTTACCCGGTTAGTATTATTGAAAGCTGGCCTGGGCTCTCTTTGGAATTGAAATCTCATTTTTTTGGTCGCCGGGTTGGGGGTGAGGTAGACTGTCATGGCTTCTCCAAATGCCCCACCCACAGCCCATCTTTAGGGAGCCTGTCTCCTACAGTTCCCTTTAGTGGGGCAGCCCCTCTTTATTTTGGGTACATTTTTTTGTCTTCTTTGGCCCTAGGCATCTAATGATATCTCAAGCTTCTTTCTCTTACTGGCATGTGCATCTCTCTCAGAGGCCTTTGGGACAAGGCCATAAGACTATCCCAAGCCAGCTTCTTCTTGTTTTTAGCCAGTGAATGAGTAGGACAAGTATCAGCCTTCCATTCTCCTCCATCACCCTTAACGAGTTCTGGATATCTGATTGTTCTCAACACAGTCATGTTTTGCTTTGCCACCAGGGAAACAAGCCCATCACAGTTTTGCCCCTTTATATTTCTCAGAGTTTAATTTCCAGTCCACTGTGTCCTCCAAACAGAAGATACATATCAAGGTCTTTGAGGAATCTCCTAAGGCCCTCTTTACAGACTGAAGGTTAAAGGGAAAGCACCTTCATCTCTCCCCACTCGGGGAGCAGGGAAAGATTCATGGCTTACTAACATTTCTCTCAATATTCAAATCATTTAAATTTTTTATACAAGTTTGATAAGGGTGAAGGATCGAAAGTCATGTAATGATTCTTAGAACTCCTCCTTTATAATTCCTAGGTCATAACCTTGCATTTCGCTTTGAAATATGGTATCTATTGAATTAGTGTCTCAGCTGACACTGAGACTATTTGATACCTTGTTGCATAAGCTGCAAGTTCTCTCTGCTCTAGATTTCCCAACTTACTGAAGGTTCTCTTGTTCACATTTTTTTCTGGTATAGGTGGAAATCCTAAACACCTTCCAAAGTCATTGACAATATCTGAAAAATGAAGGATGGGAGAGAAGGGATAACATAGAATCTTCCAGCAGGCTAAGCTAAAGGTGGCATCAACTTCAGGGAGGAACCTCTCACCATTATAACTGTGCAGACCAGATATTGATCAGACACTAGGAAACAATACAAAGTAAAACAGATTCCCTATTGATTTTTTTTAGGACATTTTTCAGGCATGAGCTCTCCTTCCATTTCCTCTCTGAAGCATTTCCCCTCTGTGGTGTGTGTAGTCAGTGTGAACAGTACACAACTTAAAAATAGCTTCTTTTCAAAAAATCAATGATGCCAGCAATTGGCATACACAGATTAGCATAAGGTTATATAAATATAACATACAAAATTTTATCATACTTCATATTTTGGATTAATTTTAATTATTTACATCAGAGTTATAACATTTTGGGAATGTTGTGGGAAGTCAGGAACCCCAAACGGAGGGACTGGCTGAAGCCATGGCAGAAGAACGTGGATTGTGAAGATTTCATGGACATTTATTAGTTCCCCAAATTAATACTTTTATAATTTCTTATGCCTGTCTTTACTGCAATCTCTGAACATAAATTGTAAACATTTCACGGACACTTATCACTTCCCCAATCAATACCCTTGTAATTTCCTATGCCTGTCTTTACTTTAATCTCTTAATCCTGTCATCTCGTAAGCTGAGGAGGATGTATGTTGCCTCAGGACCCTGTGTTGATTGCGTTAACTGCACAAATTGTTTGTAGAGCATGTGTGTTTGAACAATATGAAATCTGGGCACCTTGAAAAAAGAACAGGATAACAGCAATGTTCAGGAAACAAGAGAAATAACCTTAAACTCTGACCGCCGGTGAGCCAGGCAGAACAGAGCCATATTTCCCTTCTCTCAAAAGCAAATGGGAGAAATATCACTGAATTCTTTTTCTCAGCAAGGAACATCCCTGAGAAAGAGAATGCGTCCCTGAGGGTAGGCCTCTGAAATGTCCGCTTCAGAGGGGGGCCATCTTTTATGGTCGAGCTGTAGGGATGAAATAAGCCCCAGTCTCCTGTAGCGCTCCCAGGCTTATTAGGACGAGGAAATTCCTGCCTAATAAATTTTGGTCACACTGGTTGTCTGCTCTCAAACCCTGTCTCCTGATAAGATGTTATCAATGACAACACGTGCCCAAAACTTCATTAGCAATTTTAATTTCGCCCGGGTCCTGTAGTCCTGTGATCTCGCCCTGCCTCCATTTGCCTTGTGGTATCTTATTACCTTGTGAAGCACGTGATCTCTGTGACCCACATCCTATTTGTACACTCCCTCCCCTTTTGAAAATCACTAATAAAAACTTGCTAGTTTTGCGGCTTGTGGGGCATCATGGAACCTGCTGACATGTGATGTCTCCCCCAGACACCCAGCTTTAAAATTGCTGTCTTTTGTACTCTGTCTCTTTATTTCTCAGACCAGCCGACATTTAGGGAATATAGAAAAGAACCTACGTGAAATATCAGGGGTGAATTTCGCCCGATATCTGGCTGAAATTTCTCCTGATAGGGAAGGCGGGGATCATAGTGTCACTTAATTTAGTGTCCTGCACAACATCTAACTGCACCTCTGACTTGGCTTTTTAGCCTCTTCATGGGAACTACCACTGCAGAAGCAATCATCATCTCCCTGGGCACCAAACCATATAGTGGAAACAGGGAACTCAATCCCTAGGTGGGTGATTTTACTGGCTGACTTTTTGGGGTGCTCTGGGCGATTTACTGGCTGACTTTTTGGGGTGCTCTATAGCCTTGGAATCCACTTTCATATATTTTGTATTTCCTATAGGTATTTTGCTAATTGAAAGGTTATCTGGTATCTGTTGGCCTCATTTTGTACATTGCTAAGGATGGCATTCTACTGTGTTACTGCTCCCAAAGAAAATTTGACTAAAACTTTTCCACCTATATAGCTCTGGAGCTATGAGATATTTAATAACAAACTTCATCTCTGTACCATCATCCCAACAGAAGCTTTTTGCATTAATGGAAAACGTTGAAGCATAGGTATGTCACCTTCAAATGTCTGCATACATTCTCATCTTGCAGTTTTGACCTTTCATCATAAAAATTTTTAAGTTTGTAGTAAGCAAATCTGTTCTTGTGTCTGCTTCAGACATTTCTTAAGGCAAGAAATATATTTTTCTTTTAATCTGATATAAACCAAACTCCAGGACAACTTTTAGATCACAGAGAGAGAGAGACCAGAAGAAAGTGACCAGTGTGATGAGAGGGTCAGATGAGGACTTGAGAAATGTGTTCTTGGTTATTCCTTTCCTCAGGGAATAAAGAATCTCAACATATTGATTCTTGGTTATTGGCCATATCAGCATTTTCTCAAATATGTTCTATAGAATCCAGTTATTCCTCGACTTAATTATGAAAAACTATCCTGTGATCAATTACTTTATAAAAACACGTATACTATATCCTTTTACAGAAGCATAACATCATTAGCATTTTAAAACCATAAAGAAATCTCTTTAATCCAGTGGTTAATCATGGAACCTCCCTTTCCCTAATAATTGTTAATAAAACATAGAATACCATACAGGCCCTGGCCTGTATCTTTTAAATATATATAAATTGCAATGACTAGATTAGATAGGATACATGAAATGTAACCTAAGTAGCAAAAAAAGTGGATTGTTTAACGTACCATTTCACTAGTATACTGTAAAATAACATTTACTTTATCAAAGCTACGGTTGACTTGAACTGAGTTTATACTCTACTACAATGTTTAAGTTTTTCAAATTTTTTACAAGTTTATTGTGTGGTTCTTGTTAAATATTTGTAAAAATATAAGCAGAAAATTTGACACTCATTCCTGTCCCATTCCATTCTCTTTAATTCAGTTGGTCCTTTGTCTCAGCCATTGACATAGGCATTAAATCAAGGATGAAAAACACATTTGTGGTAGAGTAATTTAATTATAAAACCTCTTTCATTTAATTTTTTGTAGCCACATAATATAGTGCCATAAAGCATTTGAATATGCCATACTTTTCTTATTAAACAGAAAATTATGTCCCAGAATATTATCGTAGTTCACATTTTATACTTTGCAATCACTTTCATAAAAGTCAGACTTCCAGACTTAATTTGAAGAAACAATAGAAATAATAATACAGGTTTATCGATAAACTGATTCTTTAATTTTCAGAATGTTACCAGACAGAAAATTCCAATTAACCCTAAATGGTATCTAAGAGCCACACACTATTAAAGCTAAAACAGAACCGACATTCATCATGTGAAAAGTGACACGGAAAATACAATAGAAAACCAGAAGGTGAAAACACATTTGAATAAGTTTTAAAAGCCTTAGAACAAGATTCAAAATAATTAATTTAATATTTGTGCCACATACTGCTATAACTAGCAAAAGGATGAAATGGGCAGGAAGTTTTTTATATTTAAATACTTTAAATAGTGTACATAAATATAGGGATAGCATTCTGAAAATATTAGCAAATTTTCTCAACATTGAGGACACTTTTAAAATTCCCAAGCATTTGAATTTATGTAACTTTGCTTTTTAGTGAAGAAATTATATTCTATCGCTAATTACCAGAAAATCAAAATTTCCCTAAATTTTCAAATTATCTTTAATAATAAAAGAAAGATTTTGTTGTTTCATCAGTACTAGTTCAACTTTTTAAAGCTTTTAATCAGAGTGAGTTTATAAAAATATTTTTATAAGTAAAATAAAGTTTTAAAAGAGGTTAATTTGATAGGCTCTATTTTAACATTATTTTCCAGCTTAGATGTCTATATTTTTTAAAATATGAACATTTTGTAGTATAAAAAATCAAGTTATTTTGCACCCATGACTATTTAAATGTATGTCTTTTTGGTATCAATAGAGGTTGGTTTTTATTAAATAGGTAAGCTTCTAATTTTAAATCTTGATGCTCATAGCCTCTATATAGAAATATGTTACATGCCCATTAAATAAAAATCTATTATTGTGATCCAAAATAAATATACATAAATAATGGGTTTAATATATACTTGGCTCACAATATAGGAAGTATCTATTTCCTTGTTCTGTAATAACCAAAGTAATATTGTCATTAACACAATTATATTTTCCATCTGCGTAGACAAATTATATTTAAAAGATATTCTTTGTTGGGAACTGCTGAGTAGGAATATGAACAAAATTACTTTGTGGGAGAACAGAGAAAAGAAAAACTTAGTGGCAAAATAGAAAATTGAGAAAATGGGGAAAAATGGCTAGGATTAAGGAAATTCTATTTTCAGATCATATGCATCTGATATGGAAAAGACTGTGGTAAACAGAAAGGGAATTGTTAGGTTTGGAAACAGCAGTTATTGTTCAAGAGGTTAGCTATAAATATCAGCAGCCAGTATGCAGAGATAATATACAAATTACACATCAGCCTATTCATTCGCATTTAAGCACGCAGGAAGTGAGAGGGAAATTGCTTTTAAATGACAAATGTCTTCAAATATTAGAAAAATGCGTTTGACTGATGGAAAAAAACTCCTACTCAATTTCTGTGCTGCTGAATATCTGATATTTCATATCTGGAAAATAGGCTTTATGGGAAACAAAAAGGTATGTCTATTTTGGTGACAGAGGAGAGTGGAAGAATTAGAGATATGAAGAAAGGGAGCTAATTTGTAACTTTTACTCTTTCCTTTATAATGATAAAAAATAAAGAGAGCGAAAGCAATTTCCAGAATATCTTCTTGGAATAATAAAACAAAATGTCAAATTTTCCCAAGTTCTTCATGCTGCTCTCCAAAAAACAATTTCTTTACTGCAATACCCTATCTAGAAATAGTATCCTCGAAAACATGCAATTCTCCAAAAACACTTCTTAAGGTTTTTCAAAATTCTTACTGCATCTTTAAGCTTGCTCTGTGTTGTGCATGAATTGTTAATTGACTAGATGGAGGGCCCAAACTATGTCAGCTGTTCTCAATCCTGGCTGTATATTGGAATCACCTGTGGAGGCTTTAGAACCTGTTGGATCCCGCCTCCAGAGATTTTGACTTGACTTGATTAGCTGAAGGCCCAGGCACTGGGAGTTTCATAAAGCTCCCCAGGTGACTGTATTGTAAGTTGCTAGGGGCTGACGTTTAAAGACCTAATATGGTGGTGGGGGGTTGGCGGTGGAGGGGGAAAGGTGACGAGAGAAAGCGCTCGCTGTTAAATGAATCGGTGAATCTCTAATTGATGGAATAAAGGTAGGGGAAATAATTTTGAGTGTAGGAAACATATGATAGGGGTCAATGAAAGAAGAAACTTCTTTCCAGAACTGCCCATCTCTGTCCTCCCTCTGCACAGCCGGGCCTGAACTGCACCCTTAAACCATCTGTGCTTGGTGGCCTAGAATCTAGAAAGCGCGGTGCCTACCTACAATGGAGGTAAGAAATATCTTTGCTATGGGGTAATGGGAGGAAGCCCTTTTCACATGCTTCCATTTTTAAGTTCCATGGCTTTTAACATTATGCTTTTGTGAATGTTTTAAGTACTTACAGTGATTACTTTTGGGGGATTCTCTCCCTTTTATAACCAGAGCTGTACCTTTGGTGAGTGGTTTCAAATGACATTTGGGTGACTGTCACCATTAATTGCTTACTGAGTATCTAACGTGAAAGTTTGTTAGGCTAGAGCAGGGATAGCTAAA
Organism: Nomascus leucogenys; assembly: GCF_006542625.1. Classification (NCBI taxonomy): domain Eukaryota; kingdom Metazoa; phylum Chordata; class Mammalia; order Primates; family Hylobatidae; genus Nomascus; species Nomascus leucogenys. The sequence goes on from NC_044393.1 coordinate 70,785,381, forward strand.
GCAGAGTTTTGGCCCTACAACAGAATTACATAAATAGAAATTCTGAGGTGACTGCTTAGTAATTTGTCTTTTGGTTTTTTTTTTTAATGCCCCCCAGGAATCCTAACCTTGAAATGAGATAGTTCTTCTTACAATATCAAAAATTCAGAGATTATAAAGGATAAACTATTCGAGTTTTTGTTCATGTAAGGATCAGAAATTTCTACCCATAAGCAAAGACAAATGAAAAATGGAAAAACTATAAATAGAAAGCCAAAATCCAATGGCAACATGAATCAATGATATGAACAGGCGGTTTATATTAAATGACATACATACCAAATGGTTTCTAAACATGTGAAAATATGTTAAACTTCGCTCATAATGAGATCATTGTAAATTTAAAACATACTGAAATACCACTTATCAAAATGTCAAAAATTCCAGCCTGATAACGTGCTGCGTTGGCTAGACTGAAGGCAAACAGGCATCTCTTATACTTTGTTGGTGGGAGTGTAAATTGGTGCAATTCTTACAGAGGATAACATGGCGCTATCAATTAATACTATAAATGCATATGTTCTTAGACCCAGCAAATCCTCCTTCTAAGGATTTTTCTGTTATTTCAGAAAATTTTAGATTTTCTTTCATATTTTGAAATTTCATAATACTATGTCTGGCTGTGAGGTTTTCCTTATCTTTCCTATGTCTCTTTAAGGCCTTTCAGTCTTAAGTCTTTCAACAAAACTTATCTTCATTATTTCTTCAAATAGTTTCTTCTAGCCTTATTCCTTTTCTTTTTCATTGTAACTTCTACAATGAAAGTTTTGGCACTTCTACATCTGTACTCCGTATTTCCTAGCTTTCTTTATCTATTTTCTGCTGAATTCAAGTAATTTAAAAGTTGTTATCCAACCAATCTTACTATTGTTATATCTGTACTGTACCTCTCAACCCAAGCGCCTTGGTTTCCCCAAAAGTTTGTCACAGGTTTTTGTTAGATTCTTAGATCCACGTTTTCCTGTTTTTTTTTGTTTTGTTTTGTTTTGTTTTTTTCTGCTTTGTTTCTGTTTGTTGTTTCACCATGGCTGTTTTGGGAAAAAGGAATTAGTAGCTTGGACTAGTTGAATATCTAGTCAGGGTCCCAGATGATTCTTAAGTACAGTACACTAAAATGCAAGAACCTCTGTTTTAAAGTTTGAACTAATGCATGAATTATATTTTCATAGACCACTGGATCTGGCTTCAGATTCCAGCTCTATCTTATATTAACTGTGTTGGACTTATCATGATTATTTAACCTTTCTAAGCTACTTTCTTCAACAATCAAATTAAAATATTATTTACCTTACCTGCCTCACCTACCATGAGGATAAACAACAAATTCTGTAAGGCAAAAATAAAGTAAGTTTGGTGGTGGCCATTTGGAAACTAAAACTTAGAAGAGCAGAATATTAAAAACTTTAACTATACTCCCATAAAGGCATCCTGATGATCTGGAAGATTCGTGTGCTTTTCTGCTGATCAGTCCCACTCGTGGATTGTTAAAATGAGTAAAATGAATGAATTAGCCATTCAGTGTAGTGCTCATCATTCACAGATAAGCAGCCAGGCTAGAGCACTGGTAAGACCATAAATAATCATATATTCTGTCAAGTTTCTCCTCATACTTCAAAGCAATCGCACAGCATTGTGTATGGATGATGAATGAGGCTGAAACGATTGGGTGAGCTGTGCAGTGGTATTGTATGGTGACTGTAGAAATGACCACTCAAATGTCCACTTCTTAACTAGCCAGATATAGAGCCAATGCATGTCAGAGAGATTGCTTTTGACAAGCCCGTAATCAAATCTATGTCTGGGACCAAGAAGCCAAATGGCAGAAAATGCAATGTCATTAATGTCTTTTAGAGAAATACCATAGTGTGTGTCAAGTATATGGAAAGCGCATGAACTAATAAGTATGTGCTCATCTGGGGGGAAAAGCCTCCAGGCTATGTCCCAGAAGACCTCACCCAACCACTTGAAGGCCACTGTTCCTTTGTTCACTTCTGAAGGCTAGATCTGTTTCGCAGCCTTGCAGCTCAGCAACTTGACATTTTCTTTTTCCTTTTTCCTTGTTCTTTTGTTTAGCACTCCTGCCCACATCTCAGGGGCAAACTTATATAAAACTTCAAAACTGATGTATAAACCTTGAATATTAATTTGTTAATTTGTGGGAAGAGATTATAGGGTACATGGGCAGCACATTCTTTTCTTGCAGGAAGAACTACATGGAAAGCTAAATAATAATTACAAGACTGCTTAGTAAATATAGAATCACAGAAAAGAAAGCTAGCTAGGAGAATAGGAGTCAGATAGTCTAATGCATTTCGCTACACAGTAGACACTGTCTTGAAAATGAACCCAGAATGCCTGGAGTCATTTGGCTATGGCCACCTCCATTGGACAATTGTTAGATAGACAGTGCCAATGTTCAACTCAGTGCCTTTCTGACTTTTCTTTGAAAGAAAGCCTCAAGGGCTGATATGGTTTAAAGTGGATCTTTTAGGAATCCAATGGTAGTATTTCTGGGTGGATCAGAAGGCCAAGATATAACCTCAGAGGGAAGGAAAGAAAAAGAAATTGGCTGATGAACAATTGCTTCACTTACCAGAATTAATAAATGAAATAAAAAATTATTTTAGGTGAGCAATCAAACATTTATAATGTGTCAATCACTGTGTGCTAAGTGTTCCAGATATAGAGTATTTAAGATAAATATTAACCTTAAAGAGCTTACAGTCTAAGTGGGGAATAAATCACTTCAACAATGTACTCAATAGAGCTGAACAGAAATTGAATAGCAGTAGTCCACAGTAGGAAGAATATTCTTACTGCTTTTTTATCTACTTAATCCAAAATTCTCTCCTCTCTCAATGAAACCAAGTTTGGGTTCCTATGCAATCTTTTGATTTTATCTTCTGCTAGTTTTCAAGTTTCCTGATACAGGAAAGAACGCAGACAATACTGGGTACAAGTATTAGCTGTGTCTGTATTAATAATAAACCAGGGTCTTCACAGAACATGAAGTCCAGGCGCTCTACCTCTTCCACACTCCTTTTTTAGCTTAATCTATGTTCCAGTGGATGCATGCCTTCCCAGGAAATGATGCTCTATGCCTCATCACCTGACTCTAAACTTCCGTTTTAGGATCTAAATAGCTGAGTCTGTATAAATTTGATCTGGAAAGAATCAGAACAATACATTTCTACTGAAAAAAAATATCAAAATTGTTTTTTATTAGAGAAAAGCTCACAGTACTGCTAGACTGGCTCAATGTGATTCAATTATTTATTTTGTGGACAGCAGGGGCAGAGTTGTTCCCCCTCAACCTTTTCTCCACTTTGTGGGAATATTGCTAAGAAGGCACAGCCATGATGTGCTGCTGCCTCGGAAAACTGCCCAGTGGACTGACATCATGGGAATTTGCTGAGCCTGTTTCGTGGAGGTCATCTAATTCTCAGCATAAGGGTTTTGAGCAGGAAACCCTCTATATTTCTTTGCTAATGAACCCAAAATCACCAGCCCAAAAAATCGACACTGCATTTCATTAACACAGCTTTCCCAGAAAATAGCCTGATGCCAGGCAACCACTAGTATTGCTTTTATAATCTAAGCTGGCTCATATAAACCCTGTGAAGTTCTGTCCCAAGTGTGTTACTATATCAATCTAGACCACAGAGCCTTTGACTCGTAGTTTCAAGCAGTTTTTAAATTCTTCCTTAGCAAAATGTTGCTGTTTCTATATCAATAGTATATCATGTCTAAAGCCCTGGGAAAGAAAATAGAATTCTCACCCTATGAGAAATAGCCAAACATGTAATGTAGGTACAATAAAAATTGTGACTTATTGTGAAAAGGATCTTAGTCATAAACTTAAAATATATTATTAGTTTGTAATTACTACTGCTGTATTGTTAGTAGTATAATGTGAATACATTTAGAATGATAACTCCATTTTTTTCTGTAAAAAGGTTGACTCTAATAACTATAGCTAACATTCACTTATCAATAAATATTTACCAGTCAATACTTTAATGCTTTATATATATTAACTCATTACTTCCTGATTTTTTATAAATGAGGAAACTGAAGAACAGATGTTCAGTACTTGCCCAGATCACACAGACAGCAGCTGGCTGAGCTGGGATTTGAACCCAGACAATCTGCTGGAGGTAGATTGCATACTTTTAATCTCTGTTATAAAATTATAGTACTGAATCAAATTTCAGCATACACAGATTATATTACATAATGGAAGCAGTAAGTTATTACAGAATAAGTATAAATAAGTTAAGCATTGATGAGATCAGATTTATTTTTATTTATTTATTTTTTGTTTTATTTATTTATATATTTATTTATTTATTTATTTATTTATTGGCAGAGTTTTGCTCTGTCATCCAGGTTGGAATGCAGTAGCACATTCTTAGCTCACTACAGCCTGAACTCCTGGGCTCAAAAGTTCTTCTGCCTCAGCCTCCCAGAGTAGCTGGGAGGGCAGGCATATGCCACCATACTTGGCTATTTTTTAAATGTTTTTTAGAAACAAGGTCTCACTGTGTTGTCCCAGCTGGTGTCAAACTCCTGGGCTCAAGCAGTCCTCTCACCTCGGCTTCCCAAAGTGCTGGGATTACAGGCATGAGCCACTGTACCAAGCCAAAATTTTCTTTCACGTGCTTTTGTCTTAAGTTGATTTTAAAAAATATTTAAAATATCTTGATTTTGAACCTGTCACAAACTCACAGAATAGTTGCAAGTCTAGTATAAATAGACTTTTTCCCTGCTTAAGCCACTAGAGTTGAGGCCTGAGGTCCTACGATCACTGAGTACTTTAGAGTCTGCTTTCTTCATTCTCCTACACATACACAATACAACCATCAAAATAAGTAAATATAGTTGTATGCTGAAAAACATTGTTATGATAGTCCACGGGCCTCATTCAAATTCTAGTCATGCCAATAATATTCTTATAGGAAAAAGTGTACTAAATTTAGTTGCTATATATCTTTCTTGCAGGATTTTTTGCATTTATATTCACAGGTAAAATTGGTTTATATTTTCTTCTCCCCACTGGTTTGGTGTTAAGGACGAGATTTATATGATAAATCTGGTTGCTGCTCTTCTTTTTCAGGTTTTTGCATTTTTAATTCAATAAAAGGATTATTTGTTGCTCGATATTTGTAAAATTTGTTCATCAAACCATCTCAGCGTGTGTTTTTTTTTGTTTTGTTTTGTTTTTGGTGTGGTAAGAAAATTTGGTTTCCACAAAGTAGTAGTTTTTTATTTCATTGGTAATTTTCCCCTTTGCTACATTATTGATTTCTGTACTTTTCTTTATTACTTCCTTCATCTTAAGCATTATTTTGTTATTTTTTTCGCTTTCTTAGTAGAATACGCAGCTTACTTTAATCATTTCTCATTTAAAAAACTAAATGTATTTCCCTAAATTTACCTATTAGTACTGTTTGTTGCATCTCCTATATTTTGGACTACTCTTGTTGTTAGTAAGTTCGAAATATTTTATAATTTTCATTGTGATTAATATTGTATGTTACTTGGGAGGCCATTTATAAGACTCCAGACATATATTTATTAACATAAATAACTTTGTAGTTTTGATTTTAGCTTGAGTTTTGATTATATGATGTGGTCTATATTAATATTGATTCTTTTACATTTTTGAGAATTAGGTCCATGAAAGAGTGTGTGTTCTCTGACTTGGAGGTATCAGGTTGTATGTGCATGAGGTGGGTTGGGCGGAGAGAAAAACAGAGAAAGAGAGACATAGATCACTCATGATAATTTTGTTGCTCAAATCTTTACTATTTTTGTCCATAAAAGTCTCATTAAAACTCTCCATTTATTGGAGATTTGTCAATATCTCCTTGTGAGTCTGTCAGTTTTTGCTTGGTATCTTTCACACTTTTTTTTATTGTATTAAAAAAGTAGTGTTCTTCATTATCTCTACTAAAATTTATACTTTCTATTTTGTCTGATATTCATATTATATTCCAGATTTCTTTTGGCTGACATTTGTCTGGTATATCTCCTTTTGTAACCTTATTTTCAATCTTTCAATATGGTTATATGTATATCTCTTGGAAAAAATATGAGATTTTTTTCATTTAATTTGATTATATTTGTTCTTTAATGAGTGATTTTAATCTCTCTATACATTTACTGTGATTACTGATACACTTTTACTTATCTCTATAATTTCACTTGGTGTTTTTATGTTAACATCCATTTTCATAACCCCTTCCTCCCATTTCCTGCTTTCTGTTCTATATTCCCTCTTTTCCTACACAGATTTGAAAACTATAGATTTTATATTTAAAAAATTTATTATGCTTTATGATGAACTGTATATTTTTACAATCGAGTCAATAATTGGTAATCATTCTCCTCCTGGCCAGGACAAAATGTTTATCCTTATCCCATAAATGCTTATCATCTCATTATGATTCTTTAGAATTTTAATTATCTTTTTCAGCAGAACATTTTGGTTATTTGTAGAATTGATAATCTATTATATATACTAATTAAAAAACAATTTTAGTACCCACTATTCCTTGATGCAATTTATGTATTCTCTCTGCTTTTGTTTTTCATTGTCTTCCCTCTTTAATTAGTTTAGATAGGTTGACAGTTATTTCCATAGGAACTTTAAACACCCTATCTTCTGGTATTGAGAAGTTTATTGTTCACCTAAATGTCAAACTTTATTGGTAAGCTTGGTAGCTCTTCAGATTTCATGTTTGTTTTTGATATTCTGCATCTTCATTATGATATAGATTGGTACAGATTCATTATTTATGTTGCATAGTATTCAAAGACCTTTTTCTATGAGGATCTATTTTTCTGGAAAGTTATCAGCAATTATGTCTTCAAATGGTGCTTTTCCATCATTCTCAACATTGTTTCTTTAATACTCTTAATCAGTGCCATTTGACAGAAATATAATATAATCCCTACATATGTCTTTTAAAATTTTCTGGTGATCACAATGAACAAAAAAACACATAAAATTAATTTCAATAATACTTTTTAACACAATATATCAAAATATAGTCATTTCACATGCAATCAGTAATTAATGAAATATTTCAATTTTTTAATAGAATGTGCTATTGACTGAATGTTTGTATCATTCCTGAGTTATATCTTGAAATCCTGACTCCCAAGGTGATGGAATTAGGAGGTGTAGGGTCTTTGAGGGTCATGATTAGATCATGAGGGAAAATCCTCTTGAATGGGATTAGGGCCTTTATAAAAAAAATGCTCAAGTGCATTCTTCTCTCTTTATCTACATAAAGACACAGCAAGAAGAGGGCCATTTATGAACCAGAAAGTGGAGCCTCACAAGACTCTCAATCTGCTGACACCTTAATTTTAGAATTCTCAGTCTCCATAATGGTGAGAAATAAATTTCTGTTGTCTATGAGACATCGGTCTATGGCATTTTTATTACAGCAGTCTGAATAGACTAAGACACAAAGTCAAAATCTGCTGTGTATTTTACACTTACAGCACACCTCAATGTGAATGTCAACTTTTCAACAGTTAAATTAAAATGTATTCTTCCAAAATCAGTAAAGCTGTGTTGAACAGAAAAACATTTTACAATGATCTAATTTTTAAACTTAAATAATTAAAATAAAAAAATTAATTTCACAGTTCAGTAGCTACATGGGGCCAGTATTGAAGAGCACAGTCTTAGATGAGTATTAGAGAAATTCACTCTAACTTTTTTCTTAACTCTTCATTCATAGTTTTGAAATCTCATTTTAACTGGATTTCTCTAACTGCAGTGTTGAGAATAGTGTAGAGGGAAGGAAGTGAAAGCTAGGAATTGAGTTATGCATCTATTGCAGTCAGCCTGGTAACAGATGTTTGGACCAAGGTCATAGGAAATTGGTTGGATTCTGGATAGATTTTTGAAGTTGAATATAATTTTCGAATGGATTGAATATGAGCTGTTAAAAAGACAGTCAAGAGTGACTTCAAAGTTTGAGCTTTAGCTTCTGTAAAAATTGGAAGAACAAGTTTTAGGGGAAAGCTCATGATTTTTACTTTAGACATACTACTTTTGAGATGTTCATTAGATTTCCATGTGGAAATATTGGGTTAGGAGTTTGGATACACCACTCTGGAGTTCAGAGAAGATGTTCTCCCAGTCTAATGTGTCCTAATGCTTTCTGACCAACTCAGTTTACCCTAGATCATCCCTTGTAGGATCTTTTAGTCATGTTGATGTTTCTCTGTAATATAAAACTATATCTATCTTATGACCTAAAACCTCATGTAATCCAGCTATATACAACACATAGATAATCTTTTAAAAATCCATGTTCGGTAGGGCGCGGTGGCTTACATCGGTAATCCCAGTGCTTTGGGAGGCCAAGGTGGGCAGATCACGAGGTCAAGAGATTAAGACCATCCTGGCCCACATGGTGAAACCCTGTCTCTACTAAAGATACAAAAATTAACTGGGCATGGTGGCACATGCCTGTAGTCCCAGCTACTCGAGAGCCTGAGGCGGGAGAATCACTTGAACCCAGGAGGTGGAGGTTGCAGTGAGCTGAGATCACACCACTGCACTCCAGCCTGGTGACACAGTGAGACTTGGTCTCAAAAAAAAAAAAGAAAAAATCTGTGTTTGTCAATACACTAACATGTTATATATTATAAACTTAAGATGGCACAATTAAATTTTGAATAGAGATTTCTGAAGGCAGTACTCTAAAAATGTGGGACAATAGTAATGACGGTGTGGCTTACTATAACAAGAGATATTTATAAACAGTGAAAGTCTTTGTGTCCTTAAATCTTTCTAGATAAACAGCTATATTTTTTTAAAAAATATACTAATTTTTAAAGCAGTTTTAGGTACATAGCCAACTGAACAAAAGGCGTAGAGATTCTTCATATACCCTTGGCCTGAAACAGTCCCAGTTACCATGTACTGGAGTGATAAATTTGCTACAATCGATGAGCCTACATTGACCCATTATTATTGCTCAAAGACCATAGTTTACATTAGGGTTCATTCTTGGTGTTTTACCTTCTATGTGCTTGGACAAATGTATAATGATGTCTGTGCAACATTATAGTATCACACAGCACTTTCATTGCCCTAAAATGTCATCTGTGCACAGCCGATTCATTCCCCCTTTCCCCTAACACCTGGCAACCAGTGTTTTTTTAGCTTTTAGGTTTGACTTTTGCAGAATGTCAAATAGTTGGAATCATACAGTATGTAGCCTTTTCAGATTGTTTCTTTTTTCACTTGGTAATATGCATTTAAAATTCCTCCATGTCTTTGGCTTGATAGCTCATTTCTTTTTAGCTCTGAATAATTTTCTCTTGTCTGGAAGTACCACAGTTTATCCATTCACCTACTGAAGGACAGCTTGGTTTCTTCCAAGTTTTATCAATTATAAATAAAGTTGCTACAAACATCTATGTGCAGGGTTTTTTTTTTGTGGGGACATAAGTTTTCAACTCATTTGGGTAAATACCAAGGGGCACTATTGCTGGGTCATATGGTAGAACAGGTCTAGTTTTGCAAGAAACTACAAACTGTCTTCCAAAGTGGCTACACCATTTTGCATTCCCACCAGCAATGAATGAGAGATTTTCTGTTGCCCTATGTTCTTGTCAGTACTTGGTTTGTCAGCATTCTGAATTTTGGCCATTCAAATACCGTAAGTATGTAGTGGCATATTATTATTATTATTATTATTATTATTATTATTATTATTATTATTATTTTGAGACGGAGTTTCGCTCTTGTTGCCCAGTCTGGAGTGCAATGATGTGATCTCAGCTCACCGCAACCTCTGTCTCCCGAGTTCAAGTGATTCTCTTTCTTCAGCCTCTCGAGTAGCTGGGATTACAGGCATGTGCCACCTTGCCAGGCTAATTTTGTATTTTTAGTAGAGACAGGGTTTCTCCATGTTGGTCAGGCTGGTCTTGAACTCCCGACCTCAGGTGATCCGCCTCCCTTGGCCTCCCAAAGTGCTGGGATTACAGGCGTGAGCCACCATGCCTGGCCAGCTTCTTATTTTAATTTCCATTTCCCTACTGACAGATGATGTGGAGAAGTTTTTCATATGCTTATTTGACATTCGTACATCTTCTTTGGTGAGGTGTCTGTTAAGGTGTAGGCCAGTTTTTGAAATTGAGTTTGCTTTCTTGTTGAATTTTAAGAGTTCTCTGTATAGTCCTTTATTATCCAATTTTATAATATTATAAAATATTATGCATATTTTATCCCATTTTGTGACTTTTCTTATTCTCTTGACAGTGTCTTTCACAGAACAGAAAAATTTAATTTCAAAGAGGTTCAGCTTATCAATTCTTCATTTCATGGATTGTGCCTTTTGTGTTATATCTAAAAAGTTATCACCAAACGCTAGATCATCTGTATTTTTTACCTCTATTATCTTCTAGGATTTTTATAGTTCTGTATTTTACATTTAGGTCTGTGACACGTTCTGAGTTAATTTTTAGGAAGGGTGTAAAGTCTGTGTCTAGCCGTATTTTTTTTTTTTTTACATGTGGATGTACACTTGTTCCAGCACCATTTGTTAATTACTTTTTCTTGATAATGTTGCCTTTGTTCTTTTGTAATTGCTAACTTCTTGATGGGTTATTCCAATGTAAAAGAGTATGATTTATAACTCTTGAAAGTGTTAAGATGGCAAATATTCTCTAACGCAGCAGGAAACATAAGACTTTCCTTACCATATGCTAGGGGAAACTATCTTAGTGGGGAAAAAAAGGGAATAGTGAATTAGAGCACACTAATTAATCATGCCTTTGCACAGACAGATTGTTGTGTTATATTCCTTAGAGCCTTAGACTGTTTCATTGCAAAGCTGCATAAGTTTCTTTTTACAAGACTAGCCGATAGCACTACAAGTCTGTTTCCTGAGATATTGCTTTTGATGATAGCTAGCACGGCCTTGTCAGAATGGGTATCTTTGGATACCAGCGAGAATGATGGAGATTTAATTTAATGTAATCATTCTGTTCTCTAGCAGGTATAAATTGAATGCAGTAATATCTGGCATCCTCAGGGCTCATTTCTATAAATTGGCCTGAGAAATACTGTACTAGGAAAAAAATGAAAAATACATATTAATACCTAGCGAGCTAAAAATATATCAGCCAGTTTTAACTGTTAACAAAAAACCCTAGGTATCCCAGAAGCTACTGAAATTTTGCAAGGCAAAGTGGATGTTAAAAAGATATTGGAATAGGATAAATTAGATGAAAAAGGCATGCTAAAGACTTGAGAATTGCTACCTCTCCTAATACAGTGCTATAGTAGGTTGACAATTTTCTATAGTTTGATACTTGTAGTTAAAGTACAAACTAAGCTGCTATAATAGAGGCCTAAAATGGAGGAGCTTAAATAGAATAGATTTTTGATTCATTTTTATATAACCTTTCTGTTCCATGAAGCTACCCAGGGACAGATGGAATGTTCACCTTTTTCATCCTCAACATGTGGCTTCCATCTCTAGAAGGTGGCAACTCCAGTTGCCCTCATACACCTGTGAATAAGAGGGAAAGAAAGGAAAGGAAGTGGAGATCCAGTAAATACCATGGAAATGTACATATTCCTGCTGCTCACGTTCCCTTGAGAAGAATTTGGTTACAATGCCACATCTAAACGCAAGTGAGGTCAAGGAAATGTAGTCTAGCTGGGTAGCTTGTGTCTGCTCAGACATGACTGTGGGAGTGGGAGTGATTCGTGAACAAGAGGAGGAAGAAAAATGGTATGGGGGTTCACTTGTTCGTGTCTGTTATGGTGTTAGTACAGGATTTAGGATTTAAGAAAAATATATACACACACTCATACATATATATAATTTGAGGGCTTGTTTCTATAGATTATAAGTAAAAGGATGTAAGTTACTAATCTTTAGAGATAATTTAACTCTTTAAGGAAAGTAGAAAATATTGATATAGAGCTCGAGGTGGTGTTAAAAAAAAAAAAAAAAAAAAACAGAAAGAGATAAATTACTCCCTTTTCCTCCTGATTTCTGTTTTCCATATTTACTCCTCCCTGTGGCACAATGCAGAAACAAAACTAGGTCAGTAAAAATGTTTCCATGGTATCTGAATTTTCTCTATTAAAACTAAAATACACCTTTGATGATCAGGATATCACCTACTTTAAGTAAAACAGTGTCAGATTTAAATTTGCTGACATATTGGCAGAGGAAACATAATAATTAATTATTTTATATATATTTATATATAATATATATATAATCCATTTTGTTGGATCAACTAAGTATCTCCACCTATGATCTATGTATGTTTTAAGATAATCAATTTTCCTCAGGCTATACATATCTGAGTCACAAAAGAGTATTTCTCTGGTTCATCTTCTACCTACTTTTGTTTGTTTGTTTTTTTTTTGTTTTTGTTTTTGCATCACCTATCTACCTCAATTTTTTTTTCCAGATGATTCTAGGAGTTTCTGAAGCATTGCCAGTACATCAACACCTTTATTTCATGGAAATTTTTAAAGCTTTTACTCTCTTAAGGGATAGTTTCTGTCCTTTTAGACCTAGTCTATACGTGGCACCAACTACTTTCTTCCTTTTAAGCTAAGATTTTTAGTGGCAAGTACATCTTTTATAGACAAACATTAAGGAGAGACAGACTGTAAGACCCTAGAGGCTCATTTTCTCTCCTTTTCTAACAACTTAACAAAGAGCTGGCTCAGCAGGTCAGAGTTAGCTTAACTGATAAACAGGCTGATGATAACAGCTACTAACCTCCAAAGACTGTTTCTAACAAGCCCTATTTTGCATCAGAAAGCTTGTTGAAATGTGCTGGTCTAGACATGTCCTGCTCCTATAATTAAGTAGTGCATTACTGTGGTAGGTCTCTCAAGGAGACTTTTTCATGGTGTTTCCTTTCAATTATGCCTGCCCTAAGTACAGCTCAATATGGGACCTCAATGGCTCAGGGGATCAAGTATGCTCTACTAGTTTGCTGTTTGTAAGGTTTTCCCCAGTAAGACCCTCTTTGATATTTGCACAAATATTTGATATTTGTTTTTAAGACCCTTTGTGTGATCATCATCAAAATAGGCACTATACCACCAATGCCCATTAAAGACACCATCAATTTTCCAGGGCACTGCAATCTACTGGAGAAGATCCTAAAAGCACATCTTACTGTGGCTGATGCTCTTTCATCCCAAAGAATGTTATTCATGTCCCAGGAAACCTGCTGCTGCTAATGCCTTCTACATGGAGTGTCCACTGAAACTGTGGAGGGAATGCACATTAAGTTTTTAGTCATTCCGGTTTTTTAAGAGCCATTTACCCAGGAACACTAGGTGTGTTTCTAGGGGATTACCAGAGGATAATCTGATGTATAAGCCATGTGGTGCTCAAAATTCATCCTCCCTTTTTGGATGAATTCTTCAACTGAAGTTGTGTATCTCTTTTTATCCTAGACTGACAACTGAAGTTGTGTATTTCTTTTTATCCTAGACTGACTTTCCAGAAAGCATCACGGATCCCTGTGAGGCTGTCCCACCAGACTTGTAGGCTTGGCTTTCCTTAAATCCTAGGGTCCATAGAGCCTCCACCTTAGGCTTAATTTCTGATATGTCCAACCAACCCCATATGGTTGCTCCACTGTCTCCTGAAATGTAACACAAGATCAAAGTCATGCTCCATCATTGCCCTAGTCATGAACTCTCTCTCCCTCCCAAGTTCTCTTCTAAAGTAAAGGCTGGACCAAAAATCTGGTCAAGTTCCTTGATTCTACTCTGTTCTCTCACCAAACCCATCTAAGCTTATCTTCTAAATATCTCTTAAATCCCTTCCCATAGCCTCAGCCCTGCTTACTACTATCCGTATTCAGAGAACACAGTCTTTCAGATGGGTCACTACCACAGCCCCTTCAAAGTTCTTCCTGCCTTTAGTCTGTCAGCCTTCAATCCATTCTTTGAGAAGCAAGCCAAGTTACCTGTAGCACAAATCTGATCACATCACTCACTTGTTTAGAATTCAGGGTTTACCTTATTCTTAAATCCTGAAATTAACTTTTGTGTGTGTGTGTGTGTTGTTTTTTTTTTTTTAAACAGAGTCTTGCTCTGTCATCCAGGCTGGAGTGCAGTGGCAAGATCTTGGCTCACTGCAACCTCTGCCTCCCGAGTTCAAATAATTTTCCTGCCTCAGCCTCCCAAGTAGCTGGGACTACAGGCACCCACCACCACACCCTGCTAATTTTTGTATTTTTAGTAGAGATGGCGTTTTGCCATGTTAGCCAGGTTGGTCTCGAACTCCTGACCTCAGGTGATCCACCCCCTTGGCCTCCCAAAGTGCTGGGATTACAGGCATAAGCCACCACACTTGGCCCCCAAATTGTTCACATAGCTCATAAGGTCATGTGTGGCCAGGCTCCTACTTACTTCTCTAGCCTCACTATGGGTTAATCTATTCAAGGCAGGGTCAGGAAATTGAGTAGATTTTAAGGGAGAGGAGAAATGACATTTTCCTGAGAAGTTGTTCTGAAATGACCTTGTCCAGAAAGACGTGAATTCAGATGTGTGGGGAGAAAAATAAGGAACTGAGGAAAATCTTTAAGAAAATATTCCTTAAACCAGATAAGTTAGCATATTCAATTCTAATTTGTTACTATGATTGCTAACCGGTATAGATTTTCTCAAGAAATCTTCACACCACTAGTCAAGTAGTTTGAGTGTTTTATGTCTGGTCTCTGTTGGAGAGAGGAATATAAAATAAACGTGTTACATTTTTTATTATTAAAGAATTTTTAAAAGTATGAAAGGTGGGATATGGCCCTGAGATTGAAGATAGCTTTGTAAGTGTAAGCCCAATACTGCAGAAGTGGCTCCAAAAACAAATGACATAAAGCAGGAACACTTTAGTAATGGAGCTACTTGCATATTCTAATTTTCTCTCACTTCTCTTTCAGCCCTGGGAATATTCTTTGTTTTCAGGGAGTTTGCTTGGAGAGTCTGGTGGACAGAATACTTGCCCCCCGCCAGAAAAATCATTGTCTTTTTACTGGATTAAGAAAATGTGGTACATATACACCATGGAATACTATGCAGCCATAAAAATGATGAGTTCATGTCCTTTGTAGGGACATGGATGAAGCTGGAAACCATCATTCTTAGCAAACTATCGCAAGGACAAAAAACCAAACACTGCATGTTCTCACTCATAGGTGGGAATTGAACAATGAGAACACTTGGACACAGGAAGGGGAACATCACATACCGAGACCTGTTGTGGGGTGGGGTGATGGGGGAGGGATAGCATTAGGAGATATACCTAATGTAAATGATGAGTTAATGGGTGCAGCACACCAACAGGGCACATGTATACATATGTAACAAACCTGCATGTTGTGCACATGTACCCTAAAACTTATATATATATATACACATGTATATATATATATGTATGTGTGTGTGTGTGTGTGTATATATATATATATACGTGTGTGTGTACGAAAAATCATTGTCTTTTAGCTGTCAGTAGGATTTCTCTTGAACTGACAAAGAGCTCTAAGGTGAAAGATGGAGGAATGGGAGGTTAGCCAAACCAACTCCATTGAAATGAAAAATGACAGATCTGTTGGTCAGACTGATGTCAGATGACTTTTCTTAGGGCCATGAGTGTAGGAAGAAAAAGGACTTGGCAGTGCTATTTCTCACCTTTCTTTGGTTGCAGGCTAATGGAGTGAAAATTCTAAGAGTGAAGATAACTTTCTCTTCCTCAATAGCCAAAATGAAGGCTAGAGGTAGATCCATAGTGGAGGATGTGTTTTGATTATACATAGACAATTTCCCCTCCTGTCTCAGGTCTCATTACATATACTGTTCTCAACTTTTCTCATTCAGTCATTTATTCAAGAACTGGGAAAACTCATTTATGATAATGATGCCTAGACTTTTCTCCTCTACTCTAGGCAAACATGAGCCACCAGCTAGACATTTCCCTTCGAATGGGCCTTGTCCGTTCATTTGAGGCTCCAGATGTGCAAACTGACCTATTCATTTCCCATCCAATCCCTATTCTAAGCACCTTTCCTTCCTATAGGCCCTTTATTGGGGAAACTTTTCTAATTAAAAAATCTGTTATTCATTCTGCTTAGCCCCTGCTATTCCACCTCCTAAGTATCCTTTCTACTGTTCTTGATTTCTGGTCTCCAATTGCCAATGCTGCAGTTTAGGGCATCACTTTCTCTCTAGTTTTCTATGTAAACATATTCAGTTAAACAACAAAATAATTTTATTTATTAACACTGTGTGCTTTTGTTTCGGGAATTCTGGGGACAAAGGGGATCAGAGCTGGAGGGAGGGGATTGATCGGGAGGGTCACAGGAACATTGAACTTGAGGGTGGGGTGGAATTGGCCCTGGAAGAAGATCAGCCATCAGAGATCAAGGCCAGGAACTAGGTTTCTCACTTCCTACTATATTTTTTGTCCATGGTATAGTATACCTGTCATATGGTGAGTGGTCAGTAAATATTTCTTGATTGAGTTAATAAATCAATGAATAAAGGGTAAAAAATTAGGAATGTCATTTTACTATAGGAGATCTTATAGTAAAACTAAATTCCAATATTTCAGGCTTGGTTAGTGTTCCAGTTTTCAATTAATTGCCTCTGAGCTTCAAATCCAGTATTCTTTGCCCTGCTTGGAGATACTGAAACTGAACTTTGTACATTGTTCTTGCCAGCAAGCACACTATTACTATTGTAAATAGAGGCCACTTGAGGTACACTGTAGGAGGAAGGGGCTTCTTGTACTGGTATGGAGTGCTTTTTCTTTCTGGATCATTCCACATGTGACTGTAAGTGACATTCACCCCCTGGGTGAGTCTTGTCAGCACCCCATGTGCTGGCTTCCCAGAGAGCTTCATGTGCATCCCAGAGGGTGACTTCTTTGCAAATCTTACCAGCACCTCAGTGAGTGGCTTCCCAGTGAGTTTTCAGTCTTCTCTGGCACTCCACCTGGCTTCCCAGTGGGTCTTACTAATGTCCTAGTGGACAGCTTCTTGGTGAATCTTGCCAGTACCCCAGTTGCCAGCTCCATCCTGGGGTACCCCAGCAAACTTCTCTGTCATCCAATGGACACATCTACACCCTCTCCAATGAGGCCTAAATCTCAGTCACGGGGAAGGCCCTCTTCCCAGTTTGATCCTTCTTTGGGTGCTCTGCCTCCACCCTAGAGTGGTGGCTGCTCTCTACATCTGCTATTTCTGTAAATTTTAGAGTTCTCTTTACCCCTCTGAGGAGTTAATATTCTGTTATTAGTTCATTTTTTTTATATTGAAATTTTCCTGTTCAAATTACTAATATGATGTCTCTTTCCTGTTATAGCTAGAGAGGGAGGATCTCCCATTGAGGAAGGTTACCTGTACCCCATAGTCTTGGATGAAATGTATTTTTTATGTGGATTTTCTTCCTATCACTGTGGTTGCCATCATACCAGCCTCAAGGAAACAGAGCTCCATCAGTGAAGACTAAGTTCAGATTTCGCTGATGGGAGGGACAAGTCTTTCATATGGCTTGGCTCATTCTTCATTGATTACAGAAGAGAGGATATATAATCTCTAAATAAGTAGTTGGAGCCTCATTCCCCTAAAACTGGGATGGAGCTAAAATAGAGAGGCATCATCATCTTTCCAATAAAGTCACTCTCTTCATGCATAGACTACTTAAACACCTAGAAAAGGAGTATGTCCTTATAGAAGCAAAATAGCATTAGCAATTTAAGAAGATAGAAAACAGTCACACTACTGCAGAACTTGCTGCAGGGGTTAAGTATAATTTAGCTGATAACAACCATTTTATGCATTTAATTTAGAAAGTGCTTACAGGAGACCAACTTTTAAGACTAAAATAATAGAAATGGACCTTGCTATGTCCTCTGAATCATCTGAAGCAATAATTAGGTCATGCTAATGAGAAAAACTCAGGATGGCACCAAAGCAATCAATAGTATGATGTACGCTGAATTACTTTATTAATCATCTAATGGAATTTGTTTCCTATGCAGACAAAGTTTAGAAAGGCTCTATTTTGTGTTACATTTTCCTGATGGCTTCTAAATTAAGCTTTATAGTGTGTCACAGCTGTCCACATCCTCACCATTATCGTTATCAGCAAACATTTAGTGCACACCCGCTGTGTACACAGCACTGTCAGATTCATTAAGAGGAAAGAGCAATAATTTTCTGCCCTTGAGACAGTAGAGGGGTAATTATTTACTCTGAGTACTTTAGTTCATTTACCAGTGAATGGGTAGGAGGTCTTGAAATTCAATGCTTCTACATTTTTGTACAATTTCATCATCATTAGAGCAATAACAACAACATTTCCGGATTTGGTCTTCTTTGTTCTAGATCATTAAATAAAACAATAATATATTGCACAAAAGTTAAAAAACCATATTGGTTACAGAGTAAAAATTGAAAGTTTCCCTTTAAAATACAGATGAATGTTTGTTTAGTCCTTGCTAATTGATATAATGCTGATTATGTGGCCAAGTCTGTTCTAAGCAATACTCAAATGCATGTGATACTTTGTAGAGGAGGAAACTAGAAAGGACACACAGTTAAGTGTCAGAGCCAGGATCCAAACTTAGGAGGTCTGGCACCAAAGGGCATACCCTCCACCACCATGCTATATGGCTTCTCTAAGACCTCAATTATTCCATATAATACTCCCAGAGGTTGTCACTGTCAACAAGGGATGTACATTCTTCTCCGCCCCAATCTATGCACTGAATTTTGTATGTACATACATATATATCTTTTAAATATATAAATGGGTAAAATATTTAATTTTTTTCATTAAAAAATGTCTTGACATACATCGAGTGCCACATAATGATGTTTCAGTTAACAGTGGTCTACATATACAATGGTAGTCACGTAAGATTATAGTGGAGCTGCCCCATAAAGGTATAACATTTTTATCTTTTATATCATATTTTTACTGTGCCTTTTATTTTATATATGTTTAGATACACAAATACTTACCATTGTATTATAATTGCCTACAATATTCAGTACAGTGACATGCTGTATGAGTTTGTAGCCTGGGAGCACTATGCCATACCATATAGCCTACAGCATATAGTAGGCTATACCATCTATTTGTGTAAGTACGTGCTGTGATGTTTGCACAATGACAAAAATCAACTAAGGACACGTTTGTTAGAATATACCCCTGTCAAGTGACACATGACTGCATTGCCAAATATGTGTTCAAGTCATGGGTGTGTGAATATGTATATATTTTTAATATTCTATAATTGAGATGTATTATTTGGACATTCTAAAATTAGTGGACATTTTAGATATTTCCAATTTTTTGCTGTCATATATAATACTGCATTGAACATCCTTTTGCACGTATATTTGTGCTTATGTAGAATTCTGGGGAAAGATTCCTAGTAGTGAACTTGTTAGGTCAAAACTTTTGTATGGCAATGTTTTTAATTCTTATTTCCACCACCTAAAATACTATATTTTGCTGACATACAATACAGTTATGACACCATCAACATATGTGTTGGCCAATATTTCAGATATCTAAGCTTCTTTTTGCTAAATTATATTTGTGTCAGATTACAAATGAGAGAGAACAATGACTAATTTTTTCTTTGTTTAGTGCACATATCAGTGTATTGCAAAATCACCTTCTTAATAAAGTTTGTTTGATACCTTTAATGACATTTTACATAAAGCAAAGATCCTACCTGTCCTTAATTAATTTTCAGTCTATTTAGCAAGATCCCCACTGATAACAGAATCCAGGTGAATTTGTTGTAAGAATTCAGGGAGTCACCTTGGACTTCCTGATAAGTGGTAAATCTAAACTTACCACCTCTTGGCCAGAAATTTATTGGTTTTGTGACATACACTTGTGGCTGCCGTATATGAGGCAGTTTGGTTTTAGGTAAAACAAATAATTTGGAATTCATACAAAACTTTTTCTTTTTAGCACAAATGTTTCATAGGAAAGACTGATGACAATAAATTGTGAAGGTATTATGGGTCTTCACCAGTGAAAGTATTTCTATGGAATTTTTGAGTCTGCTGCATTCATTCCTTCTCCCATTCTCTTCTCCATGTTTCTGATATTTATATAGTCAGAAACCAACTATGTGAATATCTAGTACTAACCATACTTTAATATCAAATCTTTATCAGAATTGCTGGGGGGTCATCAAATTTGGTAGGGAACATCAAAGCCTTGGTGCTCTTTGCTTATGCAGCTTGTTGCATTATTAATATGTGTCACCTGAAATTTTCTAACATATATATAACCTTTGGAAACGAATTTAAATCCCTATTATAGCTAACATCATGCTTCAAATTTCTAAAATTCAATAATTCCTTTGAAGTAGTTGAGAATGATAAAGAAAATTAATAGGCTTTCTCTCTTATTAGAAAGAATAGACTGTGTCAAGAAGGAAGCAAATGACAAATGAACAGCATGGATATTGCAAAAGTTCTTTTTGTTTCTTTAATTATTATTTTTGTCATACACTTAGTTTAAAGGTCAAATAAATTGGTAGTTTTATAAGAAAAAAATCCCAGAACCACCCCCACCCAAACACACGTATTTCTTCCTTTTCAGAAGCAATCCTTTCATCAATTTTCATATTTATTTTGAAATTAACCCCTATGTCCCTGAATAACATGCTTGATATGTCCTTTCATGATGTTCCTATCTTAGGCTGTGCGTACTGACCAGAATAAAATTTTCTCTTTGAAAAAGAAAAATTTCAACTCTGTTTTCTTTACTGTTACCACTGAATGGTAACTTTTTTACTTTCATCCTCCAAAATAATTTTATTTATATACATTTTATGTTAATTTTATATAAATATTTCATGTTTATATTTATATAACTGTGCAAATACAATTTATGGTATATGGATGTATTACCCATGCTAATTTTTTTTTCCTACACACAGCTTTTATTTCTTGGTATTTATTGTTTTGTTGTTGGCCTTGTTGCTGCTGCCAATTGTTTGGTGTACTATGTACTTTCCATGTACTTCTCAATAATTCAACCTCAATCTCGTTAGCATATGTCTTACTCATCTCTATACATTCCAATGTATCAGGTATGCTGTCAGTTTTATCTTTCCAAAGATATCTTTTCTCATATTGGAAGTCTAAAAATCCTGTATTTGAGAATAGAAGTCAGTTATTTATTTGCTTATTTATTTTTGCTGGAGGTGATGGATGTATAGACTTACTTATTATCAAATAGACTTTCAACCATTCTCCACTTTCAGAGGATGGTACCATCAATTTCTGAAAGTTTGGAAGATATGAAGATAGAATTTATTTGGGGTAGGTGGGTGGGGGGGTCTTTTAAATTCACTTATTTATTTTCTTTTGGTCCGAAATTTTGTTGCTATTCTCTTTTCTACAATCTTCACATCTTTTTTGAGTTTGTATATTTTAAAATTCCCTTTATTATTGTTTTAATGGGTTTGGGGGGGGAATAAAAGTAGATGCCTGTGTTCAATCATTATTTTTATTCAACAGCCCCTGAGATAGTTTCTTGTAATGAAAGAATTGACACCAACCTCAGTGGTTTGGGATCAGCTATTATTTTTATTTAGCTATTTTCAGATTATAGAACCTGAGAATGTGAGGATATAGAATAGCTACTGCTCTAAACAGCATCCAGTCAGGCTATATTTGTGGTGATCCTTTTCTTGCCTTCTTATCTGTTCCTAAAAAAGAAACCATAAAAAAATGAAGTTTGTAGCACTGAGTAATAGCAACAGAGGAAACAAGGAAAACATATTATGTCATCTGTGAACACTTCCAACACTTTATTTATATCACATCATAGTTCTAATCACATTGTAGAGAAAATTCTCTTACCATGTTTGCTTTCAGTTGAATGAGAGCTTCTCCAAGGACTTTCACTTCCAATTTTCCATCTCCTGAACCTTGCACACTACTCGGCAGGAGGTTAGAGCACATTGAACGTGTCAGGCCTTCTTGCTTTGCTATAAAGAAGTAACCAGAACAGAGTAATTTATAAAGAAAAGAGGTTTAATTGGATCATGGTTCTGCAGGTTGTACAGGAAGTGTGCTAGCATCTGCTTCTGGCTAGAGCCTCAGGGAACTTAGAATCATAGCAGAAGGCGAAGATGAACCAACATATCGCATAGGGAAAGCAGGAGCAAGAGAACAAGTCAGGGGTGCCACACACTTTTAAACAACCAGATCTCATATGAACTCAAAGTAAGAACTCATTTCTATCACAAGGACAGCATCAAGCTATTCATGAGGGATCCACCCCTATAACAAAACCACCTCCCACCAGGCTCCACCTTCAACACTGAGGATTGCATTGCAACATGAGATTTGGAGGGGACAAACATCCAAACTGTATCATTGAATAACGCTGAAGGAAAAAGATTGAATGGCAATCATTCCTACAAATATCACTTTCAGGGTTGTACCACTGTCATTTTTTAAGCAGCTGGTCAGTGCCCACTGATTTCGGCAGTGTCAACATATGCTGAAGTGCATTCACTTCATTTTAGCCGATTCATTCACTTCAAACTATTTAAAAACTGATGCAACTCACTGCATGGCTGGTTCAGATGTAACAATCATGATTTATTCTATGAATAATAAATGAATAGATGACATGATTCAATTAAGAATCTAGGATAAAATATTTTTGAAGAAGCAGTGAATGGAAGACAATTATCCAAATGTGACTTTGAATACCTGCTCAGTTTATAATTTTTCTTTCAAAGAAAGGAGTGGTTATTAGAAACGCAAAGCTACAGAAGAGACAATAGAAAAAAGGGTAAAGTGATTCAAAATAAAAAAAAAAACAAAGAAAATTTCTGAGTGGTAATGTACTTTAAAAAAAAAAATAAAATGGAAGAACAGAATTAGTGCTGCCAAAATGTACAAACTCTTTCTCCCCATTTTTTCTCCTTGTGTGTTCACAGAAGCTTTAAAAGTGAACAATATCTAAAACTTGGAATTACACCACAGTTTAATCTTGAGAAAAATTCATGAGGAAGGACATTTCTCCAGGTAGCTAAAATAAATGTTGGTGTTTGAGCTGGGAGCACTGATTACTCAGGGATTCAGCAAATGTATCTTAGACATATGGTGGATTCTTGGATAGGGGATACCACTGTGGATTCAATGTTAACCATTACTTTTGTTTTCAAGAAGTTTGGCATTTTCTAATGTGAGAAAAACAGACAATCAGTATGCAAATATACAGATAGATGTAATAAATTTAAGTATGTATTAAGGGGGAAAGGTGACAAAATTTTTCTGTCTCTTCTGCAGAGAAGAGCTCCTTGGGAAATTGTAGAGAGAGAACTTGGCAACATGTTTTTCTATTTATTCTTGTTTTACTTTTAACAGCTTTATTGAGATATACTTAAATACAAAATAATTCCCCCATTATAAATGTAAAATTTGATTATTTTAGAAAGTTACATACTTGTGCAACCTTCTCCACAATCAAGTTTTAGATCACTTCTCTCACAACTTAAAAAAATCCCTTGTCCTTGTTTATAATCAATTGCAACTTCCATTCCCAGGAAAACACTGATAGGTTTTCTTTTTATATAAATTTGACTTTTCTGGAAATTTTACAGAAATAGAACAATACAATATGTAGACTTGTGTATCCGCCTTCTTTCACTTAACATAATTTTCGAGGTTCATTCATGTGGTTGTATAATCAGGTTATTCCTTTTCACTGGTATTATTCCATTTCATAGTTATAGTGCATTGTATTTATCCATTCAAAAATTAATAAATATTTGGATTTGTTCTGGTTTTGGCTATTGTGAATAATGCAGTTATGAACATTTATGCACATACCTTTGTATGGACATTTTTTTTTTGCTCTTCTGCAGATACCTTGTAATGGAATTGCTTATTTGTAACTATCAAATTGTTTTTCAAAGGAACTGTACCATTTTACATTACCATAAAAATGTTTGATAGTTCTAGTTTTTTTTCACATCTGTATTAAGTTCCTGCTACTATTGTAACAAACTACCACAGGTGTAGTGGCATAAAAAATACAAATATATTATCTTAGAATTCTGGGTGTCAGCAGTTAAAATGGGTCTTTGGGGGCTAATCAAGGTGCTGGCAAAGCTGCCTTCTTTCCAGAAGCTCCAGTGGAAAAATGATTTTGCCTTTGCCAGCTTCTAGCAGCTGCCAGCATTCCTTGACTCCTGACCCCACATCAGTCCAGCTTTTGTTTCCGTCATCCCATGTGATGATAACATGTAAGTTGCTAGGGATTACACATGGACATCTTGGAAGGTGATTCATTATTCTGCTGACCAAAACATCCTTGC
The DNA here is from genome assembly GCF_006542625.1 of Nomascus leucogenys. NCBI lineage: Eukaryota > Metazoa > Chordata > Mammalia > Primates > Hylobatidae > Nomascus > Nomascus leucogenys. The sequence continues at coordinate 70,809,815 of NC_044393.1, forward strand.
CAATATTTGGTTTTGTCATTATCTTTTGTTATATCCATTCTCTGATTTCGTTGTGGTTTTAATTTTTATTTCCCAAATGATTAATGATGTTAAACATATTTGTATGTGCTTGTTAGCCATTTGTATATTTTCCTTTGTAAAATATTTATTAAAATATCTTGTCAAGTTTGGTTGTCTTCTTTGTCTTGTTGTTAAGCAGTAAGAGTTCCTTATATATTTTAGCCACAAATCTTTTATTAAATATGTGATTTTCAAATATTTCCTTCTACTTTCTTACTTGCCTTTTAATTTTGTTATTGGGTCTTTAGAATAGCAAATGTTTTAATTTTGTTAAAATCTGATCAAATTTGTCTTCTATGGAGCATGTTTTTTATGTCCTATCTAAAAAGGTTTTTATTTTATTTTATTTTAGGTTCGGGGGTAATATGCAGGTTTGTAATATATGTAAATTGTGTGTCACCAGGGTTTGATGTACAGATGGTAATAAGCATAGTACCCAACAGGTAGTTTTTGATCCTCACCATCCTCCCACCCTCCACCCTCAAGAAGGCCACATGTCAATGTTTCTTCCCACTTACATATGAGAACATGTGGTATTTGATTTTCTGTTGCTGTGCTAGTACACTTAGGATAATGGCCTTCTACTCCATCCATGTTGCTGCAAAGGACCTGATGTTCTTTTTTATGGTTGTGTAGTATTCCATGGTGTATATGTACCACATTTTCTTTATCCAGTCTACCATTGATGGGCATTTAGGTTGATTCCATGTCTTTGCTATTGTGAATAGTACTGTGATGAACATAAATGTGCATGTGTCTTTATGGTAGAATGATTTATATTCCTTTGTGTGTATATCTGATAATGGAATTGCTGGGATGAATGGTAACTCTGCTTTGAGTTATTTAAGAAATTACCAAACTGTTTTCCACAGTGGTTGAACTAATTTACATTCCCATCAACATTGTATAAGTATTCCCTTTTCTCTGTAACCTTGCCAGCATCTGCTATTTTTTGACATTTTAATAATAGCCATTCTGACTGATGTGAGATGCTACCTCATTGTGGTTTTGATTTTCATTTCTCTAATGATTAAGGATATTCAGAATGTTTTCATATGCCTGTTGGCTGTGTGTATGTCTTCTTTTGAGAAGTGTCTTAATGTACTTTGCCCAATTTTAATGGAGTGGTTTGTTTTTGCTTGTATACTTGTTTAAGTTTCTTATAGATGCTGGAAATTAGACCTTTGTTGGATGCATAGTTTGTAAATATTTTCTCCCATTCTGTAGAGTGTGTGTTAACTCTGTTGATAACACAGAGTTTTGCTGTGCAGAAGCTCTTTAGTTTATTTGGGTAAATTTTTATTTTCTTTGCAATTGCTTTTGGCATCTTCACCATGAAATCTTTGACAGGACTATGTCCTAATGGTATTTCCTAGGTTATCTTCCAGAGTTTTTATAGTTTTAGGTTTTACATTTAAGTCTTTAATCCATCTTGTGTTGATTTTCGTAGATGGTGTAAGGAAGGGATTCAGTTTCAGTCTTCTGCATATGGGTCGCTAGTTGTCCCAGCACCATTTATGAAATAGAAAGTACTTTCCCAGCCAGGCATGGCAGCTCAGGCCTGTAATGCCCGTACTTTGGGAGGCTGAGGTAGGTGGATCACCTGAGATTAGGAATTCAAGACCAGCCTGGCCGACATGGTGAGACCCTGTCTCTACTAAAAATACAAAAAAAAAATAGCCAGGTGTGGTGGGGGCACTTGTACTCCCAGCTACTCAGGAGGCTGAGACAGGAGAATCGCTTGAACCCAGGAAGTGGAGGTTGCAGTGACCCAATATCACACCACTGCACTCCAGCCTGGGTGACAAAGTCAGAATCTGTCTCAAAAAAAAAAGGAAAGCCCTTTCCCTCATTGATTTTGTTGAATTTATCAAAAATCAGAAAATCAGATGGTTGTAGGATTGTGGCATTATCTCTGGGCTCTCTATTCTGTTCCATTGGTCTATTTTTACATTTGTTTTGTAACAATACCATGCTGTTTTGGTTACTGTAGCCTGGTAGTATAATTTGAAGTATGCCTCTAGCAACGTGATGCCTCTAGCTTTGTTGTTTTTACTTAGGATTATTCTGGCTGTTGTATTAGTCAGGGTTATCTAGAGGAACAGAACTAATAGGATAATATATATATATAAATATATAATAAATATATATAAATATATAATATATGTATAATATCTTTATAAAAATATATTATATATTTGTATATGAATATAAATATATCTTATATTTTATATATCTTATATATTTGTATATAATATATAAACATATAAGATATATTTATATTTTTATATATTTTATATATATTATCCTGTTAGTTATAAACTTCTACAGCCTGCTTGAATTCCTTCCCTGAAAGTAGGCTTTTCTTTTCTACCACATGGTCAGGCTGCAAATTTTCCAAACTTTTATATTCTGCTTTCCTTTTAAATATAAGTTCTAGTTTCAGTTCACTTTTTTACTTATGCACAGGGGCATAGGCTGTTAGAAGCAGCCAGGTTATTTCTTGAACACTTCACTGCTTAGAAATTTCTTCTGCCACATACCCTAAATTATCACCCTCAAGTTCAAAGTTCTACAGATCCCTCAAGCAGGGGCACAATACAGCCAGGTTATTTGCTAAAGCACAGCAAAAGAGACATTTACTCCAGTTCCCAATAAGTTCCTCATGTCCATATGAGACATCTTCAGCCCAGGCTTCATTGTCCATATCATTATCAGCATTTTGGTCACAACAATATAACAAGTCACTAGGAAATTCAAAATTTTCCCTCATCTTCCCATCTTCTTCTGAGCCCTCCATACTCTTCTACCCTCTGCACATTACCTGGTTCCAGGGTTGCATCCACATTTTCAGGTATCTTTACAACAATGCTGCACACCCAGTACCAATTTTCTGTAATAGTCCATTCTCACATTGCTATACAGAAATACCTGAGACTGGGTAATTTATAAGGAGAAGAGGTTTAATTAGCTCACAGTTCTGCAGGAGGTACAAGAAACAACATGTTGGCCATCTGCTCAGCTTCTGGGGAGGCCTCAGGAAACTTACAATCATGGCAGAAGGCAAAAGGGAAGCAGGCTTATCTTACATGGCCAGAGCAGAAACAAGTTTGCAGGGAGGTACCACATCTCATGGCCAGATCTCATGAGAACTCACTATTGTGATGACATCACCAAGAGGGAGGATTATGTTAAGCCATGAGAAACTGCCCCCATGATCCATTCACTTCCTATCAGGCCTGACTTCCTGCCTTGGGGATTACGTTTAAACATGAGATTTGGACGGGAACAGAGATCCAAACCATATCAATACTGCTCAAAAAAAAAAAAAATTAGAGATGATACAAAACGGAAAAACATTCTATGCTCATGGATAAGAAGGAAGAATTAATATTGTTAAAATGGCCATATTGCCCAAGGCAATTTACAGATTCAATGCTATTCCTATTAAGCTACCAATGAGATTCTTTACAGAATTAGAAAAAACTATTTTAAAATTCATATGGAACAAAAAAGAGCCTGAATAGCTGTGATGGTTAATACTGAGTGTCAACTTGGTTGGATTGAAGGATGAAAAGTACTGATCCCGGGTGTGTCTGTTAGGGTGCTGACAAAGGAGATTAACATTTGAGTCAGTGGGCTGGGAAAGGCAGACCCACCCTTAATCTGGGTGGGTACCATCTAATCAGCTGCAAGAGTGGCTAGGATATAAAGCAGGCAGAAAAATGTGAAAAGGCTACACTGGCTTAGCATCCCAGGCTGTATCTTTCTCCTGTGCTGGGTGCTTCCTGCCTTCAAACATCAGATTCCAAGTTCTTCAGTTTTGGGACTTGAACTGGCTTCCTTGCTCCTCAGCTTGCAGATGGCCTATTGTGGGACCTTGTGATTGTGTGAGTTAATACTCCTTAATAAGCTCCCCTTTATATATATCTATATATAGATATATTTATAGATAGATATACAAAGATATATCTTTATATTTATATCATATATATAACTAAAAGGAAGGCCAGGGCTAATAGCCAAGATAATGGGGAGAAAGCCTCAAAGGCATTTCAGAGACCTTCTCAGCAGCACCTCCCTCCACAGGCCCAAAGGCCTGAACTGTTTCCTGGGCCAAGCTTAGGACCAAACTACCCTGCACAGCCTTAGAACACTGCTCCTTGCATTCCAGCCACTCCAACTTCAACCATGGCTAAAAGGGATCCGGTTACATGTCAGGTCACTGCCTCAAAGAATGTAAGCCATAAGCCTTATCAGCTTCCACATGGTGTTCAGCCTGTGGGTACACATAATGTAAGAGTTAAGGCTTGAGAGCCTCTTCCTAGATTTCAGAGAATGTTTGAGAAAGCCTGGATGTCCAGGCAGAAGCCTGCTGCAGGGGTGAAGCCCTCACAGAGAACCTCTATTAGTACAGTGCAGAGGGGAAATATGAGGATGAAGCCCACACACAGAGTTTCTACTGGGGCACTGCCTAGTGGAACTGTGTGAGAAGAGGGCCATAATCCTCCAGAGCCCAGCATGGAAGATCCACTAGCAGCTTGCACCATTAGCCTGGAAAAGCTGGTGGCACTAAATGCCAGTCCATGAGAGCTGTCGCAGGCACTGATCCCTGCAAAGCCACAGGGCAGAGCTGCCCAAGGCTTTAGGGGTCCATCCCTTGCATCAGTGTGCCCTGAATGTGAGAAATTGAGTGAAAGGAGATTATTTTGGAGCTTTAAGATTTAATGACTGTTCTGCTGGGTTTCAGACTTTTATGGAAGCATAGCCCCTTTCTTTTGGCCAATTTCTCCCATTTAGAATGGGAGAATTTACCTAATGCCTATACCCTTATTGTATCTTGGAAATAACAAACTTGTTTTTAATTTTGCTGGCTCATAGGCAGAAGTGAATAGCCTTGTCTCAGATGAGACTTCGGACTGTAGACTTTTCAGTTAATTCTAGAATGAGTCAAGACCTTGGGGAACTGTTGGGAAGCCGGGATTGTAATTCAGGAGGGATCAGGGTAGGATGATATGGTTTGGCTCTGTGTCCTCACCCAAATCTCATTTTGAAATGCAATCTGCAATGTTAGAGTTGGGGCCTGGTAGGAATTGATTGGATCATGGAGGTGATTTCTCATGGTTTGGCACCATTAATCTTTGGTGCTATCATTGTGATAGTGAGTTCTCATGAGATCTTGTCATTTAAAAGTGTGTGGCACCTCCCCCTACCCCTTGCTCCTGCTCCAGCCATGTAAGACAAGCCTGCTTCCCTTTCACCTTCTGCCATGATTCTAAGTTTTCTGAGGCCTCCCAAATGCCAAGCAGATGGCCAGCATTATGGTTCATGTACTGCCTGCAGAACCATGATCCAATTAAGTCATTTTTCTTTGTAAATTACCCAATCTCTGGTATTTCTCTATAGCAATGGAAGAATGAACTAATACAATTTTTTTGTAATTCTCATTTTAAAGACCTTTCACCTCCCTGGTTAGCCATATTTCTAGGCATGTTATTTTTTTTTATGGCTATTGTGAATGAGATTGCATTCTTGACTTGGCTCTCAGCTTTAATGTTATTGGGGCATATAAATGCTACAAAAAATCAATTTTTTTACATTGATTTTGTATCCCAAGACTTTGCTAAAGTTTATAAGATCAAGGAGGTTTTGGGCAGAGACTATGGGGATTTCTAAGTATAGTATCATATCATCTGCAAACAGGAATAGTTTGATGTCCTCTCTTCCTGTTCAAATGCCTTTTATTTCTTTCTCTTAACTAATTGCTCTGTCTAGGACTTCCAGTGTTATGTTGAATAGATTGGTGAAGGAAAGCATTCTTACCTTCTTCTGGATTTCAAGAAAAATGCTTCCAGCTTTTGCCCATTCAGTATAATGTTGGCTGTGAGTTTTTCATAGATGGCTCTTAATATTTTGAAGTATATTCCTTTAATGCCTAGTTTGTTGAGAGGTTTTAACATGAAGGAGTGTTAAGTTTTATCAAAAGCCTTTTCTGAATCTTTTGAGATGATCATGTGGTTTTTGTTTTTGGTTCTGTTTTTGTGATGATCACATTTATTTATTTGCATATGTTGAACCAACCTTACATCCCAAGGATAAAGCCTACTTTATCATGGTGGATTAGCTTTTTGATGTGCTGCTGGATTTGGTTTGCTAGTATTTCAGTTAGGATGTTTGCATCTATGCTCATCAAGGATGTTGGCCTGAAATTTTCTTTTTGTTGTTGTTGTGTCTCTGCCAAGTTTTTGTATCAGAGTGATTCTGGTCTCATTGAATAAGTTAGAGAAGATTCCTTCCTCCTCAATTTTTTGCAATAGTTTTAGTAAGAAATGGTGTCAGGTCTTCTTTATACATTGGATAGAATTCAGCTGTGAATCCCTCTGGTCTTGGGCTTTTTCTGGGTGGTAGGCTTTTTGTTAGGGATTCCATTTTGAAACTCATCATTGGTCTGTTTAGAGATTCAGATTCTTCCTGGTTCAATCTTAGGAGGGTATATATGTCCAGAAATATTTCTATTTCTTCTAGGTTTTCTAGTTTGTGTGCATAGAAGTGTTCATAGTAGTCTTTGAACATGTCTAATTGTGTTTATTGGGATCTTCTCTTTTTTTTATTATTCTAGGTAGTGGTCTATTTGTCTTATTAAATCTTGCAAAAAAAATCAACTTCTCGATTTGCTGATCTTTTGTGTTTTTTTTTTATCTCAGTTTCCTTTAATTCAGTTCTGATTTTATTTCTTTTCTTTTCTAGCTTTGAGGTTGGTTTGTTCTTATTTCTCTAATTCGTCTAGTTGTGACATTAAGTTGTTAATTTGAGATCATAACTTTTTTATGTGGATGTTTAGTGCTATAAACTTCCCTCTTAACACTGCCTTAGCTGTGTTCCAGGGATTCTGGTAGATTGTATCTTTGTTCTCATTAGTTTCAAAGAGTTACTTAGTTTCTGCCTTAATTTCATTATTTATCCAAAAATTATTCAGGAGCAGATTGTTTAATTTCCATGTAATTATATGGTTTTAAGTGAGTTTATAAGTATTGATTTCTGTTTTTATTGCACTGTGGTCCTGTGGTCTGAGAGTATGGTTAATATGACTTTGGATTTTTGTTTGTTTGTTTCTTTGTTTGTTTTTGATTTGCTGAGGATTGTTTTATGTCCAATTGAGTGGTCAATTTTATAGTATATGCCATGTAGTGATGAGAAGAATGTGTATTCTATTTTCTTTGAATGGAGTGTTCTCTAGATATTTATTAGGTCCATTTAATCGTGTCAAGTTCAAATCCTGAATACCTTTATTAGTTTTGTGCCTCAGTGATCTGTCTAATATTGCCCATGGGGGTATTGAAGTCTCCCACTATTATTGTGTGGTTTTCTAAGACCTTGCTGTATGAATCTGGGTATTGCTCTTTTGGATGCATAGTTTAGGTTAGTTAGATATACTTACTGAATTAAGCACTTTACCATTATATAGTGCCCTTATTTGTCTTAAGAAGATTTTTCACCACCCCAGTGTCAAAAACTTTTCTTCATTATTTCCTTCTAAAACTTTTATACTTCGAATTCTTATGCCTATGACCCATTTTGAGTAAAATTTTTGTGTGGTGTTTGAAATGGTAGTAAGTTAACTTTATTTTAATGGACGTCTTATTGTTTCAGTACCTTTTGTTGAGAAAATAATCATTTCTCCATTGAATCACCTTGACCCTTGTGTCAAAATTCAATTCACCATAAATGTGAGTTTATTTACAGATTCTCTATTTTGCTATAATGATCCGTACAATCTTTATGACAATACCACACTGTCTTGATTATTGTAGCTTTGTACTAAGTTAGGGTCTCACTCTGTCACCTAAGTGACATCTTGGCTCACTGCAGCCTTGACCTCCCAGGCTCAAGTGATCCTCCCACCTTAGCCTCCCAAGTAGCTGGGACCATGAATGCACATCACCATGCCAGGCTAGTTTTTTTTTTTTTTTTGTATTTTTTGTAGAGATGGGGTTTTGCCACCTTGCCCAGTCTGGTCTCAAACTCCTTATCTCAAGAAATCCACCCATGATGGCCTCCCAAACACTGAGATTATAGGCATGAGCCACCATGACTGGCCAATGTGCATTCTTTATGTTCTTCTTTTTCAAAATTGTCTGTTTTAAGTTATTTGAATGTTCATATAAATTCTATGATTAGCTTGTTGATTTATCAAGAAAAAAATGGATGGGACTTGGGTAATGATTTCATTGAATCTATAGGGAGGGAATTGTCATTTTACCATTATTGAAACTTTCAGTCCATGAATATAATACATCTCTGCATTTATTTAGTGTTTTAAAATTTTTTCTCAATAAAATGTTGTTTCAATCTACGGTCTTGTGATGCTTTTGTTCAATTTATTTTATTCCTTTGATGCAATTGTGAATGCAATTTTCTTAATTTCATTTTTGGATAATTTTTACTAGTATATATAATTGTCTATGAGTTTGCATATATTAATCTTGTGTCCAGTGACCTTGCTAAACATATAATAAATAATTGGTTCTAACATTTTTTGGATATCTGTTTCTTAGGATTTTTTCAAGATTATGTCATGTGTGAATAAAGAAAATTTGGATTTCTTTTTCTCGCCTTGTTTCACTGAGAAGAATCCAATATACAATGTTGCTAGAAGTGATAAGGGCAGATATCCTTGTATTATTCCCAATTTTTGGTAGAAAATATTGAGTCTTTCACCATTAAGTATGATGTTGCATATAGGGTTTTTTCAGATGCCCATTTGTCAAGTTGAGGAAGTTGCCTTTGACATTTTTGGAGGTTTTTTGTTTTTTTAATTATGAATGAGTTTTAGATTTTGTCAAATGCTTTTTCTGCATCTATTTTGATAGTCTTTTTTTGGTCTATTATTCTATTAATATTGTAAGTTATATTAATTTACTTTTGGCTGTTACACCAACCCTGTATTCCTGGGATAAATATCACTTGCTCGTGGCATATAATCTTTTTTATGTTTCTGGATTCAGTTTGCTAATATTTTTTAAAAGATATCAACATCTATTTTTACAAGGGATTTTGAACAGTAGTTTTTCCTTCTGAAATATCTTTGGTATTGGGGGTAATATTAGCCTCATAAAATGAGATGAAAATTGTTCCTTGCCATTCTATTTCTGAAAGGGTTTGTGTCATATTAATATTATTTCTTCCTTAGCAGTATCTTCTGGGCCTGGACTATTTTTTTATTAGAACATTAGGGTTCTGGGTCTTTACTTGACGTATATTTATTTATTCCACTTTTTTCTATTTCTCTTTAGGAAAGTTTTGGTAATTTGTGTCTTTCTAGGAATTTGTCCATGTTATCTAGTTTGTTCAATTTGTTGGTGTGCCATTTGTTCAATTTGTTGTTAGTTTGTTCAATTTGTTCATTTGTTCAATTTGTTGGTTTGTTTGTTCTAGTTTGTTCATTCTAGTTTGTTCAATTTGTTGGTGTACCATTGTTAATGATACTCCCTTAATATTTTCTTTTAATTTATGTAAGTTCTGTAGTGATGTTCCTCTTGTATTCTGGATTTTGAAAATCCATGTCTTCTATTTCTCTTGATCAGTCTAACAAAAGTTTATTAAGTTTGTTGGTTCTTTTCAAAGAATCATCTTTTGGTCTGATAGGCTATATCTATTTTCTCCTTTCTTAGCTAAATTTTCACCTTATTATATAATTCTTTCTACTTACTTTGGTTTATTTGCTCTTTTTTTCCTAGCTTCTTGTTATGAAAGCCTGCAGCTGTCATTACACATATGTTTATTTGCTTTATGGAATATAAAACGTTTCTGAGACTCTGTTCATTTTTTTCAACTTTTTTCTCATTGTTTTTTAGTTGAATTATTTCTATTGATCTACTTTCCAGTCCTGTTTTTATCTTCTCTGATTTCAAATATGCTATTGAACCCATCTTGTGAATCTTTCATTACAGTTATTATACTTTTAAGCTCTAAATTATACTTTGGTTTTTCTTCATACTTTCTATTTCTCTATTGAGATTCTCTATGTATAGAGGCATAATCATCACCTTTTCTTTTTATTTTTGAACACAGTTTTCTTTTCTTTTTTTTTTTATTATACTTTAGGTTTTAGGGTACATGTGCACAATGTTTTGCTGCACCCATTAACTCGTCATTTAGCATTAGGTATATCTCCTAATGCTGTCCCTCCCTCCTCCCCCTACCCCACAACAGTCCCCAGAGTGTGATGTTCCCTTTCCTGTGTCCAT